>NC_059367.1:34245203-34552703 GCF_019703515.2 Myxocyprinus asiaticus
TCGTGATGATGTAATCGCAGCACTCCAACGGGTGATGAACAGATGCTGTATGAACATTTTCTCCAGCACGACCTGTATGTAACAGTGTTTCCAGCATCTCCAGCGGTTATTTCATCTGACAGCGTCATATTGCTGTATCGTTTGACAGTTCACCCTAAACACGCCAGAAAACATCAGCCTCCTACATCCGCTCTGAAAAGCGTGATTAAAAAACCGACTTGTTCTAACGAACCGACACGCTATTTCACCTTCTAAACACAGAGCATCCAAATACTTATTGATTTAATCATTTTACATTTTCTGACTGAGATACATGACGTGAGCTATGTTTAAGGAAATGGAAGATATGTTACAGATGGGCACCGCTACGCTGCCTAGCTCTAAACGAAACACACACAATTAGCTAATATAAATGAGGTAGGTCCGCTTTTAGTTGCGAGAAATCAGATCAGTTGTCCATAAACGTTGTGAAAAAAGATTGTCTTCGTTGCCACGAAAACCACAATAACCGATACTTCCTTTACTGGTATTTTGATGCAAGGCCTCGTCAGACGACCATTATTCCGCTATATTAACGTTTCGTTTGCTGCAGCTGTGTTGATTTAGACATATATGGTAACACCTTCAGCCAAATTCAACCTAGAACCACAGTTCAGGAGAAGAGGGATTTTAAAGGGATAGTACACCCAAAAAATGAAAATTCTCTCATCTTTTACTCACCCTCACGCCATCCCAGATGTGTATGCCTTACTCTCATCTGCTGAAAACCAATGAAGATTTTTAGAAAAATATCTCAGCTCTGTAGATCCAAACAATGCAAGTGAATGGTGACCAGAACTTTGAAGCTCCAAAAAGCACATAAAGGCAGCATAAAAGTAATCCATACGACTCCAGTGGTTTAATCCATGACTTCTGAAGCAATCTAATTGATTTTGGGTGAGAACAGATCAAAATAGAACTCCTTTTTCACTATTGCTGTCTCGTTTCGAAGGCTGCGTGCTCCGGATGTCGCATTTGTTGGCCGTATACGTCACAGAGACTGTCTCGTTTCAGAAAAGCAGGACATTAGGACTCTCCGAATGCAGCCTTCGAATGTGACCTTCTTTCACAGGAATTCGGAGGATGCAAGAGGTGTATCCTTCTTTGGCACTCACAACCCACAATTCTTTGCGTCAACAGAAATGTATGTAATTTCCTTGAAAAAATGATGCAGATTTACCTGAAAATATGATGTTCAAATGCAAGTAATTTTAATTCCCAAGTTGAAGTACCTAGTAGATGGGTGTAAAATATATAATTTGTAAAATTAAATATAAAGTAAATATAAAAGTACAGCAGCAAAATCCATTTTCCTTTCTCTCAAAATCATTATAACTCTCCTAAAGTTTACCTCAGAGATTCCCTTCTCACTCAGAGTGCTTGTGCAGGTTGAGAACGATGCATGCTGTCATAGCACCATGATACGTTTTGTTTCCGTTTGTCCTACGAAGGCTATCTCAAGTTGAGGACACTCGGTAAACCACTGTCTACAGAGGACATGTCCTACCTATCTACAGCCTTCAAAATTAGACACAACATACAAATCTTGACATCTGCAGTCTCCTTGGCGATTGTGATTTCAAGCTCAATTACACTTCCTAGCGCCATCTAGCGCTATTCGCATGCGTCAAGCACTAGGAAGTGTAGTCAAGCTTAAAATCATGATCGTGCATAGAGACTGCAATGGCAAGATATACAGCGGAAAAGGAGTTATATTTTGGTCTGTTCTCACCCAAAATCGATTAGATCGCTTAAGTAGTCATGGATGAACCACTGGAGTGTTAAGGATTTTATACTGCATTTGTGTTTTATTTTTATTTTTTAAGCTTCAATGTTTTGGTCACCATTAACTTGCATTTTATGGACCTACAGAGCTGAAATATTCTTCTAAAAATCTTCATTTGTGTTCTGCAGAAGAAAGAAAGTAATAAATATCTTGTTTGGCATGAGGGTGAGTAAATGATGAGAACATTTTCATTTTTGGGTGAACTATTCCTCTTATATGTGTTGTCTCTTTGTATGGCATAGCATGGAATCAATACATAATGGATGACCTCACAGGTTAAATAGCTAATATATAAGAAATTAATGGTTTTAAATTCACACTTTTCCCTCACAGAAGCAATTTAGAAATGTTTAGCCATAATACTCTTGTCAGAGCAAAGCTGCTCTGTTCCCCCAAGTGTGCATCATGGAAAATTATAATGGAATCCTGATGGGTCTTGAGAAGGGAAAAGCAAGGATGAGGGATTTATTTTGTTCTAACAGTACTTTATCTTCTTATAGTTTGTTTTGAACACAGTGTGGGTGAAATAATGAGGCTCTCAACATCCAGTACAGTCAGCAATTCATTTGGGCTATCTACGAACAGTACATTCCCAGTATTGGTACAGTGAGATACCAATAACGGGTTATAGTTGTACCATGGTTCTTTTGTTTTAATCACAAGGAGCCAAGCTATATGCATCATGTTCTTTTCAAAAAGAACATGATAATACTTAGAAATGAAATTCCATTTATGATTCACACGTCTCGCTGAGAAAGTGAACCTCTTGTGATCTTACAGTTCAACGAGTCATTCAGCTTTTGCTTTCATCGTTGTGATTTTATTCTCCAACTACATCTCATCATGCCTTTAGAACTCAAGTTATGACATTGTTCAACCCAAAGTACAAAATGTGGAGGCAGTGAACCTTGTTAGCCACAAAACATTTTGCACCATGTGGGCCTGTTAATTACCCAAATTCTCCTGCGGTCTGGAGGCACAGGGCTGTAAATTCAGTTCTTGTGCTCCTTGTTGCCCAGAGTTTACCATAAATGATCAGGTTTTGACAAGCTTACGATTTACAGTGTACCGCACTATACTGTGGAGCAGAGAGCGTTGGGCTAGGCCAGGGATGTTAGCAGCCTTCCTGGTAATGTAAATAAGTGAATATACACTAATGATAAAGATAACTGAATTTCAATTAAATTTGTAATTAATTTAAAGGAATATTCCAGGTTCAATACAAGTTAAGTGCAATCAACAGAATTTGTGGCATAACATTTCTCAAAAAATTTCCACTTGTTCCTCCTTTTCTTTAAAAAAAAGCACAAATCTGAGTTACAGTGAGGCACTTATAATAAAAGTGAATGGGGCCAATATGTAAACGTTAAAATACTCACTGTTTCAAAAGTATTGTCACAAGACATAATGTGTTAACATGATTTTAGTGTGATAGTCACTTACTAACCTTTCCTGTGTAAAGTTATAGCCAATTTTACAACTTTGTTGCCATGACAATGTAATGTCAACAAACTCTAAAACCCTAAAACGACTGTAAAAATGACTTTAAACAAATTTACGTAAGGAATAATTGACGATGGACCGTTGAATTGTTTAAAAATAATGCACACCCGAGGTGCGCGTCGTGACCGTTGCACCTCGGGTGTGCATTATTTTTAAACAATTCAATGGGCCGGAGTCAATTATTCCACTTATACCATGGTTACCACACCTTAAGACATCGTTCAGGGTTTTATCTCAAGACATTTTCTGGTTTTCATCCCTAAAACGCTTTTGTGAGTGGAACTACTTTCTTCCGCCACATTCATTCAGCGTCTTGCTTTAATACAGTCGGAGCCTTCGTTGCTAATTCGAAAATGTCGCATTAGAACTAGCAACGGAGTATTGCGCTGCTTTACTGGACTTACTGGAGTAACAAGTTAGTGCATTTGTGCATGTGTGTGAGAGTTTGCGTTTGAGCGATCCAAAGAGAAAAACTCAGAAAATGAGAGAGATCGCTTCTGGGATTACCTTTTTTGTTGCAGCTCTTGTCAGAAGTAACATCGCTTCAAAATCGGCATATTCCTGTTTATAATCCTTAACAACTTTTTTCATCCCCACTGAGATGCAGGAGTGCGCTGACATGATGACTCTGTTTTTCTCTCATGAGTATGTTTGGGCCTTAAGTGTGTGCATTACGTGTATAATGTGTGTCCACGAGTGTGGGAGTGTGTGAGGGGGGAGCGCGAGAGTTTTTACCACTGATATCTCAGATCATATAGAAACTGTTGTATTGATCAAGTGTACCTTGCTCTGATACAGCTCAAGCCTTCGTTGCTAATTCGAAAACGTCATGTTAGAACCAGCAACGGAGGATGCGCTGCCTTTCTCTCTCTCTCTCTCTCTCTCTCTGTGTGTGTGAGCGAAAAGGTGGGGTGGTGCTTTCTACTACAGCTATGTGAGGCTGATTAGGGCGAAATATATTGAAACATTAAAAGTTATTTCAGATAATATAAATTGTTGTATTGATCAAGTCTTGGAGGTGCGGCTCTATTTGTTGGTTGCGACTGGAGTCTCAGTGCGTGCGTGTGTGTAATAACTGAAATAATTTGGCGAAGTGATACGGAACCGTTATGCGGTCAAGACCTGGAACTACTTTATAGCCATGCATTTACTTGAAAAATAATTGCACACCTTAGAATGTCCGTCAACCAGTCAGAATCAAGCATTCAACAGACCCGTGGTATAAAGCTTAAACAATACATGAGTTTTAACAGAAGAATGAATGTAATTGCTTTTATAAAATAATAAGCTTCACATTTCTGTCTTTAAACTAGTGGTCGTCCGATATATTGCCGAGGCTAATAAATCGGCAGATATTCGTACTTTTTTAATTATCGTATCGCCTGTTAACTTTTTCCATTTGGCCGATGTATTTTTTTAAAAAAATTCTCTTGAGGGCACTGAAAATCGCCAGCTTGAATGTGAAGCGACTGAGACATGTAAACAACCAGCCAAGGTTTGTTTTGTTGTTACGTGCCATCGTGTTGCTACAGTAATAGACCGGTGTGCAACACAGTCTCATTTAAACGAGTAAATGTGCTCACCTGTTTCATTCTCCCTGTCTCTCCTCAACAGTTCCCTGTAACTTTTAACTGTCTTGTCTAATGATAAAAAGGCAAATATCAATAAAACTAATATTATATACCGTCTGCTAATATGTGCATATTTCGTTTAAACAGATGTAATAAACATACCTCACAAAACTTGAGCCGATACAGCATCCTGTGGAGTGCTTATTTATTTACCTCTAAAGCACATATTCTATCAGCCTCTTCTCAGCAATTCTCTGTAACTTTTCTAATGATAAAAGGCAAATATCAGTAAAACTTCCATTATATACCATATATGCAAAAATCTTGTTTAAACAGATGTAATTCACAAACCTCATGAAAATCCAGAGTTTTCTTCCTGTCGAGTGCTCATCTAATATCTTCCTCTGAAGTGCGTATTATATCAGCCAGGATAAAAAACTTCAGGATCAGCATCAAAAGTTCCTCTGATTCACAAATCATGACGGCCAATCCGTAACAATCCAAACAGGTGATCCAGGCCATTTAAACTGTCAGGAGATCGAGGCTCGCGCTGGATCAAGGCTGCGTATGAAACCAGGAAAATGCTGCCTCCGGAGGCTGTATACGGAGGTATGATGAAAATAAGGTGCTTCGATTTTTGCTTTTTTTAAAGAAAAGGAAGGATAATAATAACATTTTGAAATGTTGATTGTGGTAATCAATATTTTTCCACAAATGCTGTCGATTGAACTTCATTTGTATTGAATTTTGGAACATTCCTTTAAGAGGCTTTAATGCATTGAAACTAGAAAATCAAAGGACAGCTGGTGTCACAGGGTGTTTTTTGTATGTACAGGAATGTGGGTGAGTGTACTATATTGTAGTTTACTAGTTGACTGGACTTGATAAAAGCCATTAACCAACATGTTTTATGTCATGCTACCACACTAATTCAAGATGAAATACTTGTGCATGCATGCACAGAGGGCATCAGAAAATGTGGCATTTAAAAGTAGTCTTTATTGTTGTGTGCTGGCCTCGTGCATGTGTGTGTGTGAGCGAGAGCACTTGTTCACTGAGGATTTGCTCTATGTCCATGTGTGTGACTGCAAGCCATTTGTTTATCATGCTGCGTTTGGAGGAGAAATTGAGGCACAAGGCATGCATCCAAATGTTCGACTAGCAGCAGATAACAGGAAAAGCCGAGTTTACAGGCCACACAGTCTGTTTACATGGCTGAAGCCACGCTTCCGAAATCATTAGAGAAGCTGGCTGGAGCCAGGCAGCCTAAACTAAACTAAATAGAAAACCCATCTTTGTCTGCTATGACATTTTGCTTTGCTATTATGTAGAAAATATATTCAGCCGGAAACATCATGTTGACATTGAAAGGGTAGAACCTGATGTGTGGTGCAAATCTGTGATATACTGCTGAATGCAAGGAATCTATTGTATGTGTTTTGCCTTCAAAGGAATATTCTGGTTTTCATACATGTTAAACTCTATCGACAGCATTTGTGGCATAATATTGATTTACCACAAAAATTAATTTGGACTTGCCCCTCCTTTTCGAGGTTACATTGAGGCACTTACAATAAAAGTGAATGGGCCGTATAGGTAAATGTTAAAATATTCATGATTTCAAAAGTATAGCCACAAGACATAAACAATATGTGTGTTAACATGATTTTCGTGTGATATAATTGCTTACTAACCTTTTCTGTGTAAAGTTATAAAATTGTACAACTTCGTTGCCATGACGATGTTAACAAACCCTTAAACCCTAAAATGACTGTAAAAATGTCAATTTAAACAATTTTACAGCTCAAATAATACATGAGTTTTAATAGAAGAATTGATATATACTGCCTGGCCAAAAAAAAGGTTGTGTACTCTAACATTTCATTGGACCGCCTTTAGATTTGATTACGGCGAGCATTCGTCATGGCAGTGTTTCGACAACCTTATGCAACATCAGTGTGGTCGACCGATATGGGTTTTTTAATGGCCGATGCCGATATCCAGAGAGCATGGTTGCCTACAGGCCGATACAATGATGATATATCACACAATTTAATATAGTAAATAACATAAAATTGCTAAAAAATTTAATAAACTCTTATTTAGCACTGTATTTATTCAATTTCACACAAAACTTTAACTTTGTAAAAAGAATCTAAAATTTTTTTTATTTTAAATGGTAGATAGCAGTTTCTTCTGTTTAGTCATCAAATTTTAGTAATTTATTTGCACATGAAGAAATTGTTAATATATTAGGAAGAAGGAAATAACAGTACACACAGTAGTCCAGCAACCATGTCCAGGTTAGCAATCGCATTTACTCAAAAATTACAGAATCAAACCAATTTGTACAGTGCATAGTGAATATGACATTTACTTATAGCACACGTGAAGTGCTTTTACTTTGAAGTTGCACTCACATGCTCATGCAGATCCATCGCGAGCAGCAGCAGTCTCCTGGCAGTTTAAATGGCCTGGATCGCCTGCTTGGATTGTCACAGAGTGACCGTCATGATTTGTGAGTGTGGCTGATAGAATACGTGCTTCAGAGGAAGATATTAGATGAGCACTCGACGGGAAGAAAATGCTAGATTTTCATGAGGTCCGTAAATTACATCTGTTTAAACGAGATATTCGTATATTTGCAAATGGTATATAATAGAAGTTTTATTGATAATTGCCTTTTATCATTAAAAGTGATTTTATCACTAGAAAAGTTACAGGAAACTGCTGAGAAGAGGCTGATAGAATACGTGCTTTAGAGGTAAATAAATGAGCACTCCACAGGATGCTGGATCTGCTCAAGTTTTGTGAAGTTTGTTTATTACATCTGTTTAAACAAGATATGCGCATATTAGCAGATGGTATATGATATTAGTTTATTTATATTTGCTTTTTATCATTAGACAAGGCAGTTAAAATTTACAGGGAACTGTTGAGGAGAGAGAGGGAGAATGAAACAGGCGAGCACTTTAACATTATTAGCTCAAACGTGTCTGATATGTGGACCGTTTAAATGACACTGTGTTGCACACTATTATTGTTGTAACACGATGGCACATAACAACAAAACAATCCGTGACTGGTCATTTACATGCCTCACTCGCTTCACATGCAAGCAGGCGATTTACGGCAAGCAGGCGATTTCCATCCAGAGTTGCATAAATTATCGGCCGAGATCTTGTATTGATGACGGGAGAGTCGAACCACTCCGTAAAGTCTTCTCCAGCACATCCCAAAGACTTTCAATGGGGTTAAGGTAAGGACTCTGTGGTGGCCAATTCATGTGTGAAAATTATTCCTCATGCTCCCTGAACCACTCTTTCACAATTTGAGCATGATGAATCTTGGCATTGTTGTCCTGGAATATGCCTATGCTGTCAGGGAAGAAAAAAATCCATTGATGGGATAACCTGGTCATTCAGTACATTCGGGTACTCGGCTGACTTCATTTTATTGCCGCATAACGTTGCTGAGCCTAGACCTGACCAATTGAAGCAACCCCAGATCATAACACTGCCTCCAGAGGCTTGTACAGTGTAGGGGTTGACCGATATGTTTTTTCAGGGCCGATATCGATTATGAGTAATCAAAGAGACCGATAACTGATATTTGGGGCTGATATACATTTGTAGTAAAAATTGCAATTTTAAATCAACAGTCAAAAAGTATCTTGAGAATTGAACAAGAATGAGGACATTGTGGCCCAAAGACAAAGTAATGGACTATGGGGAATCTTCTACTGTTTATATATAGATAGGAAATATATTGTATGGGGGTTCAGGGGTAAACCCTGAGAGAAAATGTAAGTAAAAGACTTAATGAACCAATTTTATAATTTAAAATGCAAATATACCAAAAACAAACAAACAAACAATGTACATCTAAGTGTACATTTACACGACAACAATGTACTAAAAACGGAAAGGTTTTTCCTTTGCACTTTTGAAAAGGTTCGCGTATGGACGACAACGTTGTCAAAATAATCTCCGTTCACACGGATCCGCGAAAACGACTAAAAACGCTGTATTATGCATGCCAGGCCAGTAGTTGACGATGTCACTTTATAAAGAAACACTACGCGCCTGCGCACATAAGCATTCTTCCACAGAGCGGTGAATACAAACAATGATGGTGAAAGCATCGAGCAATTTTGTCTGGACGGACGATGAGATTTCTTTATTATTACAAGTGACCCTGGACTATAAAGCACGCCACCTTTTTAAGGACTCCAACTGGTGATCTCATGTTGGTCTGTACGCCCTGGAGGTAAGGATGAAGTTCTCTAAGTTCATGCCTATAGACTGAACATGTAATACGCGTGCGCGTGACGTCATCGTTTTCACAAATTCACGTTTTTGTATGTTTATACGGAGATGATAATGGCATAGTTTTCAAAAACGTGCACTTTGAGACCCGTTTTCAAAAATTTGTGTTTTCAGGCCCCAAATTGCCGTTGTCTTGTAAATGAACAGCCAAAACGCATAAAAGTTTTCCGTTTTTAGTTGAAAACTTTGTCGTGTAAATGGCCCCTAAAGGCGCTCTGGAACAATGATAGATTTTCCTGTCACCAACCTTACAACGGAGTCAAATCAGACACATGAATATTGTTTCTGCTTCATTTTTGTTTTCTGCAGAGTATTTTAGCGAAAGATGCTTACTGTATTCCTCCGCTATGGTCTACTGTCGTTAAAATAACCGCGTATGCAGCTCTACTATGCGGTGCTTCATGTCGTGGGCTGGTGGAGAGAGCAACGCATGCGGAGCGTGAAAAGGCATTAATGAAGCGTGTTCGGTGCTAGAGAAAAATATTCAAGGATACCACGCTGAAAGATTAGTGCTATCTGTGCCCCGGAGCGCTTGCGTTGTACACAGCTCCATTGTTTTGTCATGCTGCTAACCTAAAGTGTTGAAACGGTGAGATGGGACAACCGTTGTCATGATGTCTCGCGGTCCAGGTCTGAACTCCGAACCACGTATTTGTTCCATCCGGACCGCGAGACATCATGATAACGGTTGCCCCATCTCACCGCTAATTGGTGACAGCTGGCGTAGAGTATTGTGATGTATATTGCATGTTCACTATTTGCATTCTTACCTTTTGAAAACAGCTTGTCCTCTCAGTAATGTGTCTTTCTCTTGCTGCTTTCCTCTCTCCCACCTCTCCCCCACGAATACGGAGTACAGTGTTGATTGGCCATTAACTCGTGACATAACCAATCCGATAATACTGTGGGCGGGACATTGACTCAGACTACAAGCAGTAACCTTTCAGAGAGTGGCGGATTCATAGCCAACGGAGCACATTTGAAAATTTATCGGCAGTCAGATCAGACAAAATAACGATTCCGATAATTAAAAAAATTATGAATATCGGATCCGATTATTGGCCAGGACAGTTGGTCGACCCCTAGTACAGTGGGCACTATGCATGACGGGTGCATCGCTTCATGTGCTTCCCTTCATACCCTGTTGCGCCCATCGCTTTGGAATAGGGTAAATCTGGACTCTTCAGACCACATGACCTTTTTCCATTGTTCCACAGTCCAATCTTTATGCTCCCTAGCAAGTTGAAGTCGCTTTTTCCTATTAGCTTCACTAACAAGTGGCTTTCTTGTGGACACACATCTGTTTAGTCCCAACCCTGTAAGTTCTCATCACATTGTGTGTGTGGAATGCTCTTACTTTCACTATTAAACATAGCCGTGAGTTCTACTGTCGATTTATTTATTTTTTTTTACGATGTGACTTCAAGCGTTTAAGTGATCTCCGATTACGATCATTCAAGATTTTTTTCTGACCACATTTCTTCCGCGAATCTGACGGTTCACCACTATCCTTCCAGGTTTTAATAATGTGTTGGACAGTTCTTAACCCAGTTCCAGCAATATCCTTAGTTGTTTTCTTTGCTTGATGCAGGCCAATAATTTCTTTTGAAACACAGTAACATCTTTTCCATGACCACGGGATAAGTCTTCCGACATGGTTGTTTAAGAAATGAGAAGCTACACACTGCATCAGTTAGGTTTAAAATAATTGTTGCCAGCTGAAACATATTAATCTCTGCAGTAATGATCCAATCATAGGCTCTTTAATATCTGCTTATTTAAATCCAAACGGCAACTTTTTTTGGCCAGGCAGTGCAAGTGCTTTTATAAAATTATAAGCTTCACATTTCTGCCTTTTAAACCCTCCAAAAATTGTCCACACTCACTTGCATTGTAAGTGCCTCACTGTAACCTTGATTTTTACTCTTTTTTTTTTTTATTATTTATTTATTTTTATAAATAAAAGGAGGGACGAGTCATAAAACATTTTTGTGATAATCAATATTATGCCACAAATGCTGTCGATCGAGCTCAACTTGTATTGAACACAGAATATTCCTTAGGTGTGTGCACTGCACTCATCTGTTGTAGGTACTGTTTATCCATTAAATTTCTCTGTTTTGTGACTAACTAATTGAAAGAGTGGTATGCGCCTGAATTAAGTTGGCATCATAACACTTTGCGTCCGTCCACCACTAGTGACATCACTTATTACTGTAAGCTTCTGTATTGATTGCAATAACTGGCATTGAGTACAGTAGAATCACTCTGGGGACCCAACATTACAGTATGTCCTAAAACACATAAATTATGCAGTTCTACAAGCCTGGTAAATTTCCACAAATGTCACCTGCGCTGAGAATTGTTTCGATTTATGAGGGAAGCTTGGTCATTTTCAGGCCCAGATGGAATCTGTGGCTCTATTTTTATATTTTCTTCACTGATTTTGGGAGGAAATCTGCAGAATTGTGCATATTGGATTCAAATGGATTTACACTTGGTAAAACATTTTTTAAATGGAGCTGAGAGTACTACACTCTTAGTGATGCCTGATAGCAAAATCTAATTATTAAGGGACCATGTACAGTCAGCTGGTCATTATTCAGAAATATTTCACAACTGAATGCCCAGATGGACTAATCAGAATCGAGGATTCCAGAGAGCTGTATAATATGCTAAATTATTTAATAAAAGACCATTCAAGGGGGTGGAAGACGTGTAAAATTTTGTGAATTGTGGTTGTTTCAATTTAATTATGCAGAAATGCTTTGTCCGTTCTGGGTCTGCTCATTGCAGTAGGAGAGCAGAATTATCAAGGTGACACAAGAAAACGTTTCAGCCTCGGTTCATTTCATTGCCTCAAATATGTGATAATGCAGTCATAATCACTGGCAGACACAGGCAGATAGGACATACAAAATGGCCTCTTTGTCCAGGGTCAGCCCAGTGAAGGATTTAATGCATTCTGATTTAGAGGTGGAATACAAAATACTGTACATCAAACCCTTTTAAAAGATATTCATAGGGAAGAAGTTGAGATTTTGGTTGAGGTTAGCAGTAAAGTTTGCCCACTGCTGTTTATGTTGGGGTTTGTTCCTAACCTGTATGACTTACTGTCTTCCATGGAGCACAAAAGGAGATATTTACAGAATCTGTTGCAAAAGGCATCTGTCAACTGCTTGTGATGATGTATAATTCGCATCTTTGCAGGCTCTCGATCGCAATTATTATGGTATAATACATTTCTCATACCTGCTTGTCTCCAAATAAATCACCTCCAGAGAGCACCTCACATTCTTCACATCCCTTGCAATGCATCCACGGGCTCGTGGCAGACAAACGCGCGCACATTCTTTAAAAAGCCAACATTCACCACTTGTTTTTCTGAATAATAACATGTGAAATTTAAAAAATGCCTTTTTAATTTTCTCCCCTTTTCAGAATGCCCAATTCCCAGTGCGCTCTAGGTCCTTGTGGTGGTGTAGTGACTCACCTCAATCTGGGTGGTGGAGGATGAATCTCAGTTGCCTCTGCATCTGAGATCATAAATCTGCGCATCTTATGTTACCACGGAGACATAGTGCATGTGGAGGCTTCACGCTGTTCTCCGCGGAATCCACGCACAACTCGCCACGCACCCCACTGAGAGCGAGAACCACATTATAGCGATCACGAGGAGGTTACCCCATGTGACTCTACCCCCCCGGCAACCGGGCCAATTTGGTTGCTTAGGAGATCTGGTTGGAGTCACTCAGCACGCCCTGGATTCGAACTTGCAACTCCAGAGGTTGTAGTCGGCGTCTTTACTCACTGAGCTACCCAGGCCCCCACTGTGATAGCCTTTTTATCTTTTCCCAAAGCATAGTTTAAGTTTAATGTGCGTGTCTTGCGTGTTATTTTTAACTGACTTTTTAATTTACGAGTAATCAATTTCTTGATTTTTGTGGGTTAGAGTACTCGACTACAAAATTACTCGAAAATGCCCACCCCCACATTCAATACAAACGTGGCAGTTCTGTGCATGGCAAATTTTGGTGGTAAATACAAAGAGACGAACTTTAATACTTCACTTAACACAGTGAAGCTGATGCCTTCTTGAGTTGTTACCTAGTTACAGTGGTAAACAGCTGCCCATTTGTACTTACGTTGATGACGCAATCGAACTGTGGTTTGGACCCAAATAATATGATGTGAACAGAGACCCGAAAGGGGTGGAAAGGGACTCTGGTTCTGTCCAAAAAATCAAACCATGTGTGAAAGCACCTTAAGTGGAACATTCCATACCATCAAGCAATTAGACAACCTAAAACAAACCTGCAGTTAACCAGGACCTCTTATGGAAGTAGTATTGTATTGGTTTCTTTTCAAAGATTGAGTGAGTGACTATGTCTTCTTGGAGAGGTGGGGGAGAATTCCTAAGCAAAGGTGTAATTCGACCCTGGCCTCCTCTGACAACTTTGGCGATCTGGAGTGTATGTCGTAACCCATGAAGACAGTGTAAGAGGTGCTCTCCTTCCCATTCAAGAATTCTAGAGTTGGCAGACTGCTCCACTTCGCTGGAAATTGTGCCGTGTGAAAGTTTGAGGAATAAATGTCATCCAGCCTCATGTGAATGAAGCAAAAGGAGAAAAAAAAAGTACAGAGCGAGTAACAGAGTGAGGATAAGTGATAGGGAGGGAGAGAGACAGACGAGTTCTGTTGCACTTAAAACAGACATGCTGCCGCTTTGGCCAGATGATAAAAAGTTGCATCACTGCATTGAAATATTACATTCAAGTGCCATTAATACACAGCTTCCTGTGATAAATTGTGTGTGGAGACTTCATCGTTATTTCTTCAGGAATGTTCTTCTAAAAATGAGCACACTTGGGCCTTCTTACAGAACTGTAGAAATGTACTCCGACTTAAAGTAATAGTTTACCCAAAAAAAAAAATTCTGCCATCATTTGTGGTTCCAAACCTGTATGACTTTCTTGCTTCTGCGGAAAACAAAAGGAGAAATTTTGAATAATGTCCCATTTCCTCTTTTAAATACAATTGCAGTGGATAGAGATTCTGCTTTCAAGCTTCAAAAGAACAAAGTATAATAAAAGTAGCCCATGTGATGTCATATTTCAAGTCTTCTGAAAGCATATAATAGGGTTTGGTAAGAATTGCCTCAAATTTCAAGTCATGTTTCAGTGAAAATCTTACATTTTTTTTTTCATTTTAGAATGTTCATTAGAATGCATGAGAGAAGCTCATTCATACAGACTCGCATGTTCACGTGAGAAGTTGCATTGTTTAGTGCTGTGCCTTTGGTTATTGCAAAAACAACACAAGTTGTTATGTGAACACTCCCTGGCCACTGACACTAGCAGTTCAGAGCAATGTGGAGCCAATTTTTCCGGCACAGAGTTGCCTTTGCTGCTTTTGAAATGAATGGTACGTAGCCAGGTTGGTGGAAAAGGGGTATTTGAGAGAAGAGGGACCCTCGCAATAATTTAACAAGCCTTCATCCATTAAAATTAGTTAAGTAGGGCCATACACATGACGCTCTGAATGGTTGTTTATCCATACCCAATCTAACTGCAAATGCCTCATTTAATGGATCTACAGTGGCACAGCTTAATGCAGCTGTAGCATAAGTGCTGAAGCTTGTATGGGACTAAGACTGATAGGCATGAAAATGTAATTTGACTCGTTGTAAATGGACGGTTGGCTTGCGAATGGACGTCTGTTGCCTTAGCTGGGGTCAGTTTTGTCTGATCTAATTCCGCACAGTCAATATCCATGCTAACTTGTTGACTGACTTGTGGCGTTGGTTGCAGTTGGAAAGGGCATGTTAGAAGTGGTCAAGGGAAAGCCAATCATGTTACTGAAAAGGCTATTATGTTTGAAGTCGGGCTTTAATGTTTTTAAGTAAAATGTGGTGAAGATGACAGGGTTTAGGAAATGTACATTCCTTAAAATCCAGAACTGAGATTGTAATTATGACATGTTCTTTAAAGAGAGGGCTGCCTGCCTACTAAATATGAATTATACTGTACATATTGAACTAGATTTCAGAATGTGTGTGGTTCTTGCCCATGCCAAGTCGCTGTTAGGGTGTTGGGGGTTTTTGCTACTGCTAGGTGGTTTCTTGGGAGTTCTAGATAGCAACCACTTAAACTTACTGGCCCAAGTCTCTTATATTCTGCTCCCAAGATATGGTACCTTTTTCAGTGTAAAGGCAGGTTTATACTTCTGTGTTGAACCTAGCTTTGCATAGCGGCCAACATGGTGGTTTGCATTTATAGTTCTGCATTGGTGTATCTGCGTCATTCTTTGAGTACATGCCAAAGTGCTAGTGTATTGACAGAAAATGCCTTCATTGAGGTCATGTGATGCCATGCAAGAAGCAGACGTGTGAGTGACGAGCTCTGCGCACTTTGCTAAACTTTCAATTATTTTCATGTTATAATCTGGTGAAATTTAATACACCCAGTTACACATTTGCTCTTTGAGGCAAAACATGGCAAATAAGTCAAAATCCTCGGTCTCTGGAGACATTAAAAGACACTTACGTGTTCAGTATGAAAGCCCCTACAGGCCTACAGACCGGGGACTCGATTTGGATGGCGCGGCGGGAGAGGTGATCCAGCGTCAGTTGTCCAACATGTCGGTGATGTTGACGAAGGTTTTTGCTGACTTGGAGGATCTCGCTGTAATATGTCGATCGATTATGGCGATGGAAATAAAATTATATGATTTAGTTACAAGAGTGTCTGATGTTGAGAGACTAATCGATTGTCTGGAATCTTCGGAGAGGGAATTAACTGCTTATCCACCCACGACCAAAGTTGATGGAACATCTCCTTGAAAAGCTTGAAGATCTTGGTAATAGAAGCCACAGGAATAACGTTAGAATTGTTGGAATTCCTGAGCATGAGGAGTGCAGAGATATGGTGAAATTCCTAGACGAGCTTTTCCAGAGTCTGCTCGACATAACAGGCCATAAACTGAAAATTGAGTGAGCTCACAGAGTCCCAGCTCACAGATTTGCTGAGGGAGACAGGCCCCGATTGATTCTGGCCAGATTTCTGAGATCATCCGATAAAGGTCTTGTGTTGCGTCAGGCGAGGAGCAAAGGGAAGCTTTCTTGGAAGAACCATAATATTTTCTTGTTTCCGGACTTTGCGAGTTCGACGAGAGAAATAAAATTGGTTCAAGGAATGTAAGAAACTCATACATCAGAGAAATAACACTTTTGCTCTGTTTCCGGCCAAACTGAGAATAGAAATGAAGGACGGTCGCAAATTTCCCAATCAGGCAATGTCTTTTATTGAATCAATGGGTGAGCAAACCATTGGGTGTTTCTCATGTGAGTGGGTTGACTCGCTGTACTTACTCTGGCTTTTGAGGAAGCTGGTCGTCATTTTGGTTTCTTTTTACGTTGGCTCTGCCGAGCGCCTGGAGTTTGTTTTGTGAATAACACTTTTCCTTAAAGAAACTTTTGCACTGACGAAAGATTATTTTTGTATTGAAGTTCCCGGCCAGTTTGAGAGTGGACACTACGGATGACCGCAAAATATCTACATGCTCACACAAAGGATGTCTTTTATAAAGTTGACAGATTGTGTAAGTCATGGTATATACTTTTATGCGGCCTCCGAGCGAATTGACTCGACCATCCGGGGAACCGGGTTGCCGGTTTTGTTTCTTTTTGTATTGGTTCCGCCTAGCGGCTGGAGCTTGTTCTATTGAATAACATTCCTTTGGAACAGCTGTGGATTAGTCTTCTTCATGCTTATTCCTCCTGCTGGCTGGAGTTTGTTTTGAGTATTTTTACGGAACATTGGAATGATTATGTCATCCGCAGAACTCATAACAGCCGGCTCACTGAACATCGTTTGTCTGTCCGAGGAAACTGAATGGTTTTATATCAGCTGGAATTTGTTTTGTGGAAGATCACACCTTTTGAGACAGTTCTGTGAATTAATCTACACGTTCTTTGTGTTCGTTCTTCCTATTGGCTGGGGTTTATTTTACAAAGTATTTTCTGTTTTGTAATTTTGCCTCACAAATTCGTCTGTGACCCTACTAGATCTATGCCTTGCCTCCACAGAATTATTAACTCCTTCTCCAAATTCTCAGGTTAAAAAGGCAATTGGTCTATATCCGAAGCTTTGGCTTTGACAGCGTACTGTCCAGTAATGGCCTTCCAGCCAGGTGCCATCCAATGGCCCAAACAGGACATTAAGTATTTGGGAATTTTATTCCCAGCAAATTTGTCTGATTTAGTCAGATTTTTTTTTGATCCCTTAATAAAAAGGTTTTCAAATGATGTGGACAGGTGGTCTTCATTACACTTATCGATGATTGGGAAGGTTAATGTTATTAAAATGAATTGTATTCCAAAATTCAACTACCTGCTACAGTCTCTCCCTGTAGATGTCCCCCTCTCTTATTTCAAGCAATTTGATAGCATAGCGAAGTCCTTCATTTAGAATGGTAAGTGTCCCAGGTTAAATTTCAATAAGTTACATAGGCCAATTGACAAAGGTGGGTTAGGCCTACCCAAGATTTTGTTTTATTATTATGCATTCGGTCTTAGACATTTGGCTCATTGGTCACTTCCACCTGAGAGAGCCCCTCCCTGGTTTTGTATTGAAAAGGAAGTTCTTGCCCCTATCTTGCCACTGCAGAGCCTTTCGATTAAACTAGCCGGAGAGGTTAAGTTTATTTTGCATTTGTACTCGATATGGACAAAAGTGTCCAGAGTGTTTAATTCTGATACTTTTTTAAACGTAGCCTCGAGCATATGGCTGAACCCTAAGCTATGTATTAATAAGTCCCCGTTCTGTTGGTCAGATTGGATTGTGAAGGGGGGTTGATACACTTGGTGACCTATATGAGAGTGGAGTATTGAGATCTTTTGAAAATTTGATTCAACATTTTGGGATTTACAGCTGTGCCACCTGTTCTGCACTGTTTTTGGGAGTAGCACACACCCCTCTAGAGCGGCAGATACTCTGGGATTGGTGATTGCTGCTTTTGGGAAGGGTCATGAGGCATCAGTGTATTACTCCCTGCTAATTCAGAGCCTGGGGGACGGAGCTTTAAATTCTCTCAAAAGATTATGGGAGGAAGATTTAAATATGTTATTGGAGGAGGGAGTGTGGGCTAGGATTCTAAAAAAACATCAAGTCTGCATCTAGAGATGCAAGGGTTCGCCTTATGCAATTTAAGATTTTACATAGATTTTATTGGACACCCTCTAGATTGTATAGGTTTGGTCTTAAGGACACACCCATCTGCTGGCGATGCCATTCAGAAGATGGAGACACCACCCATGTTTTTGGGGGTGTCGCAAGATCCAAGAATTTTGGCTGAAGGTGCAAAGTTTTGTGTGTGATGTGTTGGGCACGCAAGTCTCGTTCTGCCCCAGACTCTGTATTTTGGGAGATGGGGAGGTCATGGATTTGGAGGATAAGTACATGAAGGACTTGGTTTTGACCAGTGTGATGATTGGTAGGCAGGTTATTTTGAGGAGTTGGAAGTCGGATGGAGCACCCTCGTTCCCGGAGTGGTGCGCGGAGATGGGGAGAGTGGCTGCCTTCGAGAAGGGGTCGAGCATAAGGATGGGAGTTAGGGATTCTTACAATAAGAAATGAGGCAATTACTTAGCATTTTGGGGGGAATCTCAAGGAGGGGTGTTGGAGGGAGTAATTTAGAGTTTTTTTTTTTTGTTTGTTTTTTTTTGTTTTTTTTTTTTTATTATTATACTTGATTATTGTATTTTATTTTTTGTTGTTTTAGTTTTTTTTTTTGTTTGTTTGTTTGTGTGTATCTATATTCTATTGACCACAGGGGTGTTTGTGGGGGGGGGGGGTCAGTGTGGGGTAGGAGTTTGGTAGGGGGAGGGGATATAGTGGGGGTTTAATGTTTAAAGTGATTGATTCAATATATATATATATATATATATATATATATATATATATATATATATATATATATATATATATATATATATATACTCAAACCAGCCCATCTGGCACCAACAATTATCCATGTGATTATCTAATCAGCCAATCGTGTGGCAGCAGTGGAAAAAATAAAGCAAATATTGGTCAGGAGCTTCAGCAACAATCATCAGAATGTGGAAAAAATGTGATCTCCATGATTTGGCATGATTGTTGGTGCCAGACGGGCTGGTTTGAGTATTTCTGTAACTGCGGATCTCTTGGGATTTTCACGCGCAACAGTCTCTAGAATTTACTCAGAATGGTGCCAAAAACAAAAAACATCCAGTGAGCGGTAGTTCTGCAGACGGAAATACCTTGTTGATGTGAGAGGTCAACAGAGAATGGCCAGACTGGTTCGAACTGACAAAGTCTACGGTAACTCAGGTAACCACTCTGTACAGTAGTGGTCAGAAGAATATAATCTCAGAATGCTATTCTGAGATGGGGGTTGGCGCTGTTTTGGTGGCACGAGGGGGACCTACACAATATTAGGCAGGTGGTTTTAATGTTGTGGCTGATTGGTGTAAGTTCCCTTGTTTTGACCAAAAAAACAAAATGTATTCAAGCGCAAGGGTTTATGGGTATTGCGCACAGCCGCAATTTTGTACTTGGTAATTTTGAGTTGGTTGTACTCAAAGCCAGAGTTGAAAGAACTTGTGTATTTGAGTTATGATTCCAAAATGTGACATTTCAAGTAATGTTTAATTAGGACCACTTAAATGTTTTTATTCATGACAACTTTAGAATTTAGAGAGTAACGGTAGCTTAATTAAAACTAGTAAGAATAGTAAAAATTTAAGATTAAATTGAGTAAACTTTTTTTTTTTTTTTTTATATATAATTTGAGATTACTATTAGTATTTACAGTGTACTGTCCAGCATACGGTCAAAACATCATACAGATCAACAAATATACCTAGAGCTGTTCAGCCATGACGTCAATTTGTAGGCGAACTCGGAAGGCTTTCTCGCCATGGGTTCCCTCAGGATTTTCCTATGGGTATTTATAATGGGGTTTTCAACTTATGAGTAAAATAAGGTCTGTGGTATGGCTGAGCAATAGGACGATGTAATCAGATATCGACGATGTCTTAAAAAGATCCCGATTGCGAACAGATGATGATTGACAATATCGGGAAGTGCCAAAACCATGGATCTGGGAAGTCGCCAAATATATTAAACCGTGGCCAGGTTTTGAAACTAGCATCCGCCACCCACAAAATGTGACGAGGCTGAATCCAGTTCACAAGCTCCTCGTTCAAATGTGTTTCATGCGTGAGTAATTTTGCTCATCTACCCAACAGGTGGGTGACCTGTAAGACGTCTCGGAGTGACACATGACAAGAAATGCTGTTAGTCACAAAGATACACGCTTGAAGAAACACACTTTATTATATTTCTAAGAACAGACAAAAGAAAAGCCATCAATACTTTTGTCTGTTTCGCTGTTTGTTCAGAGGCGTGCAGCACAAGCCTGTTTTGTGGAACAAGCGTGTGTAAAGAGTTTTCACTCCTTTTTTTTCTTGGTTTCATTCTTCTGAAAACTGTTTGCAAGAATAATGTAATCTATGAGAATGCTGCAAATGATCCCCGATCATCTCGGGAGGTGCTGTGAGTTTAGTTCGCGTTATTTCCACGCGGTTGGCATGCATTGTGAACGCAACTCTGCAGGTTCAGTAATATATATCTTTATACTAAAGAAACAAAGACAAAAGTGATTAAGTCATAAAATAATACAAGACACGTTCACCTTGAACCTAAAATTGAGTTTTTATTTTATTTTATTTTGGCAGCATTAACTGTATCACCAAAATGCAATACAAACACAAATTCGTCAAGAACACACATTTGGTAGCATTATTTTGGGAACACAATATTATTTTGATTATTATTGTGTTTACATTTGTAATTGTCTTTTAGTTCTTAATCTGTAGGCTATTAGTAATTTTCCACCTGTTGTCGTTGACTGATACTTGCGTGATGGCAAATGGGGCGGTTGGAGACGTTAAATGTTTGGATTTGGGGAGGTTGTTATATACAATTTGTTTATCACTTCATTATTTTATATTTTTTCGTTTAGTTTAAAGTGCAATTTGAATTTAGAAATGTCTTTTTGTTGATGTTTTTCATGTTTCAATAAATGAATTACATTTTTAAAGCAAAAAATTCACCAACTATCGATAGGGGGTTGATGATGTAATTGGATATCGCTATATTTAAGGCGATTATCGATAAAATAATTTTTCATATTGCCCAGCCCTAGTCTGTGGTAAACATTTCTTGACGATACATGGACGTTTTGTTCTAGAACATAAATGGCACACTTTCATACCTCGAATGTGAATTTTGATTCCGCCATATTTATTTATTTTTTTTAGTCTTAAGCAGCTTTTTCACAATTAAAGACTGTCTGGTGTCCATGTAAATGAGCTCAATGAATTCAGGACATGACAAAGGAATGCAAAGGTTAACTGAGAAACTAGGTCAACACTAGTGTAGCACAATGTAATGTTTAATTTTCTTAATGGATGATAGCATTATTACAGAGAAAATCAAGCATTAGGGGGTTCCATGGGTTGGCTGATCATCTAGGTGGGAGCGTTGCTGGATTAGAAAGTGTTGATTTAGCATGCTAAGATGGTTGTTGCAATGTGGGAATTGTAAATGGGTTTTGTTCACTGATTGTGTACAAGTCACTATTAGTCTCAGTGTTAATGATGTCTGGGAGCCATAAAACGGGATGGGCTGCTAAAGGGGTAAAGTGGCTTTTACAGAATTGAGGATTAAAACCTGCTGTCTTTCTTTCAAGTGCAGATTACTCTGCAGATAATTGATGTCAGTTTGAATCCTGAGAAATTATTAATGAAATGATGAATATTGCAGGAAAACTAATTGAAGTAATTGTTTAGGCTACTTTTATTGGGTAGAAAAGACTAAAGATGCAGTCCAATTTACCTTCGCTTGGCAACATTTAGAGGGTGAAATACCGTCATTTCAGCGGAAATCTGCACGATCGAGATTTTGCACGCTGGACTTACGGTGGCGAAGAATTTCGCCTCGCGGATTTTGCGTGGTGAACTTTGACACGCAAATTTGCAGCGTTGACCAATAGGAAGTTGTTTGGTTTGGCAGTGGCCTCTGTGTGGGCGGTGCTTGGTACACAGTTACACTAAATATTCATAATGGACAAGGATATCATTTTAGTGGCAAGTTTCTTTTTAACTTCATTTTCCTAGAGTTTAAAGTGCAGTATTAAAAAGCGGCTGCTTGGCAATTCGTTTTTTGCTGGTTTCACACATGCTTCTTCGCCCACGGAATTTCGCAGTGCAAAGGTAAATGTAACTGCGGTTTAAATGTTTTCCAAAATGGTAGAGTTAAGGAAGGAAAGACTTTTTCTAAGCATTTTATTCAGTGGTTACTGTACCTGATTATTGCTGGTAGCTTCTAAAATGAAGTGAAACTGTAAAACAGTTTTGTATTTTTCATAATAGATTTCTTGCATTTCTACCGCACTGGTAAAGAACGAATATCTTGATAAAACTACAATGCATGTTGCAACAGGTTATGGGTGCTTTTAGTTGACGCTCCATTATGAAGGGAGGCACAGCGTTGCATCATCAGTGAGGGCACTGGCCTACAACTAAGAATGCTTGAGCCAGAGAAGTCAAGATTTTATGACATTAAAGTCCTGTAGAACTGCAGGAGCACTCTCTTACATTTTTCATTTCATGTAAGGCGCATTATAATATCCATACATTCTGCTATTTATAAGTAGGCTCATTTACTTAACTGTACTTAAAGGGATTGTTCACAGAGAAAGAAATTCTGGCATTATTCCCCCTCATGTTCTTTCTTTCTTGCTTTCTTTTTTCTTTTGTTCGTTCGGTCGGTCTGTCTTACAGTCTGCTTGCCTGTCTGCCTTTGCATGATGTAATGTACTAAAGTTTTTAAAGTTCTTCTTAGTGAAGAAACTAATAAAAGAGAAGCTCTATCATCATGTTGTCTGAACCTCTCCTTCAACCCACTCATTCACCATGGGAGCATGTGTGTGTGAGTCTGAGAAAAGAGCCAACTGTGAAATCACCACACCAAATATTCTGTCTCAATCTGGACTGGCTGTAAAAAAAAAAAAAAAAAAAAAAAAATACAATGCATCACTCTGTGTTAATTATCATCTTTTTATATTTTTATGACTTTTTCTGCCTTGTAGCTTATAGCCAACCCAATGCACTGTGCTTCACAAATGTCATTTTTATGTACTAAAATAGCATATTTCCATTAGATGACTCTTATGATATCTCATTTCATAGGTCTTAAATTCTGCTTTGCATGTTGCAACCCATGAGATTTGTCCATGAATAGAACAATGTGTCCGGTTGATGCATCATTTGAATAATTTCAAATATATGTATACTGAAATTCTTAATAAAGAGCCCTGCATCAAATGCAAATCTAAGGGAAATTAATGTTGATGGCAGAGAAATGGAGATTCTGATGTCGTCTTAAGTTACTTTTAAATAAAACACCATTGACAGTCTGCATTCTATCTACACCCATGTTCGAATGAGAGTAGATTTTAGATAATATGGTTGTTTTTATTTTTATTTTCACTGAGGAAAAAGAACCAACAGCACAATAAACTAAATTTGTATGTGAGGGGTGCTTGCCCTTGGAAAATTATAAAACTAAGCTTTTCTGGGCAGTCACCAGGGTGTTGCAGGGAGGTTGCTAGGTTGTTCTGGGTGGTTGTTAGGGGTTTGCTAAGTAGTTGCTCGAGTGTCCTAGGTGGTGGCTTACTGGACCAGTCAAAAGAACCCATCTCCATGTATCTATGGGATCTTTCCTGCTAGGTGAAAATTTAAAGTCTGATTGTTTAGAAAAGTAATTGAAAAGTCTTCTCAACAAGCATTATTTCAGCTATCATTCATGACCATAGCACAAACAGTGCAGGACAAGTTACAAATTATATTATGTAAGTGTAGGCTTAACCCTGTAAAGCCTGACATATGAAAGAATTGTCAGAAAATTCTATTTTTTTTTTTTAATTTTTTATTTTACATGAAACTGTTTTTAGTACCATTAGACACTTTGTTTAGGACATTGGGGCTAGGCGATATGTAAAAAATATTTTTGCGATAATTGCCTTAAAATACCGGGATATCCGATTACATCGTCAACCCCCCTGCCGAGGGTCAGTGAATTTTTTTTGCTTTATTGATTTTGCTTTCAAAATTTAATTCATTTATTGAAACATGAAAAGCATAAACAAAAGACATTTAAAAAAAAAAAAAAATTTTTATTAAAAGTTTTTGATTCCATGTAACAGTGTATATATATATATATATATATATATATATATATATATATATATATATATATATATATATATATAAAATAACAGAACATTTGGAATCAATTATATTATTTATAACCCTTCCTCCCGAACATTAACCACCCCACCCCACCACCCAACAATTTAGAAATACATTTAAAAAAAGTATATGTTCAAAAACAAATAGGCTACAACATACACATTTAAAACAACACGTCTTCCTCCACTGCCCCTCCCCGAGAGCCCTCCAAAAAGGCCAAATAGCTGCCCCACCTCCTAATGAATGATATACAGGTGCATCTCAATAAATTAGAATGTCGTGGAAAAGTTCATTTATTTCAGTAATTCAACTCAAATTGTGAAACTCGTGAATTAAATAAATTCAGTGCACACAGACTGAAGTAGTTTAAGTCTTTGGTTCTTTTAATTGTGATGATTTTGGCTCACATTTAACAAAAACCCACCAATTCACTATCTCAACAAATTAGAATATGGTGACATGCCAATCAGCTAATCAACTCAAAACACCTCCAAAGGTTTCATGAGCCTTCAAAATGGTCTCTCAGTTTGGTTCACTAGGCTACACAATCATGGGGAAGACTACTGATCTGATAGTTGTCCAGAAGACAATCATTGACACCCTTCACAAGGAGGGTAAGTCACAAACATTCATTGCCAAAGAAGCTGGCTGTTCACAGAGTGCTGTATCCAAGCATGTTAACAGAAAGTTGAGTGGAAGAAAAAGATGCACAACCAACCTAGAGAACCGCAGCCTTATGAGGATTGTCAAGCAAAATCGATTCAAGAATTTGGGTGAACTTCACAAGGAATGGACTGAGGCTGGGATCAAGGCATCAAGAGCCACCACACACAGACGTGTCAAGGAATTTGGCTACAGCTGTCGTATTCCTCTTGTTAAGCCACTCCTGAACCACAGACAACGTCAGAGGCATCTTACCTGGGCTAAGGAGAAGAAGAACTGGACTGTTGCCCAGTGGTCCAAAGTCCTCTTTTCAGATGAGAGCAAGTTTTGTATTTCATTTGGAAACCAAGGTCCTAGAGTCTGGAGGAAGGGTGGAGAAGCTCATAGCCCAAGTTGCTTGAAGTCCAGTGTTAAGTTTCCACAGTCTGTGATGATTTGGGGTGCAATGTCATCTGCTGGTGTTGGTCCATTGTGTTTTTTGAAAACCAAAGTCACTGCACCCGTTTACCAAGTAATTTTGGAGCACTTCATGCTTTCTTCTGCTGACCAGCTTTTTAAAGATGCTGATTTCATTTTCCAGCAGGATTTGGCACCTGCCCACACTGCCAAAAGCACCAAAAGTTGGTTAAATGACCATGGTGTTGGTGTGCTTGACTGGCCAGCAAACTCACCAGACCTGAACCCCATAGAGAATCTATGGGGTACTGTCAAGAGGAAAATGAGAAATAAGAGACCAAAAAATGCAGATGAGCTGAAGGCCACTGTCAAAGAAACCTGGGCTTCCATACCACCTCAGCAGTGCCACAAACTGATCACCTCCATGCCACGCCGAATTGAGGCAGTAATTAAAGCAAAAGGAGCCCCTACCAAGTATTGAGTACATATACAGTAAATGAACATACTTTCCAGAAGGCCAACAATTCACTAAAAATGATTTTTTTATTGGTCTTATGATGTATTCTAATTTGTTGAGATAGTGAATTGGTGGGTTTTTGTTAAATGTGAGCCAAAATCATCACAATTAAAAGAACCAAAGACTTAAACTACTTCAGTCTGTGTGCCCTGAATTTATTTAATTCACGAGTTTCACAATTTGAGTTGAATTACTGAAATAAATGAACTTTTCCACGACATTCTAATTTATTGAGATGCACCTGTATATATATATATATATATATATATATATATATATATATATATATATATATATATATATATATATATATATATAAATAAATAAAAAACTATTCTAGAATAAATCTTATGGACTGATGAAAAAAATGTATAGTCTCTACCAGATGGGTTCAAAAGTCTCCAAATATCTGTAAGACCAAGATTTTTTACACATCCTGTGAAGCGTCAATGTTGCTCTAGGGGGCTTACACACTTTTGCTTCACTATGATCAAGGACTGAGTCCATCAAAAGATTAAAGTCTCCTCCCAAAATTATATCATGAGGGGTGCCAGCGGCTTGCAACATCCCTTCAAGATCTATAAAAAAGCCCTGATCACAGCGTTAGGTGCGTAAATATTAGCCAAAATCAGACTTTGCCCCTGAATTTCTGCTGAAACAATAATGACTCTTCCTAATTTATCATTAAACTGTTTGTGAAATTTGAATTGTAAATGTTTACTTGTCAATGTAATGACTCCCCTGCTCTTACTTGAGCCAGCACTAAAGAAAACATGTCCACCCCATATCTTCCCAAATTTTTCAGCTTCCTGTGTGGAAAGATGTGTTTCTTGAAGAAACACTATATCATATTTCTTACGTTTAAGAAAAGAAATAACCTTCCTTGTTTTTATGGGGTGCCCCAACCCATTCACATTCCATGTGGAGAGAGATAACCCACTCATATTAACATTAGACATTTTGATATAATTGAAAAAATAAATTGTGTGCCAAAAACAAAATTATGAAGACCACATTTCAACATTAATGCAACAATAAAACCCTGAACTTCCCCCCGAACAAAACAAACAGAAAAAAGAAAAACGTGTGCATTAACCCCGTGCACGATAGCGCCAACCGGCGTCAATCCCTTTAAACTCAAAGAGTCCATGTACGAGAGCCCCCGTGACAACTTTGCCATCAGATTGCTCAATTTTGCCTCACCGATTTGTAAGGCAAAATTACATAACATCAAATATTTTGTAAAACAAACCCCAGCCAATAGGCAGAATAAACACAAAGAACATGTAGACTCATTCACAGAACTGTCTCAAAGGTGTGTTCCTTCACAAAGCAAATTCCAGCCAATATAAAGCCGTTCAGTTTCCTCGGTCAGATAAACGAATCATCAGTGAGCCAGCTGATGAGTGCAGCAGATGACATAATCATTCCAATGTCCCACGAAAATACTCCACAAATCATACTCCAGCCAACAGGAGGCACAAGCACAAGGAACTGACAGATTCATTCATAACTGTCCTAAAGTAGTGTTATTTAACAAAACAAGCACCAACCGCTAGGCGGAACCAGCACAAAAGTAAATGAAACACGCATCCCGGTTCCTCGGATGGTCAAGAGTCAATTCACTCGGAGGCCGCATAAAAGTATATCCCATGATTTACACAGTTAAAAGTGATCCTCTGTCAATGCAAAAGTTTCTTTAAGGAAAAGTGTTAATCCACAAAACAAAACAAACTCCAGCCGCTCGGCGGAAACAAAAATGGCGCCCAGCTTCCTCCGAAAGCCAGAGTATGTACAATAAAAGACATTGCCTGATTGGGACATGTAAATACATTGATGCCGTCCTTGGTGTTTATTCTCATTCTGGCTGGAAACATCAGAGCAAAAGTGATCTTCCGCTAATGTAAGAGTTTCTTGCATTCCTTAAACCTATCGCGTTTTTCTCTTGTCGAGTTCGCAAAGTCCAGGAACAAGAAAATATTGTAATTCTTCTTAGAAAGCTTTCCTTTGCTCCTCGCCTGGCGCAACACGAGATCTTTATCGGATGATCTCAAAAATTTGGCCAGAATCGATCGGGGCCTTCCTCCCTCAGCAGATCTGTGAGCTGGGACACTGAGAACTCACTCGATTTCCAGCTTGTGGCCTGTTATGTCGAGCAGACTCTGGAAAAGCTCCTGTAGGAATTTCACCATATCTCTGCCCTCCTCATGCTCAGGAATTCCAACAATTCGAATGTTATTCCTGCAGCTTCTATTCTCAAGATCTTCAAGCTTTTCAAGAACATGTTCCATATCAACTTTGGTCACGGGCAGATTAGCGGCTAATTCCCTCTCTGATGACTCCAAATAATCGATTCGTTTTTCAACATCTGTCACTCTTGTGACTAGCTCAGAGAATTTTTTTTTCCATCGCCGTAACTGATCGATGTATTACAGCGAGATCTCCAAGTCCGCAAGTACCTTCGTCAACATCACCGACATGTTGGACAGTTGACGCTGGATCACCTCTCCCGCCGCGCCATCCAAATCGAGTCCCTGGTCCACAGGCCTATCTGGGCTTTCATCTTGAACCTGTAAGTGTCTTTTAATGTCTCCAGAGCCTGAGGATTTTGACTTCTTTGCCATGTTTACCTCAAACAGTAAATGTGTAACTAGGTGTATCGAATTTCACTGGATTATATCATGAAAATAATTTAAAATAAAATTAGCAAAGTGCGCAGAGCTGACTCCCCCCACCTCCAACAAAGACATTTCTAAATTCAAATTGCACTATAAACGAAAAAAGCTATAAAATAACGAAGTGATCAGAACTTATTTATCCACCTTCCCAAATCCAAACCTTTACCGTCTCCAACGGCTCCATTTGCCATCAAGCAAGCATCCGTCAACTACAACAGGTGGAAAATTACTAATAGCCTACAGATTAAGAACTAAAGACAATCATAAATGTAAAGATAATAATAATCATAATAATAAAGCCTAATAAATTCCCTTGTTCCCAAAATAATGCTATCAAATGTGTGTTCTTATCAAATTTGTGTTTGTATTGCATTTTGGTGATGGTTAATGCTGCCAAAATTAAAGTAGGGGGAGCTCCAGGTCACCCCCACCGATGATGTGGACCAATGGCGATAAGGTGTTTAGCAGTCAGTACAAAGTTTTTCTAAAGGTTTGCGCTGGCGAGCTGTTACGAACCACCAAAACGAAAACGGAAAGATTTTGTTTGGAATGACTTCACACCCATTTGTTCTTCGATTTCATATAAAGTGTACCTGGATCTTTTATTGTTAAAAAAAAAAAACTCCCCTATGGAAAAAATTGTTGGGATTTTTACTACTGTACTGTTGCGCTTTATAGTAGATCGGATTAATCTGTTTTTCCAGAAACCCCTTTATGTGGGCAAGTGTAAATGCAATGTGCATACCCGGTCGGATAGCAATCAAGATGCATGTAGTGGGGGGCCTGGGTAGCTCAGCGAGCATTGATGCTGACTACCACTCCTGGAGTTGCGAGTTTGAATCCAAGGCGTGCTGAATGACTCCAACCAGGTCTCCTAAACAACCAAATTGGCCCGGTTGCTAGGGAGGGTAGAGTCACATTGGGTAACCTCCTCGTGGTCGCTATAATGTGTGGGTCTCGCTCTCAGTGGGGCGCATGGTGAATTGTGCGTGGATGCCGTGGAGAATAGCGTGGGCCTCCACATGTGCTACATCTCCGCGGTAACGCGTCCAACAAGCCACGTGATGAGATGCGCGGATTGACTGTCTCAGACACGGAGGCAACTGAGATTTGTCATCTGCCACCCGGATTCACTACACCACCACGAGGACTTGGAGCACATTGGGAATTGGGCATTCCAAATTGGGGAGAAAAAAAAAATAGATGCATGTAGTGACTAACTCGTTTTCAAATGAAAACCCTTTGTCATGCCACTGCTATGTTTACGCCTCTCATGCACACTAAAACAACAAATTGAACATACGAAAATGCTATTTTGTACAGCATTCTAGGGCTAATCGATAAAATGATATCGATATTTATCGGGGAAAAATACATTTGATATCGATGATAAACATTTGAGTAATTTTCGATATTTAAAATTCACAGTCTAGCTGAAGAAGATGAAATTGACAGTGTTATCAAAAAGAGGTCACAACTTATGTAGGATTAAATCCTAAACTGAATGTACTATAAAGGTAGCTTACCATCTGGTGTTTACTTGTAAACAAACAAGTTATGTTTAATTCTTTCTTGAGGTCTAACAAACATGTGAAATGCAGTTCTTACCCAATTAATGGTATGAAATGTATATCGTGATAAATATCGATATCGAACGATATGAAAAAAATATTGTGATTAATTTTTTGGGGCTTATTACCCAACCCTACCGCATTCTTTGGAAAACAATAAGTTTTCAAGCCAAATCAAACAGGTGTGGATGTGGTCTAACTGTAAAAAGGCCTTAAGAAGCTTCAAAGTGTCTGCCAGATCCATATATGTAAAAGGAAAATGTCCTGTACATGTGAGCACACTCAGGTGGAGTCTGTGGGAGAAAGATGAGGGGGGAGGAGGCCGAGGGAGCAGCAACAGTGTTCAGGAAATCAAGAGCAGCTTGCTAGGAAGTTGGGGGCTCTGCAAGGAGCAGCGAAACAGCTCTGACCCTGTGTATGACTCAACCACTTTAAGCACGTTTATTCTTAAGCCCTTTGGAGTTTGATATCGAAACCACTTGGTGGTCAGATTACTTGATGGTATTTCATAGAACCATTAAAGCCAACATCCCTAATTATAACAGGCCTTTTGTGTTTTCCTGAATGACCTCTGTGTGTGAGAGTGAAAGAATGGGGTGTACGATCTTTCATGTCGGCACAGGTATTGTGAGGTAACCGGCCCCTCCTCCACTTCTTTTCTTCTTAGCTATCTATTCTCCTCCCGAGAGACTTTATTAGACATGGCATTGTGTGCTGTACATCCAGTGCGAGTCCTCTGTGGTGCTTGTTTGTTATGTAATTGTAGCACAAAGCATGCATGATGACAGTCCGACCGGAATGCTTTCTCACATTCCACGCAGGAGCTATTTATAGTGCCAAGGAGAGATACAACACCTGGCTTGAGTCTCAGGAAGTGTTTAATGATTCCTGTGTTGCGGTACAGCTCCTGAACGGACTAGACCTGCTGTCAAACACAAATTTACACACACACCCACATGCCAATTCTTTCAAAGATAGGGTTGGGAATTGAGAACCAGGTCTAGAGCATCTTTCATTAAAAAAAAAAAAAATACTGGAACTGAAATCGAGTTTCATGACATTTGGTTCCCTTTACGGTTCTTGAACATCTGCATTCTTTCACCGTTGTGGACAGAACATCGTAATAATGTTTCCAGCTAGCCAAGTACGGCTCGTGAACGTAGTTTTTTTTTTTTTTTTTTTTTTCTTTCTTTTCAACGAAGCGTGACCAGTGTAGTAGATTTGCAAATAAATGACTGTTGTATATTTTTAATGAATCAGTCAAACGACTTGCAAATCGAATCGGTCAGGATGGTTACTGAATTTAAATCTAATTCAATCCCTGAACCACTGGTCATTACTGTTGGTCAAATCCTACTCTAAATGAACCAAGAACAGTTAATGTGTTAAAACAGTGTAATGATTTACTATTTGTTCATATGGCAAGGTGTAGTTAAAGATACACATTTAGAACAGAGTTTTGTTGGAATAAATGCTTGGAGAACCTTTAAAATATAACATATAATTTTGTGTAAGAAATGAGTAGGCAAAGAAATAGAATCATTTAGGAACCAGAATCATCGTGGAATGGAATAAGATATGTAAAATTCCTTAATATTCCCATCCTTTGCACACACACACACACGTGCGCGTGCACATTTTTCATGTATATCCTTTGCAAACAAAGTAATGTGTAAAAGCACAAATCTTCTCTGCTTGCCAGCACATACGCTCATAAAGGAGATTGACTCTTGTACAAGAGTACAGATCCTGATGCTGTCATAATTCATATGCTTTTTCAACATCACTGCTGAGTTGCTCTAAGGTCACACACTAGCCTGACTGACTTCCCGGTCGATGTGCTTGTATCTGACCCCAGTTGTCTGTGTGAGCACCAACAGATTTTGCCCCCAAGCTCAAATGCTATTTTTAATTCTGGTAATTATCAAATGTCACATTAAGTATGCATGACTTGAGGAGAACTAATTGAATTTATATCAGCTGTTTGCTACAAGCTGTTCGTGTTGTTGTTGGTACAGAATTTTGCCATACTGAAAACTACACTGATGTAATGTAACCTTTGTTGTGTAATAATGTCCAATAAGAGAAGCTAATGAGATGCCAATTACCAATCAAAAGGATTGTGTTGGAAAGGCCATTTGTTAAGTAAGTTAGAGGAAAATAAAATCCTTCAGGGGTGATACAAGACCCCTCTGTTTTGCTTCGAGGTCCTGATCACCCTGTAGGGGTTTATTTTCTGATAATGACCGGCTGACATGGATACTTGCCAAATAAATTCGACAAAATATTTTATTTTGTGAGAAGAAGAGGCTGAGGAGTGCTACGAGAGACAGCTATGTAAGAAAATTGGTTGCCTGTGACAACGAACAATTATATTGTTTAGCGATCATTCTGCAAAAATATAGGAATGCAGAATGCCACGGTTATTTAAAGTATTATTTAAAATTTCAGAGAGCTGTGTAATAAAGTGATACAATATGTAAACTAGGACTGGGCAAATCCCAAGATATGCATATGCAACAGTTGCGCTATGCAACTAAAATGTCTGTGATTAGCCAGTGGCTGGTACATTTTTCGATTTCACTTACTAGTAATTGAGTAGTGTAATGAACTGAACTTTCACTGCATGTTGAGAGTAAAAGATTGGTCTGTCTTGTACAGTGTTTGTTCAAAGACGAGATCATTGAATTGTCATTGAATAATGTCTCTTAATATTCTGTCTGTTCTTTACAGTAAGTTGTTGATCGAAGACAACAACAACAAAAATAAACCTTTAATTCTAATCACGAATGACACGGATGCTCTGAAGAAGCCATTTGACTCACTCTCATTAAATTGCACTCTTAAAGAAACAGTACTGGTTTTTAGCATATGTTCTACAAATAAATGTAAATATTTGTAAGTAGTACAAACTATGAATGTAAACATTAAACATGTAACAATATGTGTGTGTGTGTGTGTGTGTGTATATAAGTGCTGTCAGATGATACAAATCTTTGATTGCGATTAATTGCATAATTTTTCGCAGTTAATTTTGATTGCAGATTTGAAAGTGCTGCAATTTGACTAAGTATACTTCTTTTCCTGTCAAAATGCATTTATTTCCTTCTTGGCAAAGAAAACAAAATATGTACCAATATAATGCTTTATTAACATTTTCAAAACAATGCCTTCCACAGTATAAAGATAGAAATGCACTAAAATAGCACCAATTCAAGGAGCATTAAACGTTTCCCAAAGTCTTATTGGGAGTTTGAAAGAACTAGTCCCCACATTGGTTGAATATTCATTGCAGTAGGCATTAAATCTCTTAAACACTCATTCTCCACAATATTAATCTGCCGGTAGATTGTGGCTATCCACTCTGTTACTGCAGTCGTGAATCCGCCTTCATGATTTGCGTCAGGGCGTCAGCGCCAGTGTCAAGCACCAAATTAAAGCGTTCGTTTTGACAGCTCTTATAAATGTATACATTATATACTATTTCAAGACATAATATTTAATATTATTAATACGTATTATTTATTGACATAGATTTGTAAATTAAAAAGCTAACATGTGACCAATATGATGAAAAACTAAAGATAAAATATTATTTGTTAAATTAATATTTTCCTTATGTATTGTACCTACACTGCCTGGCCAAAAAAAATAGGTGCATACTCTCGTTGGATCGCATTTAGCTTTGATTATGGCACGCTTTCATCGTGGCATTGTTTCAACAACCTTATGCAACGTCACAACATTTATTTCCATCCAGAGTTGCATTCATTTTTGGCTGAGATCTTGTATTGATGACGGGAGAGTCAAAGACTTTCAATGGGGTTAAGGTCAGGAATCTGTGGTGGCCAATTCATGTGTGAAAATGATTCCTCATGCTCCCTGAACTTCTCTTTCACAATTTAAGCCTGATGAATCTTGGCTTTGTCGTCCTGGAATATGCCCATGCTGTCAGGGAAGAAAAAAATCCATTGATGGGATAACCTGGTTATTCAGTACATTTCAGGTGGTCAGCTGACAACCGCATAACGTTGCCGAGCCTAGACCAGACCAATTGAAGCAACCCCAGATCATGACACTGCCTCCAGAGGCTTGTACAGTGGGCACTATGCATGATGGGTGCATCGCTTCATGCGCTTCCCTTCTTACCCTGATGCGCCCATCGCTTTGGAATAGGGTAAATCTGGACTCATCAGACCACATGACCTTTTTCCATTGCTCCACATTCCAATCTTTATGCTCCCTAGCAAATTGAAGTTGTTTTTTCCAATTAGCCTCACCAACAACTGGCTTTCTTGTGGCTACACATCTGTTTTGTCCCAATCCTGTAAGTTCTCGTCTCATTGCGGAAATGCTCTTTCACTATCAAACATGGCCGTCGTTTTTTTTTTTTACGATGTGACTTCAAGCATTTAAGTGATCTCAGATCATGATCACTCAAGATTTTATTCCGACTACATTTCTTCCGCGAATCTTACGGTTCACCACTATCCTAATAGTAAATTTAATAATGCGTTAGACAGTTCTTAACCCAATTCTAGTGATTTCAGCAATCTCCTTACTTGTTTTCTTTGCTTGATGCAGGCCAGTAATTTGCCCCTTCTGAAACACAGCAACATCTTTTCCACGACAATGGGATACGTCTTCTGATATGGTTGTTTAAGAAATGAGAAGCTACACACTGCATCAGTTAGGTTTAAAATAATTGTTACCAGCTGAAACATATTAATCACTGCAATAATGATCCAATCATAGGCTCTTAAGTATCTGCTTATTTAAATCCAAATGGCAACTTTTCTTTTGGCCAGGCAGTGTAATTAGCAGGTCCTCTGTATAATTAATATCAGCTGAGAGAGTATTTCTTTCATGTGTAAGCACAATAGATATAACTGAAATATACCCATACAAATCTATATCAAAGCGAGAGCTTGTAAATTAGAATTGAATCAGGAAATCTTTATAAATACCCAGCCCTAATTTAAACAAAGAAATTTAAAGTTTGCATATTTTTGCAAGTTTGCATACAGGCTAACATTTATCATTGCGATCAGCTCATGACATGGCAATAGCAGCTTTTCATTTTCCTTATGGTCATTAAATTAAACTTCTGCTTTTGTCGCTTAGTAAGTGATTTGAAGTGCCCTTTTCTGTCTCATAGAATTTAAGATGGTAAAAGCATAACTAAGGTATGTTATGTCAGACATATTAGACTATAGAAGACGAGCGTTTTATATTCCTCAACTCCATGACTACGCTGTTTGCTTGAGATATTTATGTACAGTGTTACCCTTGAGCATTCAATAAAACTGGTATTTGCTAACGCGTAACCTGCTGTATTATAATAAACTTTCCTGTTGTACTGTAATGATATACATTGAAGAAGCAAGTGATATCAAAGATCAGTATCAACAATGATTTGATATCTTTGTACAGCTGTTAAAAGTGGTGTGTCTTTAAAGTAATAGTTCACCCAAAAATGAAAATGTTGTCCTCATTTACTCCGTCTTTCTAAACTCATATGACTTTATTTCTTCTGCGGAACACAAAAGGAGATAATTTAATGAATGTTTGTTGGCTGAAATCAATAAAATGGCAGTGGACAGTGACTAACTCTTAATAATGCACCTTAAAGTATCATTACAGTAGTCCTTGCGTCATATTCCAAGTGTTCTGAAAGCATATGATCACTTGGTATGGTGAACAGACCGTATTTAAGTCATTATTCATTCTCTAATCAAACAAATTGAAAACAGCACCGTAAACAGTGCTGAAATCCAGTATGGTGACACTTCAATAACGTCACACCTCATGTGTTCCTGTGTCATGACGTTTGGTAACGAGACATGCGAGAACCATTGAGGTTTGATGTTATCGACATAGCCACCATATTAGATTTGCAACCCACTGAGTAGTCGATTTTGAAAATATGTAGTCCCTAGTGTTTATGTTCACAAGAAGCCTGTTTCATGTCTGACTGTCAGTTTAAGTGGCATAGACTTTATTTGGCTCTTTTGCAAACCCGCCTCTGTTAAGTTGAACCAAAGTGAGCATGGTCTGATTGCTACATTTCTCTTGGTCTTAAGTATAGCAAAAAGCTGTTTGAACCCAGGGCCCGTAAAGCAGTAATACAAAAGACAAAGTCTGCATCTCACTGGAATATTTTAACAAAAGGCCTCTTCCTCCAATAGTCCTGGCCTACACCTTTGGAAAAGGCGGCACTTTTTTAACATCCTGTGGCACAAAGATTTCTGTTGTAGTTTAAGGGGGCCACACCTTGGAGAAGCCCTTAAACACATAAGCACATGGACTAAAACACCAACTATGTATAAAGCAGGTTTGTTTTCAATTAATATAGGTAGTCGGTTCAATTTTTGTTTCCTGTACCCATACTGTCTTGGCTACTGTTAGTAGTCCGTGCCATGGCAAAGTTGAGTTAAATAAACACCAGCTGTTCAGAGGTTTTATTTGTTAGTTTCTGACACATTAGGCATCTTTTGGAAGCTTGTTATGTGTTTCCTCTGATGTTAGGAACACATGATTGGACCAACACAGATTTTAGGTCTTATTTAGAAACCTAAAAGTCACGGGTTTAGCGTAACTCATTTCACGCAGTTTATTATCGCATACTTTAAAATCCTCTACCATGAAATCACTCCATACAGTATATGGTCACAGCCAGTGTCCGAAATTTGTTTTATAAAGAGGAAAAATTCCCCCAGTAATTGATTTTCAGGGGTATTTTAAAAAATGTTTTTACTTCAATGAGGGCTTTTTTTACCATGTAAAAACACAGCTTATCACCCATTTATGTTGAATACTAAAGTGAAAAAAAATATGTAATCAGCTACAAATTGCCCTTTTGTGAGTAAAATGATTTTATAAATCCTTATCCAGTAATTACGAATGACTGGAAAAGTAACATAAATGTCTTGGAAATTCATTGGTCAAAGGGTGTGGGACTGGGATCCCTGAAAATGGAAAAGTCAGGTTTAAATGTCTCTACCCACCAAATAAGCTATTTGTTTGTCATTTGTATGGAACGTCACTTAAAGAAATATTCTGAGTTCAATACAAATTAAGCAAAAAATCGACAGCATTTGTGGCATAATGTTGATTACCACAAAAATTTATTCTGACTTTTGACCCTTAAACATTAAAGTCAGCTCAACTTTACACACAACAAAAGAATGTGTATTAACCCCTTAAACTCTGGTTTATTTTTGGGCTGCCGATTGTAATTTTTCACACAAATTTAAAAGCTCACCATTTACACATACTGTGGACTAATTGCAAAAAATTGGTCTAATTTTTTCAGAACACCACCAACTTAAATAAAAAATCTCCAATTATTCATAATAAAGTCTGTCGAATTTTACAATCTTATGATGAACAGAAATTTCAACAACAGAAAAAAATGTTTAGCTTAGCGAGTAAAGGCGCTGACACCTGGAGTCGCGAGTTCGAATCCAGGGCATGCTGAGTGACTCCAGCCAGGTCTCCTAAGCAACCAGTTGGCCCGGTTGCTAGGGAGGGTAGAGTCACATGGGGTAACCTCCTCGTGGTCACTATAATGTGTGGTTCTCGCTCTCAGTGGGGCACGTGGGGTGTTGTAATTCACAGAAACCATTTACTTGAATACACCTCTTCTATGAAGAGCATATTTTCAATTTCTTAGTTTAAAGTCATATTCTATGGCTTAAAGTGAAAAATGTCCGGTGTCCAGAAATAGTAGGAAAAAAAAAAGTCACAGACTCATTAAAAGCTGAAATTCCTGAAAAAAGAAATGTTGGCATGACTAGTGCAGATTAATGTTTTATTATTATTTCTTAAAAAAATAAGCAGTGAAAAAATTGCGTTTTAAAATATGATTCATATTTAAAAACGCTTTTGTCCACCAAATCAAAGTCGTGGTGTAACCAACATGTATTAGGTAGCCATTTTGTTGTTTATGTTGATCATAAAAACCATAAAACAGAGCGGAAACCTTTAGACCGTGAAGATTGAGTGTGAAATTAAAAACCAAACATCTGATAGGCCTATTTATTTTGAAATTTTTATGAAAAAGCACATTTTGTTCATCATGTGGTGTAACCTTGAGAAAATTTTATATTTTTGACTCAAATTCATTTTTTATATATATATATATATGTGTGTGTGTGTGTGTGTGTGTGTGTGTGTGTGTGTGTGTGTGTGTGTGTGTGTGTGTGAATATACACACACACCGGGGGCCAAATGTTTGGAATAATGTACAGATTTTGCTGTTTCGGAAGGAAATTGGTACTTTGATCCACCAAAGTGGCATTCCACTGATCATAATGTATAGTCAGGACAGAACTGATGTAAAAAACAGCACCATCACTATTTGAAAAAAGTCATTTTTTGATCAAATCTAGACAGGTCCCATTTCCAGCAGCCATCACTCCAACACCTTATCCTTGAGTAATCATGCTAAATTGATAATTTGGTACAAGAAAATCACTTGCCATTATATCAAACACAGTTGAAAGCTATTTGGTTCGTTAAATGAAGAACATTGTCTTTGTGTTTGTTTTTGAGTTGCCACAGTATGCAATAGACTGGCATGTATTAAGGTCAATATTAGGTCAAAAATGGCAAAAAAATAAACATCTTTCTCTAGAAACTCGTCAGTCAATCATTGTTTTGAGGAATGAAGGCTATACAATGCTTGAAATTGACAAAAAACTGAAGATTTCGTACAAAGGTGTACACTACAGTCTTCAAAGACAAAGGACAACTGGCTCTAACAAGAACAGAAAGAGATGCGGAAGGCCAGATGTACAACTAAACAAGAGGATAAGTACATCAGAATCTCTAGTTTGAGAAATAGACGCCTCACATGTCCTCAGCTGACAGCTTCATTGAATTCTACCCGCTCAACACCAGTTTCATGTACAACAGTAAAGAGAAGACTCATGGCCTTATGGGAAGAATTGCAAAGAAAAAGACACTTTTGAAACAGAAAAACAAAAAGAAAAGGTTCAAGTGGGCAAAGAAACACAGACATTGGACAACAGATAACTGGAAAAGAGTGTTATGGATCTTAACCCCATTGAGCTTTTGTGGGATCAGTTAGACTGTAAGGTGCGTGAGAAGTGCCCGACAAGACAGCCACATCTATGGCAAGTGCTACAGGAAGAGTGAGGTGAAATGTCACCTGAGTGTCTGGACAAACTGACCGCTAGAATGCCAAATTGTAATATTAATTTTTCACATTATTAATGTCCTGACTATACATTGTGATCAGTTGAATGCCACTTTGGTGAATAAAAGTACCAATTTCTTTCCATAAGAGCAAAATCTGTACATTATTCCAAATGTTTTGCCCCCAGTGTGTGTGTGTGTGTGTGTGTGTGTGTGTATGTGTATATATATATATATATATATATATATATATATATATATATTACCTTGAAAAATGTGGAAATTAATTTTGTTGTTTAATGTATTCAAGGTGCAAAGAAAGTATTAATATACTTTTTACTTGATTGTTACACCTCATGACAATTGTAAAGTTTTAAATATTTTTGTAGAAAATGCTATAAAGGTTTTTCAAAAATTTATGAAACCAAATTGGACAGAAACAACATTTCTGAGAACTTAATACAAGTGCTTTAAACTAGATTTTCAAAAGATTTCTCATTTTAACACCTTAGACAACCTTATTTGTCAATGATCCATAAATACATTCTGTATGCATGCTATTTATTTTTATGCTTGCAGTTTGAGTAATGCTTTTAAAATCTTACACTGCGCATGCAAATCTTTCTATCACGCTTGTAACATAATTTACGCTTTTACAAATCTTACTATACACATGCAAAAAAAAAAAAATGTACCTTCATAGATGACCTTCTTCATAATGGTACTGTAGGAAATGCTTTGAACGCATGCATAAATAAAAAGATATTGATAGGAGAATCTAAAGTATCAGTGCAGTGTCATGCGAAACATAATCTATATATTGTATATCAATGTATGTCAGCCAGCTTTTGGGAGTACACTAGCATATAGATAGATGTTTGCAAAGTATAGATTAATCATGTCATGTAAACATGCCTGGAACATGTTTCATCCCAAAATCAAAAGAAACCAAAAATAGAAATTAGATTTAGCATTAAGAAAACCAAGCCCTTTCTTAGGGCCATTAATAGTTTTTGCATTGTATTTCTTTTTTTTTTTTTGTGTGCATTTTTTCCAATGAGATTGTGGTGGGAAATGGGCTTGTGACAATGCTTTATTTTCTTTAAGCTTAATATAATTTCTTATTTTCAAAATTTTGGGGTGAAATATGACCGGGACATGTTCCTGATGTTTATGTTGACTCATCCAATGAGTCTGTAAGAGGCTAGGTAGACATTGGGACAAATAAAGCAATTATATGAAACTAAATACTGCAAAGATTAGTGATCTTTCCATATTGTATTTGACTATGTGGCGTTAATGCAAATAGCTTTCGAGAAACAGCCATTTTGTCATGATGAATGGACTGTTTTCTCTTCATCACACCGCTGTGTTTGCATACAGCTTGTCAGTAATATACTTTACCATTCATCTTGGTAATATGAGGATGTGGGAGTCCGTACTTTGTGTCAGTGTGTGCATGCAAAACAAGCAACCTATTCTTCATACATGTGTATGATGCTAGTCGACATTAAGAGTGTTTATTATTGTGGTAAAGCATGTTTAAATGTTGTCTGTGTTTCCTGTTTGACATCTGCTGATCAGTTATCAGAGTACATATGATGCAGTGTTGGAAAAGCTGCTTTACATTATGGGAAGCTTTTATCTTGACAAGCTAGTCTTGCTAATCTTTTAGTACTTAGCTACACTACAGATTATATTGAAACTACTTAATAAGGGGGCAAAATCTTTTTACATTTGTGACAATAGATTATAGAATTTATAATTTAAGGACAGTATTACTGTCATAAAAACAATAGGATGTTTGAATGAATAAATCTTGATTTGGGTGACAGCATTGAACTTTTACACTAAAGTATTTAAAAGAGTGTTTAACTAAATATTTCATAAAGCCTAATTTATACAGTGAAAGAAGGCCAAGTTTTTTCTCCCGAATAAACTAAAACACCCTGGACAAATTAAACCATTTATACCCAGAATGGGAAAAAAATTGATCTCAGTAATTTCGATTTTAGCATGATTGTTGGTGCCAGACGGGCTGGTTTGAGTATTTCTGTAGAATTTACTCAGAATGGTGCCAAAAACAAAAAACATCCAGTGAGTGGCAGTTCTGTGGACGGAAATGCCTTGTTGATGAGAGAGGTCAACAGAGAATGGCCAGACTGGTTTGAACTGACAAAGTCTACGGTAACTCAGATAACCGCTTTGTACAATTGTGGTGAGAAGAATATCATATCAGAATGCTATTCTGAGATGTGGGCTGTCGCTGTTTTGGCAGCACGAGGGGGACCTTCACAATATTAGGCAGGTGGTTTTAATGTTGTGGCTGATCAGTTTATATACGTTCACTCACGTTCACAATGATACAGTGCACATACGGTTGGTTTGAATGTCAGGTTCTTTTTTTTTTTTTTTTTTCTTTTTTTTTTTCTTTTTTTTTCTTCATGTCATTTTGGTTCCCTTCTTCAGGATGTGGTTCACTAGTGAACAGGCTGAGAAAATCGACAATGTGGATGAGTGATTCAGTGATTTGCTGCTTTCAACACCAATGTAAATGTGTTTGCCTGGCACCCTGTTTTTAAGTCTACTATGTAGGCCTGTTAGAAATTTTGAGCTGCAGAGCATGGTGCAAGTGATCTGTCAGAGATAAAGACCTGCAGAATTCCTGCACCTTGTAAAATGCACGCATTTCGTATTATACTTGTTTTTAAAGGGGCTAAAATTCTGTCATCATTTAGTCATCCTCATGTTGTTCCAAACCTATATGACCTTATTTCTTCTGTGGAACACAAAAGGAGATGTAAGACAGAATTCACTTTCATTATATGGAGAAAAAAAAAAAAAATCCAACTATTATTCTGTCCAAGGGGCTGTTCAGACCAAACGTTTTCGAGTGCTAAAAAATCAGCACAGCGCAGCGAATAGAGCAGACAGCAGGTATCTCGAGATATATTTTTAAAAGTTTACATTAGTGGTCAACTGATAAGTGTTTTTTAATGGCTGATTCCGACATCCAGAGAGCAGGGTGACCGATAGGCCGATACAGTGCCGATATATCACACAATTTAATATAGTAAATAACAAACATAAAATTGTTAAAATATATATAAACTCTTATTTAGCACTGTATTTACTCAATTTCACACAAAACTAAAAAATAATATTATATTTTAAATGTAGATAGCAGTTTCTTCTGATTTCTGTTTAGTCATCAAATTTTAGTAATTTATTTGCACATGAAGAAATTAATAAACTCAGCAAAAAAGAAACGTCCTCTCACATTCAACTGCTTTTATTTTCAGCAAACTGAAGAATGAAGAGAGAGGGAGAATGAAACTGGCAAGCACTTTAACATTATGAGCTCAAACGCGTCTGCTGCGGCTCTGGTATGCAGATCGTTTAAATGACACTGTGTTGCACACCGGTCTGTTATTGTAGGAACACGATACACGTAACAACAAAAAGAACCATGACTGGTCGTTTACATGACTCACTTGCTTCACATGCAAGCAGGCGATATACGGCGCCCTCAAGAAAAAAAACGGGAATATTTATCGCCCGATGTCAATAATTAAAAAAGGCAGAATATCGGCCGACCACTAGTTTACATCCTTTTAAACTAGACATGGCATCTAGATGCTGAAAAAACATCAAGACGTGGTGCCAAAGCTGTCCAACTAGCACATGTTTATATAGAAAAATAATTACAAAACAACGCAGACAGAGGCAAAAACATGCTTGATGTGAACGGCCCCTAACATCTCTTTTTGTGTTCTACTGACAAAAGAAGATCAAAAGATGAGTGAATGCATGACGTGTTCTTAGGCACATTGTAAATATTTACAGTGATTTTTACTCATGGTAAATTTGCTATGATGCAGTGACTTGGGCAGCTTGTTGCTTTTATACAATGGTGGCAACTGCAATATGGTAAAAGACACCAATGTTTAATAAAAAGTTAAATGTATAAATAATAATAATCAGAATAAACAGTTGTTACACAGAATAATGTAGTTGCATTATCTTTGCAAACTTCAGGTTGTTTGAGGGAAATAATCCAGCCAACCTCTCCTCTCAGATCAACGCTATAACCATACAAGGAAATGGCAGCGTGATTGCATTGCAGATTTCTTGTCAATCAGTGTGTGCTACACGTGTATATTTACCCAGATGTACAAGAAACACTTACACAGCGTAAGAATGAACAGAAACGCAGCTTTGTTCTCGGAGAGCGAAACTGGGTTGTGGTTGGTTGGATATATTTGTCTTCCTCTCCTCTCATGCACCACACCTTTATAATTCTGAAACATGTCTCCTAACGGACCCATGACTAAAGCATGGTAAATCACACTTTATTTAAAGCTTCCTCTCTTTTAAGAGAACTATGATGGCTGGTGCACAGGTGTTAAACTCGTCCACACAGTGCATTTTGCAAGCAGTCGTGAGACATTTAGTTCAGTGCTGGTGAAGCCTAGTGTTTGTGACGTTCAAGGATGCACCTCAAATATCCCAATTATAATATTGCATGTATTGCACCCCTCAACTGTACACATTTTCCCACATATTCCCAGAGTGGAGAAAAACTACCTTGACAGCAATGCAGCATAATTGTCATATACACTCTCTGAATACTTGATTATGAACACTATGATCCTAATAAAGTGCCAGAAGTGGCCTTCTGCTGTTGTAGTCCATCCGCCTTAAGGTTCGACGTGTTGTGTATTCTGAGATGCTATTTTGCTCACTATGATTATACAGAGTGGGTATCTGAGTTACCGTAGACTTTCTGTCAGCTCAAACCCATCTGGCCATTCTCTGTTGACCTCTCTCATCAACAAGGTGTTTCTGTCTGTAGAACTGCTGCTCACTGGATGTATTTTGTTTTTGGCACCATTCAGAGTAAACTCTAGAACAGGTATGGACAACTATTTAGGTAAAGGGGCTACATCGGGATTTAAGTAGTGCATAGGGGGCCACATTGTAGTCCTTTTGAGATACAATGCTCTGCATTGATTTGGTTTTTGTATCTTTTAAGCCCAGAAATAGTTGTGAACAAAATTTTCTGAATTGTATATATGACTAATGGGACTATTCTGCAATTGCCTAAAGTATTGTATTGCTCTAGATACTTTTCTATCAGGCATTAAAAAAACTGAATAAAGGCTGAGCTTATTATACAATATTCATTTTACCATCTTTACTTCCCTGTTAATTTATTATTTAATTTAACACTCTCTACATCAGGGGTCTGTTTTAATAAAAAAAATCAAAAATTATGGAACTTTTAATGTTTGTGGTAAAGCGGGCGAGTTTACTTATTTTATTCTCAAAACATTACCCGTTTACACACTAAGGGTCATGATGTGGGTCTCGTCAATGGTTTGGATTTCCATTCAGCACACAACTGAATAAAACAGGCTGCATGACTATGATAAATGATTACTGCAAGAGTTAGATTAACATACAGGTGCGAGGGGACTTCAACATTTCTAAATTACACAAATAAAAAATACATATATACATATTCGTCTCTCGCTTGCTTTTGCTCGCATCAGTGATTACCCCTCCTCCTGTCAATGATGCCGAGATCAACTTTTATATTTAATTTCATCACTGAGAAGGTTTACCTGCAAACTTAGTAGCAGCAAACATCACAAGCAGCCTCAAGAATGGACACAGAGTGGCCATATAACACTTTCCCTTGAGCAGAATATTGCACTAGAGATCGCCAAGTTTGTTCAAAGGGGAAAGCAAGTAGGGATGCACCGATACCACTTTTTCTCTTCCGATTCTGATACCAGAAATCTCTGCATCGGCCAATACCGATCCCAAGCCGATACCAGTGTTGTTTCGCATAATCAGTTTAGAATATCTTTACATTAGTGTGTGGAACTAATTGGAAGTACTCTTTAATATGCAAAGAAACACAAACCTCTAACTACACATTATTTCAATATAAATGTATAGCTTATTAAGAAACACTTTATTATTAACTAGTATACTGGATAATGCAGCAGCAAAATTAACAGTAATTCCAGTCTTAAAGTCTTCAGTAAAAAAGAAACCAGTGTTTTATTTTTGCCTTTTTTTTTCTTTCTTTTTTCCCCCAAAATGTTTCAACTTGCATCTGGACTTTAAAGGATTCAGATCTCTCTTTTGTTCAATTTAGTTGTAAGACATCAGTCCACTTTTCATTCACACAGTTATTTTTTGGAACCCATTAAAAATATTGTTATAAATTGTAAACAAATACTAATGATGACATTATTATTATTATTAATACATTTTTATTAATATTATTATTATTATTATTGACTTTTTAATTTTAAATACTACAGTAATGCATCTCAATCGTGCACTTTTTAAACCCTGACACTTTTATTTTGACATCATGAATTCTCTGTATGTGTCTGTTTGTAGGCAAGTTCACAGTAGTTTAATTAACTTCTTATTCAAATTCTGGTAAAATGCACCTGCATATTATAAGTGAACCGAACTATTGAGCATCTACATCTGAGATGTTGTTCTTGAGTAGCGCTTAAATATTGCGCACCGCTGTGAAGGCTAAAAATACGTCACGAGTGCATCACCAGCCTGTGCGTGAGTTTATGTCAACAGAGCAGCACCATTCACTAACGCGCTGGCACTGCGTATACTATATATTTACTTATTAAACACAGCCTTTTGTGATTCACAGAGCTATCGCACGTCTTCAGGTGGCTTTGAATAAAATGCAAGAGTCATATGAACTACTTTAATGGTGTTTTTATGGTTCTTTAATGTCATTTTTGGAGCTTGACAGTAACAAACATGACTAACACAGTATCGGATTTAGATCGGGCTCGTCGGACCGATACCCGATCTGTCTAAAAGCTTCAGTATCGGAGTCGATACTGATCCAGGTATCGGATCGGTGCGTCCCTAAAAGCAAGAGCTAGAAATAGCACACTCGCATGCATGGTTGACAGATTGTACAACATATGTATAACATTAGGCAGAATATTTCCAATTTGCGCAAGTATAAATCTCATATTGGGGGTGTTGCGTCTCTTATATGGCAACCCTGAGCATGTTAAACGCTTGTGGAGGCGCGTTAGGTCCCAATGCAAGATAACTGAAATATCCAACGCAAAAAAATGCTTTTAGGATAAATGAGATGCGGACCACATTAAACCATGTAGAGGGCCGGATCTGGCCCACGGGCCATAAGTTGCCAAAGTCTGCTCTAGAGACTGTTGTGCATGAAAATCCCAGGAGATCAGCAGTTTCAGAAATACTCAAACCAGCCCGTCTGGCACCAACAATCATGCCATGGTTGAAAATCACTGAAATCACATTTTTCCACATTATGATGGTTGATGTGAACAATAACAGAAGCTCCTGACCTGTATCTGCATGATTTTATGCATTGCACTGCTGCCACACTGTTGGCTGATTAGATAATCACATGAATAAGTAGGTGTACAAGTGCTATGTGACATGCATTAATGCTCATCATAAGGAATATTTATTTTGAAAATCAACATTAAGGATCTATGGGGCTACTTCAACTCATACGGTCTATAGGATAATAAGATCATAATCCTTTATCAATTAATTACTAATTGTATAGCCTCGACTTGCACTCATACTGTAATTGGAAAGCTTTTTTCACCAAAGGTTTTTTTTTATTTTTTATCTTAAATGGTTAGTTCACCCAAAAATTAAAATTCTCTCATGATTTACTTTTCTTTAAGCCATTCCAGATGTGTATGACTTCCCTTTTTCAGTAGAACCTTAGTGAAGATTTTTATAAGCACATTTCAGCTCTGTATGTCTATAAAATGAAAGTGAATGGGTGCCGTGAGGCTGCCTGCTGTTTGACGGTCCAAAAGGCATTTTTAGGCAGCATAAAATTAATCCACATGACTCCAGTCAATCAATTAATGTCTTCTGAAGCAAATCGGTAGGTTTGTGTAAGAAACAAATCGATAATTAAAACGTTTTTAACTTTAAATCGTTGCTTCTGGCCAACGCTGTATTGCTGTTTGAAATGAACTAACTGTCGCGTGACGTTTGTTCCTCTGTTGTAAACAAAGCGCACACTTCTGACTTCTCGTGTGAACGTGCCATTGCACTTACGTCATGCGACAGCGTGATGCGTTGACTGCTGGCAGGAAGCAATTTTTTGTTTTTTTTTATTATTATTATTTATTTTTAAGTTAAAGTTTTAATTATTGATCTATTTTTTACACAAACCTATCGATTTGCTTCAGAAGACATTAATTGATCGACTGGAGTCATGTGAATTAATTTTATGCTGCCTAAAAATGCCTATTGGACCGTCAAACAGCCAACAGCCTAATTGCACCTTTTTAGTTGCATTGTATGGACAAAAAGAGCTGAATTGTGCTTTCAAAAATCTTCACTAAGGTTCTGCTGAAGAAGGGAAGTCATACGCATCTGGGATGGCTTAAAGGGAAGTAAATCATGAGAGAATTTTCATTTTTCCCTGGGGGTTAGGGGTTTCTTGCTGCTGGTTGTTACATACTGTGGTGGTGCAAAATTGTGTTGTAAATTGAGCTGTGGACTGTGGTCAATAAACAAATTCTTAATGAGTGACTCACAGACGAGTGAGTGTGATTACTTGTACAGATTCTTTATTTTATTCCATTATTTTATTTTACAGTTGTTGTTACTATAACAACTCAACCCATTATTTGCATTGTTATATAATAGGCATTTGACTTCTGTTGTAATGTGCTTTTCTAATGACTTAAACCTCTGAATCACAATGTAAAACAGGCTTCGGTTGAATTGCTGCATTAAAATTGCGTCATGTTACCATCATCGGGGTGTGTGTTGGCCACTCTCTGTAGATCTGACGTGAAAGAGTTGACACCGACTGTGTGGTAAAACGCCAACCAGATGCGTGACAAAGCATGTTGAAGCGTATTTTTATATCATGCAGATGATGTCGCGTCCATAAAATGGACATGAAACAAAAGGGTGTAGTCTGAGTCTTATAGGTCAAATTAAACAAGCGTACTAATTCTTCAACGTAATACGGCCTCATTTTAGTGCCTGTCTCCGAGGATAAGAAATATAATGCTTTCCTGTGTATGTAAAGACACAAAGAGAGAAATATTTAGGCTAATTGATTTTCTGTAATTTTTTTCTGTGGTGTGTGTTTTAGTGTATTGATCACACAATGTACAGTGAGTGTACTCTACTGTATAAAAGTTGGCCAAATTGCAGGGGCTATTGAAGCTGTTGAAATTGATCCAGACAATGTGACTGAACTAAAAATAATGCTGTGAAATCTAGGGATGAGTCACAATGGTCAACTAGTCGTCCAACAATCGACTAGACAGTGAGGTCTAGATTTTTTCCTTTATTTTTTAAAATATCTTTATATTGTGCTTTATTTACCATGCTGTGCGAGCTCTAAGATAGTTTGCACTGTAAAACCTGGCAGAAAAGTTGTCTAGGGCTGCAACTAATGATTATTTTGATAACTGATTAATCTTCGATTATTTCTATGATTAATCGATTAATCGAATGAAATGTTATTTCCAGTATTTTATTAAAATATTATTTTTCAAAAAACTCATATGATAAAGGGCGTAAGGTTTTAGTTTGATTTACATGACTGAATTCATGATTCTACAAAACTCACAAAACTTTGAACAAAGACTGAATCTTTGAGTTTAAATTTATTATTATTATTATTTTCAGGACATATGCGAAACAGTTCCTTGTAAAACTTAACAAAAATGCTCATCATTAAAGAGTAAAATGATCCATAGTGCATGGATTGGGACAAAAAATCAGCCCAGCAGAGGGCAATAGTGACACGAGAATAGAAATATTAATAATTCTGCCCAGCTAAAAATACATAATTCTGTTAGGTACATACAGTATGCTTGTACACTGTCACTGATTACAAACATTTAATTATTTTAATATTATAGTTTTTAAAATAGTATTTTCACTGATTACATGTTTCTAAACTATTAAAAAAATTGTGTTTATCCAGTAAAATAATGTTTGCCAGTGTATACATTTACTAGTGAAATCAGACATTACATTTGGCATTATCAGGAGGACTTTCAAATATCAGGACCCTTAGTATTATTATACATTATATTCAGCATTACATACAGTTTATAGTAATAATTATACAGTACTGTGCAAAAGCCTTAGGCTCAAAAAATGTTTCCAAAAGCATTTGTCTTAAGATTGTTATTTATATCTTCAGCTTTAGTGTGTCAGTAGGAAATATACAGTAAATGTTTGACTCCCAAACATTACTTTTTATAATAGAAAAGATTAGAATAGAAGAACAGGGAGCCCTGCAACAGATGGCATGGCCCCCACAAAGTCCCCCACTGAACATCATGTCAGTCTGAGATTACATGAAGAGACAGAAGCAATTGAGACAGCCTATATAGATAGAAGAACTGTGGCGAATTCTCCAAGAAGCTTTGAACATCCTATCTGCCAACAACCAAGAACAACTGTGTCCAGGTGTTCCTAGGATAATTGGCGTTGTTTTAAAGGCAAAGGTGGCCACACCAAATATTGATTTAGATTTTTTATGTTTACTGGACTTTGTATGACATTTAAGTGATATATGAAAACTATTTAAGTCATTATTTTTGAAGACATCTTCACTATGCAAAATTCTTCACAGGTGCCTAAAACGTTTGCACAGTACTGTATATAGTAAGTAGGATCTGTAAACCATGTGCAAATTCACTCTCGCACTGAAAAGACTGATCCCGGTGCTCACTGTATTACATGTGCTTACATGAGCAGGAGAAAAAAACACTAAAAACCAGCACACCTTGACTGCTGAGACTTTAGTCTGATATCCATGAAAGCTGCACAATTAAGTAACATTGAAACTGAAATCGTGGTTTAATGTAAGTGATTGCGCTCCCTTTCTCTATTGCGATCGGTTTGATTCACACGGACACATGCGCTCGCTTGCCTGTTAGAGTTTAACGGAAACTCGCGTGTGGTAAAACAAACTGTTTTGCGAAATACGTGGCTGATTTTGAATTCATAAGGACAAAATAAATGACAAATTCCAGCAGAATTTCCGACGATTCCCAGGGCCTTCTCAAAGCACAAAAATCCTGTTGGACAGCCACCATGGGACTCATTTTGAGTTATAAATTCTCTCGGATATAATAGGGTCATCTTTTTTATTTGAGCCCTGCACAACTGTACAGTTTTTAAACAAACACTCACCCAGAGGAAACAGCCTGTTGTACAAGATTACTGAAGCTTGTCTTGAAAAACTGCAGCTTATAGAAAAAGGGGCCTATTTACATTATTTTACTTAATGTGTCATGATCAGTTGGATTGCTTTCCAATGGGGAATGCACATTCCTTTTACATATTGGCACATAAATATGTCTCAAGAGTTCACTTCATCTGTGATGATGCTAATATGGGGCAGTGACATTTTTATTCATATGATTCATATTGACCCATATGTCATTTAGGGAAGTTTCGCAGTTGCTCCACGCATGTCAGTCACAATGTAGAAAGAAAGGGTGCTTATCATTCCTAAATGAAGATAACACACATGTGCCTGGCAGTTGTGTGGCCTGTCTCATGCCATGACTGGAATTCTTGGATTGAATCCTTTAACCTCACTTTGTTACTGATAATAATTAAATGTGCTGACATACAGCGAGTTTGCCAAGCACTCGTAAATGCCAAATGCTGGGATCCACTTTTCTTCATAACAGCTTAGGCATGTGTGTGTTTATGCGCATGTTACCTATTGACTTTTAAGGAGCCCAAGGTATCTGTCGTAATCTCTAATGATATTTACAAAGGCAAAGGAGATGGTCTAACATCATTTGACAAAAATGATTCCTCAAATCATTTGGCTTTTTGAAGATAAAATTGGCGGAAATCTCATACATGCAGGCAATACTATATTTACACATTATCACTCATTCACCATTTGTTACATTGTGAATGCCACATGTGAGCATAAATGATTGAATTCAGACACAGCTGTAGACTCTACTGCTTTTTGTGTACTGTATTAAAGACGTAGTGTCCCAAATGACGAAAAAAGGCTTGAAATCTGATCTGTCAGACTGAAATGCATTTCCACAAATTTTATTTTTATCATATATCAAACCATATAGCCATAGAGACTTGTAAGTGTGCTTGTTTGAAATTGACCGGTAAGCAACTATCTAGAAACTACACAAAACACCCTAGCAACAACCCACAACTCCCTAACAACCGCATAGCAACCCTCTAAAAACAACTCGGAGCACCTTTGCAATCGTATAGCATAGCAACCCATGGCAACCACCCACAACACCTTAGCAACTGCATAGCAACACTCTAAAAACCACTCAGAGCACCTTTGCAATCGTATAGCATAGCAACTCCCTGGCAACCACGTAGCAACACTCTAAAAACCACTCAGAGCACCTTTGCAGACGCATAGCAACTCCCTGGAAACCATCCACAATACCCTAGCAACCACACAGCAACACTCTAAAAACCACTCAGAGCACCTTTGCCAATGCATAGCAATTCCCTGGCAACCACCCACAACACCCTAGCAACCACATGGCAACACTCTAAAAACCACTCAGAGCACCTTTGCAATTGCATATCATAGCAATGCCCTGGACACCATCCACAATACCCTAGCAACCACATAGCAACACTCTAATAAACACTCAGAGCACCTTTGCAGATGCATAGCAATTCCCTGTTAACCACCCACAACATCCTAGCTATCGCATAGCAACACTCTAAAAACCAATCATAGCACTTTTGCAACCATAAAGCATAGTGGCGCACTGTCAACCACCCACGACACCCTAGCAACTACTTAGCAACACTCTAAAAACAATCAGAGCACCTTTGCAAACGCATGGCATAGCAACGCCCAGACAACCATCCACAACACCCTGGCAACTGCAAAGCAACACTCTAAAAAAACATTTGGAGCACCTTTGCAACTGCATAGCATAGCAAAGCAATGCTCTGGTAACCACCCACAATACCCTAGCTAGCATTAAGGAGGTGACTTTTGCATAGGCAAGTGCCACAAAATATTTAGTCCTCCACATGATCTTATAATGATATTGTGGCATAATGTTCACAATAAATCACAAAATTTTTCAGTACTATGTGGTTCCATACAATTGCTCTGATCTGACCTTAAAATTGATTCAAAGTTCATCTTTAATGAGCACATCTGTACAGTATGCTTTTTATGCAAAGATGTATATGCCTCACTTTCACCTAATCCTCTCCACATAATGAGACCGGATCCCCTCTCCTGCTGCAATCTTGAAGTGCTTTATCTTCTCTTTTCCAGTTATTACTGATCGGCCACACAAATAAGAGGCCCATCCAGCTCTCTTGTCATTCTTAGAACCTTTGAATCCTGTTTATATTACTCGGATGACTGAGCAGCCAGCCTTCTGATGATCTGATTCTTCTAGTTGGCTCTAAGACAGACTGAAAGAGAGAGAAGGAGGTTAATTATGTTTCAGTTTTTTACCCACTTTTTTCCAGGTGTTTTGACGTTGTTTGATACATTGAGTTCAGCAGGCTCATGATGCATGCTTTGACTTGAGCAGACCTCTGGACTTGAGGATGATGTAAAGCAGTGGTTCTCAATTAGTTTTGCCTCAAGACCAAGAAAACTGTTAGACAAAAGTAATGTAACAAAATTGTCTTTTAAACCAAACATTGTAATTTATATGATCATTAACTGCATATGCCTAATAAAAAGGAAAATTGACAATTTTGTATTCTAAATGTCTCTTAAATTTAGGTTGTTTTATGCTCACTGCATTTAAAAATTGTTAAGCCTGTTTATTTTGCTATTCTAACAATACGATTAGGCTATTTTGTTAGTTGCATTTTATTATTTGCATTTAGCATTGTTTTTTCCCTGCTGTCCATGACATATCAGAACAGACTTCCAAAATGATTGGCATTTTGGCTTTTTTTTTTTTTTGCGCTATGGCAATATGGTCACCATTACTCCTACCCTTTCATTCCCCTAAACCTGTATTATGAACACACACATTTAGGGTTATGTAAGCAGCAGGTTTTTGGCAAGCGGTCCATTTGAAAGATCAGATTGCTGCGTTTGTTGCGTCTGAAGCGGATGGCTTACAGTCTTTTACGTCTTTTCTAATTTCAGACCTTAAACTGAACTCAGTACCTGGCTCTCAATTTCAGTCAATTTTCAAAGAATGTAAAATGAAAACCATCATAATGAATTGCAGGAACACACACGGAATTTGATTTCCCGCATAAAAATATGATTGGAAGGGAAAGTTAAAAAGGAAAGAGATTAAACAATAAGCTAAGAAAATGGATAACCCTTTAAGCTCTGAGGGTGTTTTTAAAGATTTCCTGTTTCAGTGACATAAATAAAATTAAAGTCTCATAACTCGACAAAAAAACAAGGAGGATCAAGTGTTTTGTATCATTTTAAAGAAAACTTTGCCATTTTTTATTTATTTTTTTTTCTACCCCCAATTTGGAATGCCCAATTCCCAATGCACTCTTAAGTCCTCGTAGTGGCATAGTGACTTGCCTCAATCAGGGTGGTGGAGGATGAATCTCAGTTGCCTCTGCGTCTAAGACCATCAACCCGTGCATCTTCTCACGTGGCTTGTTTAGTGTGTTACTGTGGAGACATAGCATGTGTGGAGGCTTCATGCCATCCACCGCGGCATCCACGCACAACTCACCACGCGCTCCACCAAGAGTGAACCACATTATAGCGACCACGAGGAGGTTACCCCATGTGACTCTACCCTCCCTAGAAACCCAGCCAATTTGGTTGCTTAGGAGACCTGGCTGGAGTCACTCAGCACACCCTGGGATTCGAACTCGTGAACTCCAGGGGTGGTAGTCAGCGTCTTTACTCGCTGAGCTACCCAGGCCCCTCTCTTTTTTTTAATGATATAGATTGTTAAATTCTGATATTCAGCCTAAGAAACTGCATAAAAATCACAAAAGAACGTAGCTAAACATTTTTTTATGGTTTGACATGCTCCGAAAAACTTCTTTCTGTTTTATTCCCAACCATGTCACCTATAACAGAGTAAAATTTTGTGTTGATACAACAAAGCAATCAAAAATTATAGCATTACAAAAAATTAGTTATCCTAGTGTCCAAAAGCCTCTCCAAACAAATAAAACAATAACTGTACATAAGAACTAATTACACATGTAAACACAACAATGACTAAATGTTTGCATAGCATGTAGACATTATTTTAGTAATGAGAATTCACAGAATGAGTTTCATTCTGTGCCATTTGAGTCATCATTGTGTCTTGTGTCTTGTACTTGGCACCATCGCGTGGTGGCCATATGTAATTAAAGCGATTGATCATGTGACTCTCTGCCCAATATGGAGGACTATCACCACTGGTTCGAGCAGTTTGAACCCAGTCCGATTGGTTTAGCATTCCATGATGCTACAGCATTTCTGATGAAGTCATCTGATCCAGGAAAGCTAACATGTTTGTAGTCTGATAGCAAGATGCCAGATAGCCAGATGCTGTGTGCACATTGTGCTTCGTGTGGGTTATCTAATGATCAATGCAACCGATTACTTTGAATGTGGGCTCATTTTAAAGATAATCACCTCCTCTAAGTAATAGTATTAGATATTTTATGTTCTGTTTATTGTTTGTGAAGTTATACGTAAGTGAAAATGTGGCATATGAGCAACACCTGTTCACATGAAACATGTATGTCAAAGACATATACTTGGCTATTACTCACTATATTTTGTATAGCAATTTATAGCTATAGGCTGGTTGTATTCTACTCTGAGCACTTTCCAACAACATATAACACGTGGCTATTTAATCATTTTGATGTTTTTACTGGTTACAATAATACATTTTTTATATATATTATCAAAACGGAATACTTCTGATTTGTCTGCAGATTTAAAAGCACTTGTTCAGTTTTGGTCATAATCCCTACATGCATTATAAATTAGAGCTTCTAAACTTTAAAACAATACTTACTTTGTATTGGTCAAGACTGTAGTTATTAATTATTATTTCCTCGCAGGCCAAGTGGGAAAAGGTTTAAGTTACTGCCTGAATATAACGGCTTTGGCTGGGCACTGGTGAATTTGATGCCATGGTTCTTTGCTCTTGAAAAAGATCAAACCACACTTAGTGTTGGGAAGTAACTAACCAAATATAATGACACTACTATAACTTAACTACATTTTCCAATGACAGTGTCACAAACAGTGTATGTTTTCCAGTAACAAGCTTCTTTTTCATACAGGTAGTGGTGTGATTTAGTGAATCACTGTTTGTTCAAACGATTAATTTAGATTAACTGGCACAAAAATAAAAAAATAAAATAAAAATAACGATTCATTGTGTGAATGCCTGTGCAACATTTTTAGTCTCTTTTGTAGTGAAATACAAAATAACCGAGTAGCTTACCCAACACTGAACTACACACACACGCACACACAGAAGTCACCCTGCCAAGTCTGAATGATTTACTGTAACATTCCTCTCATTCTGGCTGAATCTGTGGCTTGTAACATTATGTTCAGCATCCTGCCTTTTGGTGGGAAAAGGTTTGTTTTATGGTGTTAAAACTGTTCTGCATCTCATGAGTCAGTGACTCCTAATTAGTAAGGCATGTCATGTATGTGTGAATCAAAAGAACTGGAGAGATTAATGTCTTTAAGGACTTGTCTTGGGCTTTAACTACCCCTGGTTGTGTGTTTGGAAACCTTCAGCTTTATTCACAGTTCTGGAATCGTCTAGGGCTAAATGCTCCATTCTGATGAGACTTTGGCTACGCTGCAATTTTTTTTTTTTTAAACAAAGTACCTAACCATACTTTTTTACTTTTAGATAAGTTTACACAAAAACATAACAAAAAAAAAAAAAAAAAGAAATGTTGTTTCAATGAGGCAAATCATGTTCCCATTTCAGAGTGATATGGAACATCAGACCACCTTTTCTCCATGCATTCAAATCTGCTCTAATGGCCGGAGTTACTGACATGATCAAGAACACTTGTGTAACTAATGAACGCATACCAGAAGCAGTTCTATTTTACTGCACTGTATAATTTTGTACATTTCATAAGATAAACTGTTATTGCAAAGCGCACCATGGTTTGTTATAAAAGTTCTTCTTTTCTCTTGGGAAGGAATGCATATTTTTGACTTGTGCTGACGTCAGAAATGGCACTCCTTTTTTAACAAGAGCTTACATGCACTCAAGTTGAAAGACCAGATGCTGGCATGTTTTATTATACTGCACATGTTAAAAGTAATGAGATTTCACAAGGTTAAAAGCTAATTAGTGGTCATATCAAGTATCCTGACATTAAAAACGGCATGAAATGCCATTCACAATGCATTTAACTTCCATAATGTTATATATTTCTGACTGAATAGAATGTTCAACAGGAAGCAATTTAGGGCTAGATTTGATTGGATCATAAAAAGTGGGCAAAGATTAGGGATGCTCTGATCTATTGGTCACTGATTGGTATCGGCCGATATTCACGTCCTACGACTCGATTGGTGATCGGTAATTTGGCCGATCGTATAAACTGATCGCTCATGTCACAAAAGACGCACGGCTCCGTTAAGACTTTAGAGTCACTGTCATGGCATCACGGAGTGTGGGGAATATTGGCATAGTGTTGTAAGACAACAAACTTAAATTCAGCAGTTAAGAATGATGCAGTGGGAGAGGTATAGCGAATATGAAAAGCTTGTGTACTGTAATGTACTGTTAATGTGGCATTTCACATGCGACAAGCAAAGGAAAAACAGCGCGAGCTGTGAAACGTCCTTATTGTTTGTCTCTGCCAGACATAGACATCTCAGTAATAACGCGAGTTACAAGATGTTGTGTAATTCAAACATCTTTATTCAAATCTCCCGATTAAATGGCATTAACATTAGTAGCACACATAGAGTCCAGAAACATGCGCTCTTTCTCCCCTTTCCTTTCATCTCTTGCCCTCATGAGAGAGCGCGTGTTCCCTTCATTAAAGTTTAAGCAGCAACAAGTGAAAAATGAACTATTAATAAAATCATCCAACTAAATGAAAAGGCAGGGAAGGAATTCATAAATATAATAATTCTTTATACAATTACATAATATAATGTATTAAATATAATGCAAAAATAAAATAGCAATAAAATAGGGAATAATAATAATTATATGAAACATTGAAAATGAATCCATAACCAAAAGTGTCACATTGTTTATTTGCACTTATGGGTTATCAGTTTGTCTTCAGTTTGACACTAAGCTTCATTTTGTTATAGGGCTAATTAGTTTTAGTCTTTTGACGAAAATGTCCTTTAAAATTAGTCCGGCATCTCATATTCATTAGTTTTAGTTAGTTTTGGGTTCGAGTCCACCTTAGTCGAGTTCAAGTCAACTCTGAGTCTTTAAACATTCGAGTCCGAGTCCAAAAGGTTCCAAGTCGGACTCGAGACTGTGTCCATAACAGGCCGAGTCCGAGTCCGAATGAATCTGTTCATGAATCTGAATTAAAATTGTAACTGTAAACTCAGCATCAATATTTTTAGCTTATTTTATCCTTCACAACTAAGAAAAACAATTTGTCAATATAATGCAACAAAATCACCTCTGTTGCATTTCATATTCACATTTTATGATTAGTATCCTGCTGAACAAACTTTAAAGTGGTTTCAGAGTGAAAGCATATGCTTTAGGTGTAAAACTGTCCTTCAACACACTTCTTATTGCATCCTGTTGACATTTCAATTATTTGTTGCTTTTTCCCCTCCACTCAAACATAGACTAAAGAAAGTGAAAGCTGCGTTAGTCATTACAACCAGAGTTATTAATATTTCACATTTTTATTTATTTTTTATTTTTATATACAATTTGTCCAGTTTAGTTTAGTTTTATCTAAAATCATGGGTGAAATACATTTAATGTAATTAATTAAATACATTTAATGTGTTTAATATGTTTAATAAATGGTAATATTAAAATATTCAGTAATGCCCATAAAAGTAAATACAACAGCATAAAATAAAAACAGAAAAGATCAGATACCATTAAAAATATATATTTTTATACTACTACACTTCACACATTTCAGTCGTCCTGCTGAGATCAAATTTTTATGACAAACTTTCCTTGGGCTGACGTTTTTTTTCACATTATATTTAGTATGGACAATAGGTGAATAGAGACTTCTCCCCTCACTTGTGTTCTTCATTGTATTTTTTTATTTTTTTGCCACTGAAATGCAAGTGTCAGCATTACAGGTAACACACAGAGGTTTGCGCTACAAATATGTGACCGACTGAGTTGTACAATTTCCATGGTCTATTTCATCCATCATATTAGTTTAAATATCCCTCATACGTAGTAAATTTGATTTTGTCTCGATGTAGTCAACATTTTCAGTTAGAAATGACTTGCGTTGTAAGCATGAGTCTGGTAAAACGTGTTTTATTTAATAATTTGACAAGTTTGGGAGCATACTTTTAAAAGTGTTCTTGCGTTATTGATGTTTCTGTATGAGAGTGGCAGAGCACGTGTGGCGATCTCTTTCACGCACACACATACAGCACGCACGTGGGTGAGAGAGAGAGAGTTAAAGTAATTTGAAAAAGTGCATGCTGCCGCTCTCATCTGGAATTTTCACACGTAAGGACATATATGCGTGAAATCTGATGCGCAGTATCAAATACACAGAACGTATGATAGTAACTGAGCACATCAATGTGAAGACAAAGCAAAATACCGGACATTTAGAGGCAATTTTAAAATCACGGCCGGACGCTTTTTTCAGGTCTGAAAAAGAGGGCATGTCTGGGAAAAAGAGGATGTATTGTCACCCTATGTTATGTTATTTTTTTGTTTGTTTGTTTTTCATTGCATCACAAATGCCATGGACTCGGCCAGACTTGGAGTCCTGAAGGCTCGAGTCCCAGTCAAGTCTGAGTAAAAATGCATTTTTGTCAACGAAAATAAAATCTTTTAGTTGACGACGATGTGCAAAATGGACAAAAAAGTGTGTCAGACTGTAACAGACCAAACTTTAATCAAATATTCAAACATTTAGGGAAAAAATGTATAAACATTTTCTTATTTAAAAATGTATAAAACATATATCTATACATAGACTACTGTCCTTGTAAAAAAAACTGAGCTTCTTAAATTTACATTTTTCAGATGCTTTTATCCAAAGCGACTTACAGTGCTCTTATTACAGGGACAATCCCCCTGGAACAACCTGGAGTTAAGTGCCTTGCTCAAGGACACAATGGTGATGGCTGTGGGGATTGAACCAGCAACCTTTTGATTACCAGATATGCGCTTTAGCCCACTACGCCACCACAACTCCTATAATATAACCACACCACAATATACAACCACACCACACCACAATATAAATAATAATGAATAGACTGAAATATTAGCTACTTTTTAGAAGTTAGCCTACTGTTTTAGAGACTTATTCATTTTCTGTGAAAGGATATAACATTGCGTGTAGCGTGTTTCTTACGGAAACAGTGTATTCACAGCACAAGTTACGCAATGCAAATTATGCATATTCTGACTAGTGTGTCATTTAGTTCAAGTTCACCTGATCATTCGCTTCACTGTGCAGATGCAAGTTGTTATATTACATATATGTTGTGGATATAGGCTACTATAGTGGTTAAAATAATGTATAAATAGGGTGCGTTTGAATGAGGTGTTTAGCCCGTTTTGAAGCTGTTCATTTTGCCTGGGTTCAACTCACGCAGCTCAAGCGGAGAAATCCTCAATTATTAATGGATTAGATGAATCTATATCTAATATCTTCTTCGATATATACAGATTCTATAGATGTTTCTTCTCCTTTTCATATCTTGCACTGTAAATATCTTGCTATATAATTTTTATCTCGTCATATTTTCGTCAATATTATGCTTTAATAAAATAGTTTAATTATCGTCATGATGCACCTTTTCGTCTCGTCTTCGTTATCGTTAACAAAATCAAAAAACCCTTAGTCAACGAATGTTTTCGTCAGTGATTTCGTTGGCGAGATTAACACTGTACTTGTTTTAAAGTCTTATTTAAAAAAAATAAATTAAAAAAAAGCTTTTTTGATAAGCCTTTTTAAAGGGGTTAGAGGGGAAAGGAGGCGGCGAGAACCCGCTTGACAATATAAATAATAGATTAATAATAAACTTAAACAAAAACACACAAACATAAACACATACAGGGCAGCTGCCTGTAATTCTCTCTCTTTCTCCCCAACTGTCGTCTCCGGTCGCCTTTTATCCCTTGCTCGCCTCATCAGGCTGATTGGGGTCCAGGCGTGCATTATACCGGCCCGGCCCCGCCCTCCGCGCTACACTCCTCCCTGCGTTGCCTCAGGCTGAGGAGCCCCTGGCATAGTACCCCCCCACCCCCCGCTTGCCGGCGGGTCATCCTCACCTTCTTTGACCTGGGAGGAGGTGGGAGGAAAAAAAAAAACAGCCGAGGGAAAGGCCAACACGGAGCGACAGAGAGAGAGGAGAGAGAAAAAAAGAAACTCACTCACCGGTTCTCTGATGCGCCGTCGCGTGGTCCTCGATCACTCCTCCACCCTCTCAGGTGGATGACAGACGCTCCTCCCTGGGCGGACCACAGTCAAACCTCCAACCCCCAGCAGACAGAACTCCCTTCCGCATTTCTGGCATCACGTTGGGACACTCCTCCGCCCCTGGCAGCGGCCCTACCGCTCCAGGTGGTCGGGGAGTCGATTCCCTCCTCCCCTCGCAGATTTGCATTATACTGGCCTGGCCCTGCCCTCCGTGCTACAACCTTTTAAACTTTTTTTGTCAGCAAAAACTAGGCAAAGAGATATTAAAGGGAAGAAAAAAATTCAGTTAATAGTGATAGTATGCAGAAAGCTTACATATAGCCAATTATGTCAGAGATCCTGATAAAAGGTGAAATGATCGGGATCGGTATCGGCCAATCAGGTGACAGGAAGATCGGTATCGGCTGTAAAAATCCTGATCGGAGCATCCCTAGCAATGATATTATTGGTTAATATTATCTTTTCCTGCCGACATAGCCATGTTAAAGTCATCAGAAAAGAAAAGTTGTTTTAGAAGCCAAGAAAGTTGATACATTTTGGTATAAAGATTACGAAAAGCAAATTTCTTTTGAATGACATGCACTGAAGTGTGTACTTTCTGCACCACTAGTGTCACTAAACAGAATTGCAAACACACACACATAAAAAGTTTTAATTTTGCAGTGTTTAAGTTTTAGGGATGTCAGGCTACAAATGGCTTACTCTATAGTTGTCTTTGCAATTCATGGATACGAGAAGGTAATTTAAAAGTGAGAAAATTACATGCGTCATGCGGTTACTTGCATGGTAGCTTTTAAATGACAGGCTCTTAAGTTACTTTACATTGTAAGTTTGGTTGTAGTTTGGAATTTATTTTAAATAACTAGTTTTGTCTCTTTTTCTGTTACATAGGTGGAGGAGGAAAACGAAAAGGAAGGAGTAAAAAATGGAGGGAGATCCTCCGCTTCCCTCATATCAGTCAGTGCACAGATTTGAGCAAAACCATCGGTAATGTATCAGCACTCTGTGTTTCTTTCAAGAGTCATTTTCATGTTCTTTCTCACCTGTGCTGTTCTTTAAAGGCTACTTTATGCTTACTGGGTGAACAGGCTTCTTTTATTTCACCTAAAAATTTTGACGAATTATGAAATTTTTGTTCTGCAAAGGTGTTCGTTTGGTGATATTTTTCCTGTTTGCACACATCCCATGAATCTTTACCTAGGAGGACTTTGCTTAGCATTGATAATTGGTTAAAACTAGGGCTGTGAATCAATAAAAAATGTTTAACTAATTAATCACACAGTTTTCTGTGATTAATCATGATTAAACATGGTACATTAAAACAAACATTAAAATATAATCATAGCTAGTCACATGATGCCATGTGAGGTTCGGATGTGTGAACGGTGAGCTCTGCGCACTTAGTTTTAACACTATTAATGACATAAACCAGAGAGATTCGATACACTCTGTTCCATAACTGTTCTAGGAGGATAATATGTCAAAGAATTCAAAATCTTCGGGCTCTGGAGACATTAAATACACTTATGTGCTGAAGCTGATACCCCAGAGAAGGCCCCGAGCCGGGGAGCCGATTTGGTCGGAGAAATTAGGGAAATTCGGCGAGAGATGTTGAACATGTCGGCAATGCTGACGAAGGTCCTTGCTGACTTGGAGGATCTTGTTGTAATCTGTCGATCGATCACTGCCATGGAGACGAAATTCTCTGAGGTGGTTACAAGAATGGGGGATGTCGAGAAACGGATCAATTATCTGGATTCATCGGAGGGGGAATTATCTGCTAATCCGCGAGTGACCAAGGTGGATTTGGAACGTGTCTGGGAGAAGTTGGAGGACATGGAGAACTGTAGCCGGTGGAATAACGTCCGACCCGTCAACCAATAATCCTCTCAGCAGTCCGAACTGTCCTTTGTAGTCTTCTGATGTCTGATTTCGTAGCTGAACCAAACCAGACAGTTGAAGTGCCTGTGGCAGGTTGAATTTCCTCAGCTGGCGAAGGAAGTACAACCTCTGCTGGGCCTTTTTCACAATAGAGTCAATGTGGGTCTCCCACTTCAGGTCCTGTGAGATGGTAGTGCCCAGGAACCTGAATGACTCCACTGCTGCCGCAGTACTGTTTAGAATGGTGAGGGGGTCAGTGTTGGGGTGTTCCTCCTAAAGTCCACAGTCATCTCCAACGTTTTGAGCATGTTCAGCTCAAGGTAGTTTTGACTGCACCAGACAGCCAGCTGTTTAACCTCCCTTCTGTATGCAGACTCATCGTCATCTCGGATGAGGCCGATGACAGTGGTGTCGTCTGCAAACTTCAGGAGCTTGACAGAGGGGTCCTTGGCGATGCAGTCATTGGTGTAGAGGGAGAAGAGTAGTGGGGAGAGCACACATCCCTGGGGGGCACCAGTGCTGATTGTACAGGCGCTGGAAGTGAGTTTCCCCTGTCTCACAAGCTGCTGCCTGTCCATCAGAAAGCTGGTAATCCACTGATAGATAGACAAGGGAACAGAGAGTTGGTGTAATTTATTCTGGAGTATAGCTGGGATGATGGTGTTGAAAGCTGAACTGAAGTCCACAAAAAGGATCCTTGCATATGTCCCTGGTCTGTCCAGATGTTGCAGGATATGATGCAATCCCATGTTGACTGCATCATCCACAGACCTGTTTGCTCGATAAGCAAATTGAAGGGGATCTAGAAAGGGTCCAGTGATGTTCTTCAGGTGGGCCAACACCAGTCTCTCAAATGATTTCATGACCACAGACGTCAGGGCGACAGGTCTGTAGTCATTATGTCCTGTGATTTTTGGTTTCTTTGGGATGGGGATGATAGTGGAACGTTTGAAGCAACATGGGACTTCACACTGCTCCAGTGATCTATTGAAGATCTGTGTGAAGATGGGGGCCAGCTGGTTAGCACAGGATTGAAGACATGCAGGTGAAACGCCATCTGGGCCCTGTGCTTTCCTTATCCTTTGTTGTCGAAAGACACGGCTCACATCTTCACAGATCTTAAATGCAGGTTGAGTAGCAGGAGGGGGAGGAGGGGGGTTGCAGGAGATGTTAGTGTTTGTGTGAAGTGAAAGTCAGAGTGGGTGTGGGGTGTGAGATTGGGCCTTTCAAATCTACAGTAGAACACATTCAGGTCATCATTCTGGTCCACCACAGGGTTGGGGGCAGGAGTCCTGTAATTCGTAAGTTGTTTCATGCCATTCCACACTGATGCAGGGTCGTTAGCTGAAAACATGTTTTTCAGCTTCTCAGAGCTTCTTCTTTTAGCCACTGATTTCCTTATTCAGTGTGTTCCTGACCTGATTGTACAAGACTTTATCCCCACACCTGTAAGCATCCTCTTTGGCCTGACGAAGCTGTCTGAGTTCCGCTGTAAACCATGGTTTGTCATTGTTAAATGTTAAATAAGTCCTAGCAGGAATGCACATATCCTCACAAAAACGGATATATGATGTAACAGTATCTGTGAGCTCGTCCAGATTGGTGTCTGCAGCCTCAAAAACACTCCAATCAGTGCAGTCAAAGCAGGCTTGTAGTTCCAGCTCTGCTTCGTTGGTCCATCTCTTTACAGTCCTTAATACAGGCTTAGCAGATTTTAGTTTCTGTCTGTAGGTTGGAAGAAGATGAACCAGACAGTGATCAGATAGTTCCAAAGCTGCTCTAGGGACAGAGCGATATGCATCCTTCATTGTTGTGTAGCAATGATCCAGTATATTTCTATCTCTGGTTGGGCATGTAATGTGCTGTTTGTATTTGGGCAGTTCACGTGTGAGGTTTGCTTTGTTAAAATCTCCAAGAATAATAATAACTGAGTCTGGGTATTGTTGTTCCGTGTCTGTGATTTGATAAGCCAACTGTTGCAGCGCTGTGTTCAAACACGCGTTTGGCGCGATATACATAAACTAGGAAAACTCCCGCGGCGAGTACAAAGGCTTACAGTTAATAAAGAGCGCTTCCAAATTAGGACAGCACATCCACTTTAACGTTGTTACATCTGTACACCAACTTTCATTGATGTAAAAGCATGTTCCACTGCCTCTCATTTTCCCCATTAACTCCACGATGCGATCCGCTCTGAACAGCTGAAAGCCCGGCAGATGTAAAGCGCTGTCCGGAATGGCTTCACTCAGCCAGGTTTTTGTGAAGCACAAGGCAGCAGAATTTGAAAAGTCCTTGTTTGTGCGGGTGAGGAGATGTAGTTCCTCCGTTTTGTTAGGGAGAGAGCGGAGATTTGCTAGATGACTGCTCGGCAGCGTTGTTCGAAAGCCGTGCCGACGGAGCCTGTCCAGCGCGCCTGCTCGTCTCCCTCGCCTGCGTCTCATAGCGCGTTTAAACAACATAGCCGTGCCTCCGACTAGAATGTCAAACCAAACGTCCGAATATTCAAAATCCGGGAAAATATTGACTGGTGTATGCTGTCAGCTGTTCAGCAGTTCGTCTCTGGAAAAACTGACTGAAAAAAAGATTACTAAACACAGGACAAACAAACAAAAATAACAAAACAATAGAAGCGCGCCACACCGAGGCGGCCATCCGTGGCGCCATCATGATGTATCTGGTAGGGACTATAAATTTTTTTCATCAGTCCATAAGATTTATTCTAGAATAGATTTTTTATATTTAAGTCCCTCGTTTCGTCTGTTGTTGATTGCTCAGTTGGAATCATTTTAGTCTCAGATCACGCCCTGGTGAGTTTAGAGGTGTTGCCACATATGGAGAAAAATAAATCATATAGTTGGCGGTTTAATGTATCACTTTTGCAAAATCCTGATTTCCAACAAATGTTAAAGGCTGAAATCAGTGTTTATATGGAGACCAACTGGTCCTCAGTATCCTCTGTGGGCGTGGCTTGGGAGGCACTTAAGGCGGTTCTTAGGGGTCGGGTCATACAGTATGCCTCATTCACCAAAAAATCCAAAGCATGAGAACTCGTGGAGTTGGAAGGAAATATTAAAAGTGCAGAGGCAGAGCTGAAGCACAGAATGCCATCTGATGGCCTCGGAGTATTGAAACGATTGAAATACAGATATAATACTATTTTGTCACGGAAGGTGGAGTTTTGGCTATTCAGGGCAAGACAGTCATACTTTGAGTCGGGGGACAAGGCAGGAAAATTTCTGGCTAGATATATAAAACAGAGTGAGTCTTTTTCTACCATTCCCTCAGTGAAATCTGCTGGTGGTGAAATATTTACATCAGCCATTGATATTAATAATTTTTTTCCCCCTTTTTTCCCCCAGTTTGGAATGCCCAATTCGCTCTAAGTCCCCGTGGTCACGTAGTGATTCACCTCAATCCAGGTGGCAGAGGACGAATCCCAGTTGCCTCAGCGTCTGAGATCGTCAACCTACGTATATTATCACGTGGCTTGTTGAGCGCGTTGCCACGGAGACATAGCGCGTGTGGAAGCTTCACGGCATCCACCGCGGCATCCACGCTCAACTCACCATGCGCCCCACCGAGAACGAACCACATTATAGCGACCATGAGGAGGTTACCCCATGTGACTCTACCCTCCCTAGCAACCGGGCCAATTTGGTTGCTTAGGAGACCTGGCTGGACAGTATATTGCCCGGTAACAGCTTTTCAGCCGGGCACCTTCCAGTGACCCAAACAGGGCATTAAGTATTTGGGTATTTTATTCCCAGCAAATTTGTTTAATTTAGTTAATTTTGACCCTTTAATAAAAAGGTTGTCGAGCGAAGTGGGCAGGTGGGCTTCATTACATTTATTGATAAATTATTGATTGGGAAGGTTAATGTTATTAAAATGAATTGTATTCCAAAATTCAACTACCTGCAACAGTCTCTCCCTATAGATGTCCCCCTCTCTTATTTCAAGCAATTTGTTAGCATAGCGATGTCCTTCATTTGGAATGGTAAATGTCACAGATTACATTTCAGTAAGCTGCATAGGCCGATTGTCAAAGGTGGGCTAGCCCTACCCAAGATTTTGTTTTATTATTATGCATTCGGTCTCAGACATTTGGCTCATTGGTTGCTTCCACCTGAGAGCCCCTCCCTGGTTTTGTATTGAACAGGAAGTTCTTGCCCCTATTTTGCCATTGCAAAGCCTTTCTATCAAACTAATCGGAGAAGTTAAGTTCGTTATCTCGCATTTGCACTCGGTATGGACAAAAGTGTCCAGAGTGTTTAATTCTGACTTTTATTTAAATGTTGCCTCAAGCATATGGCTGAACCCAAAATTATGTATTAATAAGTCCCCTTTCTACTTGACAGAGTGGATTGTGAGGGAGGTTAATACACTCGGTGACCTATATGAGAGTGGAATGTTGAGATCCTTTGAAAATTTGGTTCAACATTTTGGGATTCTCAGCTCTCAGTTTTATAGGTATTTACAGCTGCGCCACCTGCTCTGTACTCTTTTTGGGAGTAGCATACACCCCCCTAAAGCGGCAGATACTCTGGGAGTGGTGATTACTGCTTTTGGAAAAGGTCATGAGGCATCAGTGTATTACTCCCTGCTAATTCAGAGTCTGGGGGACGGAGCTTTGGAGAGAGATGTGTAGTTTTAAATGTGTGTTATTATTATAATTTGTGTGTGTGTGTGGTGTGTGTGTGTTTGTGTTTGTGTGTGTGTGTGTGATTATACTCATGTGTGACCACAGGGATGTTTGTTGAGGGTCAGGGTGGGGTTGGGGATTGGGAGGGGAAGGGGTAATAGTGGCGGTTAAATATTGATTCTGTGAATATATGTTTTGCTTTTCTTTGTTGACTGTTTGAATCAATAAAAAATGTTAATTAATATATATATATATATATATATATATATATTTACTTTGTCTCAAAGAACTTGCAAGAATTTGGTTAGTTATTATTTATTTTCATTATTTCAATATGTACATGTTAAAATGTTCCTTTTCTTTGCGGATAGAGTTAATTAGACACACTGTAAACCATATTAAGTTTTCAGAACTCAAAATATTTGAGGCAATCAGTTACATCAAATTTTTTAAGTTAATAAATTCCCAAGTATAAGTTGATATAACTTTCAGATTTAGATTTTGTCCCACACATACATGTTAATTTCTCTTAACTTGAAATAGTAAGCTAACATTTTAAAAGCACTGAACTTTAAATGTAACTCTTTGAACTTAAAATGACCATGTAAGCTCATCTTAAATGGTTCAAGTAGAGGGAACTTAACTAGCTAGTACAGCGAATGTTAGCATGCTGAATGCATGCTAATTGGAACCACAATGTTTTCATTAGCATAGCAATGGCACAACGAGTAAAGCAATATACTGTAGAACAATCTTAAATTGTACCTGTCCTCAACCTGAGCTCAAGCTCCACTATTCACCATAATGGTAACCCCCAACAACTTTCACATAACATAAACTCTTCTAAATAACAAAACATTAAACACCAACAAGTCTTCCCCTTCACATTTATCTTGCACACATTATATAACACATCATTTTAACATTTACTCTCCCTGATGAGTGCCGTGCAAAGCATGCTGGGAAAGACTGCCCAGTTTCAGTTCAATTTAAGTTCCTTTAATTTTAAGAGGAAAGTTCATTTAACTCAAAACAATAAAGCAATTCAGGTTACTTAAAAGGTGCCAGTTTCGTGAACTCAAAAGAGAAAGTTGTACATACTCATCAAGGTTAATTTATTTGAACTAATTTGGATGATTTAATTTTTCCCTTCTCAAAAGAATTAATTATTATGAGCATTAGGGTTTACAGTGCACAATTTTACAGGCATACATTTTTGATTCAAGTATATGTTTACATGCCATAAAATCAGTAGACATGCTGTAATTAAAAGTTTGGCAAAATCTTTTGCCGTTTTCCAGCGTTTTTTTAAAAATTAGTATCAAATGGGCAGATTCAATTTATATCAAGCTTTATTGGCAAACATAAGTGTACAGTTCCAGTGCATGATTATACACTATACAACAAAGTGAATGCTGAAGTTTAAAATCTCAAAACTATTATTTTCTCTCACTGCTGTTCAGTCTCTCTTGCGTGGTTACGCTTTTGACACTGGTTCAGATGACGGTAAGTGAGCATTTCCGGGCGATGCGAAGAGATTCAGCGGCTTGCCTGCATCTCTCCCACATGGCTCACTGCTTGCGGGTGAAGTCTCCATTCTCCATACAGTAACTTCGCTCCCACGTTTATTATGCATCACATGCGTCGCACATAATGAATGCCCTGCTCCACACAATCAGTTTCTATGCTAGGATGTGCAGTCGAGTCAAATATGTACCTCCTGGAAATTTATTTCTGTCAGTTTTAGTCATAGGAAGTGGGGAAAAACATTAGTGAAGTTTCAGGAAGTGGAAGAAAAAAATTGGATAATGCATTAATTGCGTTAAGTTTTTTTTTAACGCGTTTAACAGTCAACTATTAATCGCCGAAATTAACACATTAAATTTCCTATTCCTAGTTCAAACTAAACATGGGTGTGGTTTGGATGTGAAATTATTTTATTTACAATGGCTCTTGCCAGCTGAGGAAACTGTAGCTAGCTACATTACTATCTTAACATTAAAAAAGGAAAACTTTGAAGCCAGTCTCTCTGAGGTTGTCTAAATGTAGCCTACTCTTATATGATGCTCAACACAAACTTCACAAAGACAATGTGAGAGGGATTTTGGTGTTTATGGAATCAGATTAGGTAACTTGGCAGTAATTTTAAAACAACACTGCGTGTAGTATAAACGCAGGCTTCATTCGCCAACTGTGATGTCAATTTGCTGCTCTCTGTTGCCAAGCCCTCTCTGAGTTGCTATATGCTGTATCCCAATTGTCATATGAAAATATGTGCAAGATAAGATTAGTATGTCATTTAAACGTTGTATGCTGAAAATAATATGTCAAAGGTGCCCAAGTATAAATGGTGTTAGCTATTTCTATTCATAGAGTCCTGATTAACTGTAATTGACTGTATGTATTTTGATGTGTGTATGTCTCAGAGCCAGATTACTTCAGCCTGTGTGAGAAGCAGCCCATCGGGAGACTTCTGTTTCGCCTCTACTGTGAGACCAGACCAGAGTTGCAGCGATGCATACAACTTCTAGATGCTATGGTACATCAATACACACACACACACGTTTTTATTTTTATTTATTTTTTTATTTTTTTACAACATTTATTAATCTTGCTTAATGTTTATTTATTAAAATACTATTGTTCATTGTTTGTTCATGGTAACCCATTTTACATCAACTAGTGTAATCATATACATCGAATTAATATATATAGAAAAATAACATTAACCAAGATTAATATATGTTTTATAAGTATTGTTCATTGTAAATTGTTATCCTATTTCCCTTTAAATCAATTGCTCGCTTAAATACTAAGTCAACCCTCCTCTGTCTGGATTCTTATTGCCCCCTCCACCCCCATCTCCCCTCTACGAGCTCTGCAATGTTCCACTGGCCTGGACAACCTGCCTCCCACATGACTAGTTGGGCTATCATGGAGTAAAGCCCAAAATATCAGGACCGGCATGTGGTCACTGAATGAGGCCATTGTCCAGTCTCCTCAACAGCCCTATAGACCCCAAACTGTCTGAAACCCACCAACCTTAGACATGACAGGAAATCACCATCATAAAACATGCATATTTGTGTTTTTTAGATCTTGGAAAAGGTGTTCATGTTGTTTATGGTGTCCTGGAATTCTCTCCTCCTCAGTTTAACAAAAAAGCTTTGTGTTTTTTAGCAATAACTGTATAGGGCAGCATTATGGATGTGTTTCAGAGACAAGCAAATGTCTGAAAGAAAACAAAAACATTCCAAATATAAAAATATTTTACAGTCAAACCTGTGTTACGAGGAAAATGTCATTTTAGGATGTTTTTAGTAATTTTAGAAGTAATTTTGTTGAATTTCGAACTGGTGTTTTATTGGGTGTTATTTTAAGAAAAATAACTGTCATTAAAGGTGAATAGCTACACATAGCGTTTTTTTTTTTTGTTTTGTTTGTTTGTTTGTTTTATTCATTGACATTAATGGGAATCACAGTTTCATGTTTGGAAAATTGACTTTACAAGGAATTATAGGAATCTCACAAAGCTTTTCAAGAACATGTCCAGGTCACATTTAATCCCAAAATGAAAAGAATGAAGAAATTATATTTTACATGAAGAAATTGAAACCTGTATTTAAGACCATTAAGATTTATTGCATTGTGATATTATTTTCATAACAAGCACATATTTCCTTCAAATGCTTATAATTCTCATATTGTTATTTGAAAAAAATTGCATTCATTTATTTTCTTAAACTTCATTTAAATTCTTTAAATGTAAAAGTATTACTGCTGTCAATCGATTACATTTAAAAAAAAAAATCACGATTAATCAAATTTGTTTGTAGATTAATTGCAGATTTTGAAAGTGCTGAAATTTTAAACTTTAGATACTTATTTTCTTGTCAAAATGCATTTATTTCCATCTTAGGAAAGAAAACAAAACAATATGTAGCTATATAATGATTTATTAACATTTTCCAAACAAAGCCTTCCACAGTATAAAGATAGAAATGCACTAAAATAGCAACAATTCAAGTAACATTAAACATTTCCTAAAGTCTAAGTGGGAATTTGACTGATTGAAAGAACTAGCCCCACATAGGTTGCATTTTTATTGCAATGGGCATTTAATCTCTTAGGGTGCTTTCACACTTGGTTCGATTGCTTGGACTGAACCCGAGTTTGTTTCCTCCCCCTCCCACTGCCCGCGCTGGTCTGTGTTCACATCATATTATTTGGGTCCGAACCCCGGTCCGATTACGTCATAAACGTGAGTACAAGCGGCAGCTGTTTACCACAGTAACTAGGTAACAACTCGAAGACATCAGCTTCTCTGTGTTAAGTGAAGTATTAATGTTTGTCTCTTTGGATTTACCATGAAAACTTCCCATGCACAGAAAACACTTGTGTTTGTCTCCTGCGGATGCATTGAATGTCCAATGATGTGATGAATATTAGCGTTTGCCTGCTGCGAGCTCGTGGATGCATTGCAAGAGATGTGAAGAATGTGAGCTGCTCTCTGAAGGCGGTGTATGGACACATGCAGGTAGGAGAAATGCATTATACCATAATAACTGTAATCGCGAGCCTGCAAAGACGCAAATTATACGTCATCACAAGCAGTTCACTTCCGCGATTTGGTACGATTGCATTCATACCAGCAGCGAAGCATACCAGAGTACACATGAACCATACCCAGACCACCTTTTCCAGAGTGCGATTCACGGGTGCGCACCAGAGTTCGGAAAACAGCGTTCACATTATCCAAACGAACCTAACTTGGACGTCATTCGACCCCAGGTGCGCACCAAAAGTGCTAGTGTGAAAGCACCCTTAAAATAATCATCTACGCTATTAATCTGCCGGTAGACTGTGGCTATCCGCTTTCCTACAGCAATCGTGAAGCTGCGTACGTGATTTGTGTCAGGGTGGCAACACCAGCGTCGAGTGCCGCTTTGAACTCACCATGAGCCTTACATAGTCTGAAAAAGACTTTATTTCTATCACAAGTCCCATCTGGGCTTGTTTTGTACATCAAATAAGGCTAAGAGCTCCTTTCTCCATCATTGTATCACTGATAGGGAAGCGCTGTCCGTGATTATTTTATTTACTGAGATAACAACCTCTGCAGCTCTATTATAGGAGAGAGTGTAACAGTCAACTTGCTAGTTAGAATGTCTATGGGACCGTTGCGTTATCCTAAGCTTGTAGGCTTCCTTGGTAAAAGGGCTCTTGCGTGTGTGTTTTGAAGTGTGCGTCAGTGTAATGACTCCGGGCGGACACATTACAAAAGTTCTGTCCTTCACACCAGTGTGTATGCTGTATTAATGGTAAATGCATTAATTTACCATTTTTAACTCATTAAACTTTTTCATTAATCGCATGCGTTAACGCGATAATTCTGACAGCCCTAAAAAGTATACATCCAGGGGCAGTATTTGTTATGTATGCTGATTTAAACATTTTTTTTAAATCATTATGTTTGGATGGGATTATTTTCATTACTGTAATCTAATGAGAATGATCATTGAAAATAATGAGAATTACAAAAGTAAACATCTGGATGCATTACAGTTATAAGAACTGGAGAAGAAACATGCTCAATTGTCATGAAAATAAAATGCAAAAAATATTAATGCTCCAGAAGAGAGGTCTTTATTCAGAATATAACTCCTCATTTGTCTTTCTTTTGGGGTTAAATATGTTTCAGATATGTTCTTGGCAGGTCTCATGAGAATCCTCCAATTAAATTGTGATCTAAAGCCAAAGAAGAAAAAAGTAGTGCCTTTTCTGATCTACTTCAGTTCTAAATCAGACCTTGAATAGAGGATTAAAGATTAACAGTGAAATGTACTGAAATGAGCACAAGATGTTTGAATATACTTGATGTATGTATATGTTCTGTAGGCAGCATGTGTGCATGCGTGTGTTTGTGTGTGCTACCATAAGGAAGGAGCCTGGGGGGTGGGGGGTTTTCAGGCCGGCTCTGACGTCAGAAAGTAGCGGGATCTCAATTGTTGTGGAGAGTAAGACAGCGCTGTCTGTGTTTGCACTGTGTGAGATCTGTGTGTGTGTATGTGTGTGTGTGGGCAGGTTTAAGTGGTTTACGAGGACTTTTATTTAGGTTACAAACTGGTAATTACAAGGATATTATGCTATAAATGTGGTTTATGAGGACATTTCTAGTGTCCCCATAATTCAAATCGCTTAAAAAACATACTAAACGATGTTTTATTGAATATGTAAAAATTTAGAACGTTTTTTGTGAGGTTTAGGGTTGGGGGATAGAATCTATAGTTTGTACAGTATAAAAATCATTATGTATATGGAGAGTCCTCATAATGATAGTTGCACCAACATGTGTGTGTGAGAGAGAGAGAGAGAGAGAGAGAGAGAGAGAGGGGTAAAAAGTGTGAAGTAGTGCTGGCTATGTAGCTTTAAAAAAATGTATAGATATTTTTAAAGTCGACATGAAATGAAAATTCACCCTATCTATTTTCTAAATACATGTTATTGATCTTATTGTGAACATTTCATCCATGCGTTTTATTTTTTTATTTTTTACCTCAAATTTCATAACTCGATCTTCCGGTGAAGCGACAGACTTCTCTCTGGTGACGTATGCAGGACTTCTCCAATCATTTAGTATGCTTAAACCCTGCCCCTTTCTTATAAATACCACAACCTTGCGTAGAGTTGAACAAAGTGTCAGTCGCATGTTGGTGAAGCTGGCAAGGTTATTTTCATCTGTTTTCCTTCAAAACTATCGTTCCTTAACCCAAAATTCATTGGTTACGGGTCAGCTGGCTTGAATTTACATTTTGAAATGAGTAATAACAGCGAATTCGCGGTTGTGTTTGAGACGTTTCATGCCTGAATTGCTGAGGTGATCACAGATGAATACAACGCTTCGGATGCCTCTAAGTTTATTTGTATTTTTTAATGTAGTTATCTTGGGATGCACAGCACGAGTCTTTTTTTCCCCCATTATATGTAGTGTATCAAAACGTTAAAATATGGTTATCTTTTACTCACTTCGTTCTTCGTAAGCAAAGACCACAATGTGCTCATGCTTTTATGTTGTCATTTTGATCATAAAAGTGTTGAGATCACTTCTCAATTACACCGATAACTGGCTCTGACTCAAGCACCAGGGTGGTAGGGGTGTGTGTCCACTGCAAACTCGCGTTCAGATCTGCCTCCATTTCGCTTTGCAACGGCCATATTTTCACAATCCAATCAACAACCAATGGATAAACTCAAATCCCCACCTCACATTTGTTTTCTTGTTCACTCGGAAATACGTCAAAATACGAGGTAAAGTCGGTCGCAACTTCCATTTCATTCCAACTTTAAGTGTTTTGAAAATATTCAATAAAGGCTATATCTCGATTTATATATTGCTCTAAAATGGCTTGTGATTTTTAAGCATCCTTGAACAAGCAGCTATTGTTGCCAAGTATATGTAAAATGTTCATTATTATGCACCAATACAACAATGCATTGAAGCATTTTTGAATAAAGATACATATGAATTGTTGAATCAATTTATTGAAAGAGTTTGAACTGATTCATTGAAATGAATCAAACTCACCAAAAATAACGGCATTTTTTTATGAAAGTTTAAATCACAGAGACTATAAATATACTTGAGTCGTGAGACAAGGATTGTGAAACTAGTACAATGACACATTCTTCAAGAAACTTAAAGGGATATTTCAGTCAAAAATGAAAATTCGGCCATCATTTACTCACCTTCATATTGTCCAAATGTTGTTCTTTCTTTTGTGGAACCCAAAAGGAGATGTTAGAAAGAATGACAGCCTCAGTCACCATTCACTTTCATTGTATGAAAAAGAAGGTACAATGAAAGTGAAAGGTGACTGAGGCTAACATCTCCTTTTGTGTTCCATGGAAAAAAATAAAGTCATACTGGTTTGGAACAACATGAGAGTGAGTAAATGATAACTGGATTTTCATTTGTGGGTGAACTGTCCATTTTTTAATTAAAAAAATAAAAAGTGCATTAAAGTAATCATGATATCCTCAATGTTGCTTAATTTTAGGCCTCTTCACACACTATTTGGGTTTATGTGTTTATACACGAACGCAAACGAGACGTATATGTCACCGATCTGTTTGGACTGTGTTTTGTTTTTCCATCACGGTGGAGGCAGAACAGTCTGATGTTATCACACGCATCAGACTGGCCCAGTTACCCTGAGTCAGAGGCAGCCAGCCGTTTGTTTTGGCCTGATCGCTCTACTGTACCATTCAGAGCCACTGACGTTGGTCTTTTCTCAAACCACTATTATGGTTGGAGCGCGCTCTCTCTCTCTTAGTGTGTGTTGTTGTGAGTATTTGCTGCTTTTTTCCATGCTGTGACCTTTAACATGCAGGCATTGCAAATTCCCCTGCAAATTCCATCATTTCCCATTTGAAAAAAGGTCGAGAGAAGGCTGTAAAGCAGAATTTAAAGGAATAGTTCTCCCTAATATGAAAAGTCTGTCATTTACTCACCCTCATGTCCTTTCAAACCCATATGACATATTTTGTTCGTGAAATACTTAAGGAAAATTTTTTGAGAATATACTGCTCTTTTTCATGCAATTACAATGAATGAGGACTAGAGCTTTCAAGCTTCAAAAGGGATGCAAAGGCACAATAACTGTATCATAAAAGTGGTTCACTTGTGCACTATGCTCCATGTCTTCTGAAGCCATACAATAGCTTTTTGGATGAGATTTTGTGAACTTGATCAACTGATTCATTAAAATTATTTAACTCAAAAGAAAGATTTGTTCAGCCAAGGAGAGCTGGGGCAGATGTCAAAATTTCAGTCTGTTTCTCACCCAAAGCTATCATATGACTTCAGAAGATTTTGATTATAGCACAGGAGTTGTATGGATCACTTTAATGAAACTTTTATGATACTTTTATTTTATTTTTTTTATTTTTTTTTGAAGCTTGAAAGCCCCATAACTCATTCATTGCAATTTCACGCAAAAGAGCGACCAGTAAATTTCACAAAATTGTGTGTTCCATAGAAGAGAAGAAGATACTTAAGAATGTGATGGTTCACTGTTTTCAATGCAGTTACAATGCATTGCAACTGGAGCTTTCATGCTTCTAAAGGGATGCAAAAGAAGAAAAAAAGATCATAAACGTGTCAAACAACTCATGCACTATAATACATATATTTTTAAACGTACGATAGCTTTTTGGGTGAGGTTTGCAAACCGGATCAAACAATTAATTAATTAATTAATTAATTTATATATATATTTTTTTTTTATTTTTATTTTTTATTTTTATTTTTTTTTATCCCCTTTTCTCCCAATTTGGAATGCCCTATTCCCACTTCTTAGTAGGTCCTCGTGGTGGCGCGGTTACCTCAGTCTGGGTGGGGGTGGTAGAGGACAAGTCCCAGTTGCCTCCACTTCTGAGACAGTCAATCTGTGCATCTTATCATGTGGCTCGTTGTGCATGACACTGCGGAGACTCTGCATTTGTAGGCTCATCCTACTCTCCGCAATCCACACACAACTTACCACGCACCCCATTGAGAGCGAGAACCACTAATCGTGACCACGAGGAGGTTACCCCATGTGACTCTACCCTCCCTAGCAACCGGGCCAATTTGGTTGCTTAGGAGACTTGGCTGGAGTCACTAAGCATATTCGAACTGGATTCGAACTCGCGACTCCAGGGTGGTAGTCAGCGTCAATACTCGCTGAGCTACCCAGGCCCCCAAATCAAACAATTAATTGAAAAGATTTGACTCAAAAGAACGGTTCGTTCAGCCAAGGACCACTAGGACATATGTCAAGATTTTCAGTGAATAATGACTTGACCCAAAGCTGAAATGGAACAAGTAATTTGTATGGATTTTTAAGAATATACTAGTTCTTTCTTTTCGGTTACAATGAACCGGGACTGGAGCTTTCAAGCTTCAAAAAGGACACAAAAACATCATAAAAGTATCATTAAATTGGTTCGTAAGACTCATGCGCTACAATCCAACTCTTTGATGCCATACAGTAGCTTTTTGGGTGAGGGTTTGTGAACTGGGTCAACCGATTAATTGAAAAGATTTGACTCAAATCAATGATTTGTGCTGCATTTAATGAAAAAGGTTTTCAGTGAATAACAACTTAAATTTCAGTCTGTTCTTCACACAAAGCTATTATATGACTTCATATCACTTTTTTGGTACTTTATGATTTGCATCCTTTGAGGCAACAGCGACCACTATATTCATAAAAATTTCTTCTGTGTTTCATGGAAGAAAGTAATTCAGGTTTAGAGTGAAAAGAGGGTGAGTACTTTTTTTGGAGAACTATTCCTTTAGCCATCGTCCTCTTTCCTAACGCAATCATCTGTTGCAGTTGTAACGTTACCATTAACATTCTTTGCTTCCGTCATTACTCGAAGTGCCATTTTAAATCTTCCAACGGAGGAGTTGCCAAATGTGTTAAGGGGAATAAAAATCATACGGCTCTGTGTGTTGAGACGCAGTATGCACACACACGCACAGTCTCCCACTATGTAATGACGTTCAATGTAGTAGTGACACTGCTGGGTCATGCTGTGGCGCTCCAGGACCTTACGGAATCCTGCCATGTTGACTGGCTGGTTACCAAGCAACCTGAAGTCACACACGCTGGGCTTCATGAAGCATGTGTGTGTGCGGTCGTTAAGCATATGTGTATGTGCCTTTCGTACCCTACAGTGAGTCCATGTGACGTGTGTGAACACTTGATTTGTGTGAAAACCTATTTGTGGATACATATGCTTTGGTGTGGGCACAAGCACTTGTGTGTGTGTGTGTTTACATCAGTCGGGGGGTGGGTGGTCTTACGGAGAGTCTTGCGTAATGGTACCCACAGAGCATGAGGGCTGGAGAGGGTGTTGATGAGGGTGTCATCGAGTATCACCCCCCCCCCCCCCCCCCCAACACACAAACATAGGCGCACAAACACACACACAGGCACATTTGTGGCCCTTAGGAAGAGGACGTGCCAGACTGTGGAGCTCATTCATTGTGTAATCACTCGCAGACAGAATTACATGATGTTTCTCCATCATTCAGCTTATAGAAATGGATACTAGCAGAAATGGAGATGATGACTATGTATTCGGTAACTGTAGTTGCATTCTTCCGGTGTTGAAAAGGGATTTTGATTCATTTTATGCACTCCTGTCCATCTTTGTTTTACTAGTCTTGAATTTATTTTTACTATTGGCACAAAGTCTGGTCCATTGCAGCTTATTCAGTCCAAGAACCGCCACACAAGTAGTTTGTTTACATGATGTTTAGGGCGGACACATGTGAAATTAGATACAATCCTGTGAGCAAAGCTGAATATGCTGGTGTGGTTAATTTAATTTCAATTCAGTTTATTTCAATTGAATGCCAAGTACTTGGTAAACTTGCAAACTTTTGGCGAATTCAGCTTATAAACCTGATTTTAATTACTTGTTCAACCTGACTCTTGATAATTGCATAAAGCTATATCAGATTTGAGCTTGCCAGTTTGGAAAAGGCTTTGATAGGCTGATTTTCCTGACAAATTTAAATACTGTGGCATCAAAACATTGCTCGATTTCTTTAACCTCTTAAAGAGGTTTAAGCTGCGGTTCCAGAAGGGAAAAAATGTTCAAGTCTTCAAATACATAAGTCAGGCATATGGGGTATGATTTGAAAGCTTAGAATCTGAACTTTTCATAGATAACCATTCTGCATTTATGGTACATAAATTAACAAAATAAGCCCTGAAATCATTCGCATCGCAAATCGGCGCAACCTAGAGGTCATGTGGTAGAAAAACTAATATGAAGTCTTTCAAATAGCACTTAAATAGACAAATCGTATATCAAATGAAAGCTCTCATTCTCTGGAATAAGATAATAATACCACAATATACTAATACCACAGTTTGAAAGATTTTTACAAGAATCACAAAGTGAAAGACATCAAATATAAACAGGGTTGGGGAGTAACGGGATTACGTATTTAAAATACAAAATATAAGTAACTGTATTCCACTACAGTTACAATTTAAATCACTGGTAATTAGAATACAGTTACATTCAAAAAGTATTTTGATTACTGAAGAGATTACTTTGCATTTTATTGTCATTTGTTTCATTTAATATTTAGTCCTTTCAGATGGAAAACATTTATACATATAAATAATGCGATCCAAAGTGCATTTGAACAGCGGTGAAACACTTTCTTATGATGTGTTACATTCATACGAGCAGACAGAGAAGTAAGTTTGAAGTAAGTTTGGAGCAGAAGAAATAGAAATATACTTTGTGTATATTAGCTAAGCAAAAATGCTATTTCTAGTCATATTACATGCACACGCACTAAAATCCTTAAAACAAGATCAGTTTGATTTATCTTGTTTTAGAAACAACACTGTATAAGATATTTAGGTTTTTCAGAGAATGTATTTTTAACATGTGTATTTTGTCTTACTGTACTGGCAGAGTTTTTATAGTCAAAACAAGTGAAAAAATCTACCAGTGCTGAAGAAGTAATCCAAAGTATTTAGAATACGTTACTGACCTTGAGTATTCTAATGGAATACGTTACAAATTACATTTTACAGCATGTATTCTGTAATCTGTAGTGGAATACATTTCAAAAGTAACCCTCCCAACCCTGTATATAAACGTCTCTTATGTGCCGATCAATGCAGCTGTAAGCCCCATATAGCTAAAAACTTTATATCTACTTTTACCTTAGGTAAAAAATGTGCCATTTTTGTTACTTGTCTGTGAGCTTGCTTGGGTGAATAATCCATGTTATATCTCAGATGTCCAGAACAAAATATGCGGTCCAGCAGGAAAAGCATGCTAAACAAATCATCGGAAATTTTTTTTATCGACTACTGATGATAAAATGTTATTCAGCTTTCCAATGACATCTAAATGGAGTTTCTAGTCCACTCAGAGGCTGAGATATTTGAATAAATAATAGTGGTGGTGCATGAACAGAAAATTAGACTGATTTTTGGCAATTAGTCTACAGTATGTGTAAATGGTGAGCTTGAAAAATTGCAGGTGGTAAAGTGTTGAAGAGGTTAACCAGCCTGACACCAGCATTTTATGTGAAAACCAATGAAAACCAAATTGTAGATTTTTGCATTACCCCGATTTTGCGTTGTATGTAAACACCTTTACCATCGTAAGCTGATTTGTGATAGTTATCAGTGAGCCTGTTTACATGCACACCAATATGCTGATAACTCCCAAAATCAGCTTATTTTAAAAATCCGTCAATGCAAAAAAACGTATTTACATGTTATTCTCTATTTTTGATGTCAAACCGTGAAAAGTCATGTGCACAACGCAAATTGGATAAGCCGGTAAGAATGCCGGTAAAGGTGTATACACACAACGTGCCATTTATGACCTTATACTGATAACACATTATCAGCTTATTAAGCATAATCGGTCTAAGAACGTCCATGTAAATTCGCTTATTGTATTGCTATGCATGCAACACCAGAGGCACAGAAATTACACACCTACTTAAGGTGTCATTTCTGTTTGATTATTTTATGGTTTGTTTGTCCGTACATTTGTTTGTAACTTGTTGTCAGGACTAATCTGTGTTTGTATCTGGTCATTCAGGAAGACTACGAGGTGACGCCAGATGAGAAGAGAAAGAGTCAAGGAGATGAGATCATCAAGAAGTTTCTCACCAAGCAGGTGTGACTTAACTTTCCATTTGTGTGCATGCTGATTTGAGATTATATGTGTATCAGTAACCTGAGAGTATGCTGTTTCTCCAACAGTCCCCTGAGTGTGTGGATGTAGCCGAGGGTCTTGCTGAGAGCTGCAGAGAGAATCTAGAACTGAGTCCCTGCAAAGAGATCTTCAGTGACTGTCGCAAGTATGACACACAAACAAACTCCATCTCAAGGACCTCCAATGGACTACTTGCACAACTACTTCCGTGTTCTACTTAGTGTGGCTCGGACGTTTCTGGTTACAGCATTTAGCATTTATTCTTGGGAAGGCAGAAAATAAATTGTGCTGTCAGTTGATTAAAACAATAAATCATGTTTTTGACGTTAACATGACTGATCTCAAATTTGTGATTTTCTGAAATTTGCCTCTAAATAAATTGTTTCCTTTCCAAATGTAGCTACATTCAGCTTCTGATTAATAATTCAAACATAAATAACCTGCAGGAGTCTGGCCGTCTCATTAACGTGTGTTTCGTTCATTGATGATATTTCATTCCTGTTGAGCAACAATAAATTTCACCATACAACGATTGCAAATGACTTTACTTTGGTTAAATGTCCCAGATGGATTTATTTAAAAATAAATTAGCCATTCTCTTACTCTGACCAGGCTTTTAAAAATCACTGAGCACAGAATAAAATTTTTAATCTCAAATTAAAAATCTAATACATTTTTTTCCCCTTCAAAATAAAATTTAATCAATCTCAAACATTATAACTCCTCTTTGGCAGCTCTTCTACTTATGCTTTTACATTTTAACATATATCAATGTACTTATCAATAAAACAATGAAGCAAATAGAGATTAAAACATACATTTAATAAAAACAATGTAATGCATGTGTTTATTAGGTCTCTCTCCTTCCTCACACATGGAGCATTACAGTGTTTGAAGCGTGTAGTTGTTTAATTCAAAGAGCGCTGGTACTGACACCCTTTACTGGTCTCCTTCAACCTTCTGTCAGTTGCGGTTCTAGCAGATCTGTAGTTAAATGTCTGCAACAGACCTCTGTGTGAGGGGAAACAGTGAAATGTGCTTGGAGTGTTTACCAGTCATTGCTTTCTCAGATTGGCTTGGGTTGAATTAAAGCTCTGAAAACGGTTCTTCTACTGAATTTTGAAGACTCAGTACACAGTAATGTTCAAAATATTTTTTCTCTTGTCTCTGAAAATATCTGTACTTTAAAATCTTTTTCCGAACACTCATTTAAAGTGGAGTTTTTGGGAGCTAGGCAACTATGGCACATTGTAAATACAAATAACCAGAAACTAGCAAACCGCTTTATTTCAAAGCGGAAGTACATCATGAGGCTCAGTGCAAGTAGTCTATTTCCCATTAAGCGCACATACAGTACTGTGCAAATGTCTTAGGCACATAAGATGTTTCACAAAAGCATTTGTCTTAAGATGGTTATTTATATCTTCAGCTTTAGTGTGTCAATAGGAAATATAAATGTTAGACTCCCAAACGTTACTTTTGCAAATAGTAAAGATTAGAATAGAAGAACAGGGAGCCCTGCAACAGATGTCATGGCCCCCACAAAACCCCCCACTGAACATTGTGTCAGTCTGAGATTACATGAAGAGACAGAAGCAACTGAGACAGCCTAAATAGATAGAAAAACTGTGGTGAATTCTCCAAGAAGCTTTGAACATCCTATCTGCCAACAACCAAGAACAACTGTGTCCAGGTGTACCTAGAAAAATTGGGGCTGTTTTAAAGGCAAAGGTGGTCACACCAAATATTGATTTAGCTTTTTTTTATATTTACTGGACTTTGTATGATGTTAATTGATAAATGAAAACTATTTATGTCATTATATTTGAAGACATCCTTACTATGCAACATTTTTCACAAGTGCCTAAAACTTTTGCACAGTACTGTACATCTACAAGATGTCTGTTTAAGAGCGTTTCATCTGGAAAGCATCACTTTCTAATAAACATTAGCTAAACATCTTAAAAAGATCATATTTACAAACATTCTAAATCATAAACGTCTCAGACATCTGCTGAATGTTTTAGTTACATTCAAGACATACTTATTGACATACATTGACATACATTGACAGGGGCGCCGTATCATGGCTGACCCTGCACTCTGACCCCAGCTTAGCTGGGATATGTGAAAAAAAGAATTTCACTGTATATGTGCAAATGTATAATGTGTGATAAATAAATATAATTATAATTAATTATTATAATTATAATTAAATTATATTATAATTATAATTAAATTATATTATAATTATAATTATTAATTATTATTAATTATTATTATCTTATAGACGTATTGCTGATGAGAAAACGATGTAAAATGATGTCTTCCAGATGTAAACACACACATTAAATAGATGTCTGGGTGATGAACGTGTGCTATCAGAATTTGTTTTATAAAGTATGCTAATTACTACACTTTAACCCCACACCCAACCTTTCCTCTTTCAGATACCTCATAAAATGTTTAGATTTTAATTAAATCACTTGGCAAGTGCAGTTTTCTTTCTTTTGTTGATGTATTTCCTATTGAAACAGGAAGGTTGGCTGGACATGAACATGTGTGCTAACTGCAAGGCCACTGCTCAGACTGTTTTCTCTTTTAAAAGTTATTTTATTTTATTTTATTTATTTTATTTTATTTTTTTTAAGCCTTTGCACTGTTGTTTGTAATCTCGCAGAGCTCTTCATGACTACTTGAGTGGTGCTCCCTTCATTGACTATCAGAACAGCATGTACTTTGACCGCTTCCTCCAGTGGAAGATGCTAGAAAGGTTGGTGAAGTTTGTCTTTCTTTCTCTTTCTTTTCTCTATCCTCACCCTTTTAGACTACTTGTCATTTTAATGTCATTTAATTCAAAATCTATTACAGGGCATAGAGGCAAGTTTTATATCCACAACAATGGCAGATTGTTCAAATGGCAAAATTGCCTTCATTGCAATGACTACATTAGTTTCATATAATCCTCTTTCACTGATAAATCAGATTTCTTGCAGACACTCTATAATTTGTAATGTGTCAACCATTTGTGCACAGTTGCATTCTTTGTTTTACAGTTTTTTTTTAGCTCGGACTAAACCAGAAGTCCTGCTTTTGTTTCATCTGGCTTAATCATATTCAGCCGTAATGGTGGTTTCAACATTAATCCAGTTAAATTATTTGTTAGTGTAATTGTTAACACATGAATGCAACCAGTCAGAAACACTTTATGTTTGGGCCATGAAAAGCGCAAGTCACTCTTACAGATATCAGATTCATAAACAACTTTGCTTAAGTGATCCATAGCAAAATACTAAACAAATTAGCATTTCCTCCCCCTTTTCCCCACACAATTCTAAGAAGACTTTGTTTCACAAATGAGGTGGAAAATGTGTTTCCTATTAACTATATGATTGTAATTATAATGTAGCTTGTGCCTAGTTTTAAAGAATGGACCTGAATGTGAAAATACAGCTGTTTCCTGTTTGTGCTGGTTTGATGTCAGATGTTGTGGTTTTGTTTTCAGACAGCCCATCACAAAAGACACATTTCGCCAATATAGAGTTCTGGGGAAAGGAGGCTTTGGGGAGGTGAGGACGATCTGCAAAGTGTATGTGAGAGATCAATAGCTCTGTTGCAAAACCTACTGGGCTGCCTACTGTCTACATAGGCAACAACCTTCTAAGTATCCTAACTGTCATGGAACCTCATTAGTGACATTATACATGAGCATCACATAAATAGCGTTGCTCACGTGAATCACACAAGAGACTCGGCTAACGCTCACAGTTAATTCCACAAGAGTTTGATGTTAGCATCAGGGCCACCAATAAGGGGGTACAACTGAACCTTTTGGCCCAGGCTTGAGGGGGGCCCGGAGTTGGGGGGGATATAAACGCATTTGGCAGGAGACGCGGATATAAACACGGAGACAGTGCACAAATACGAATGCCGTCCGGGTAAGCGCGCCCCCCCCCCCTCCCCCCGGGTAAGGGCCCAAGAATTCCTACTTGCAGCCCTGGTTAGCATGTTGTTAAACTAATGACATGGAATGGTAATTTGCACAAAAAAATACATAGAAACAAATATTGGACATAATGGCTTCTCATGTGCATCACAAAAATAGTGTTTCTTACGTGAATCGCACAAGATACTCCATTGATTCCACTCCGTTGATTGAGTCTGAAGTTAGCATGTTGCTAAGCTAATGATGCAGTATTCTAAAATGCACAAAAAAAATACAAAGTACACACAAATATTGGACAAAATGTCTACTCTAACGGTCATCACACAAATATCGTTCCTTTCGTGAATCGTACAAGAGACTCAGCTAATGCTCACAGTAGATTCCACAAAAGTATAATGTTAGCATGTTGCTAAGCTAATGACGCAATACTCTAATGTGCACAAAAAAATACAAAGTACACAAATATTGGACAAAATGGCTACTCTAATGGTCATCACACAAATGGCATTCCTCATGTGAATCACACAAGAGATTCAGCTAATGATCACAGTTGATTTCACTAAAGTGTGATGTTAGCATGTTGCTAAGCTAATATCACAATAAACTAATGTGCACAAAAAATACATAGTACAGACAAATATTGGACAAATTGTCTACTCATGTGCGTCACAAAAATAGTGTTTCTCACATGAATCGCACAAGAGACTCGCAATCGCTAAAGCTCACAGTTCCATTAGAGTGTGATGTTAGCATGTTGCTAAGCTAATGACATGACACTCTGATATGCACAAAAATACACAAATATTGGACAAAATAGTACATTTTTAAATAGATGGAGCTACTTTTCAGTATTGAAATACACATGTATTTATATATGTATGTCCGCCATCTTGGAGTGATTTTTTTTTTTTCCCACTGGGCTTGTCACAATTCTTCAAAGAGTTGCCCTAATTTGGTGAAAACAAGTGATCTTAGCAGGCAGCACAATGATGCTGCTTACCTTTTGTGTCATGAGTGTTTATTTGGTGCATAAAAATATTGTCTAGGTAGACAGATTACTAGGTTTTTGGAATAGAGTCTCACTTTATGGGTGTTTTAACATATTTAATACTGTATTTAAGGTATGTTAGACTATATCAAACTTTCAGTGCGTGTTTGTGGTGATAATACCTGTCCATCTGTGCCCAGGTGTGTGCGTGCCAGGTGAGAGCCACAGGTAAAATGTATGCCTGTAAAAAGCTGGAGAAGAAAAGGATAAAGAAGAGGAAGGGCGAGGCCATGGCCCTCAATGAGAAACAGATTCTTGAGAAGGTCAACAGCAGGTTTGTGGTAAGTGGAATCCGTTCATTTATCTATTTCTTCCATTTCACTCCTCTTGGTCTTTCATCTAAGGTTCCCCCTTCACTCTGGCTCTGTTTACACCTGGTATAAACATCCGTCATCCATCTGGTGATTTGATCACAAGTGGTCAGCTGAGACAGATCACTATTTTCACCTGGTATTGGCATACATCTCCAGTGACCACTTGTAATCTGATTTCATGACTACATAAATAACTTGTAAGTTGTTCCAGTGTATTCCATCATGATTTCTGAAGCATGGCTGGAGTGGGGCTCTATTTTGTACCAGGAGTACAAAAACATTTGAAACTCTTTGAGCTTTTAAAATTTATTTAAATTGGTATTTCTATCCAATATATCAAATTATTTAATAAATAGACACTTAAAGGGACAGTGCAACCAAAATATGAACATTCTGTCATCATTCACTGCCACTCACGTTGTTCTAATCCTGTATGACTTTCTTTGTTCTGTGGAACACAAAAGGAGATGTTAGGCTCCTTTTAGCCTCAGTCACCATTAATTTTCATTGTATGGAAAAAGTGCAGCATCAACACTCTTCAAAATTTCTCCTCGTGTTGCATGAAAAAGTAATGTGGGTCTGGAACATCAAATATATCATATACAGTACTTAATGGAAAACAAAAACTTAAATGACCTGCATTATTTTATTTTGCACTTGTGATTTTTGTAATTTTCTGCTGTTTTCAGGTGAGTTTAGCATATGCCTATGAGACCAAAGATGCCCTGTGTTTGGTACTGACCATAATGAACGGTGGGGATCTGAAGTTTCACATCTATAACATGGGAACTCCAGGCTTTGAGAAGGAGCGTGTGCAGTTCTACGGCGCTGAGATCTGCTGCGGTCTAGATCATCTGCATCAAGAGTCTATCGTCTACAGGTGGGAGAGAGGCAGAGTCTGGATCTAAACCAATCTCAAATTCATCCAACTTTATGAATTGATCATAAAATTATCTTTAATTCATAAAATTAAGTAATGCTTTCAGTTTAACATTCATATTTGTTCTTTCTAGGGATTTAAAACCAGAGAATATACTCTTAGATGACAATGGTAAGCCAAACCACATTTTGTCCTTCAAATAATATTAATACATCACTGCACTGGTTTTGACATTGATTTGATTGGATTTTGATTTTGTATCTGGTTTGTTCATCTCTCCTTCTCTTTGTCTGTAGGTCATATCCGGATTTCAGACCTGGGGCTGGCCATTAAAGTGCCTGATGGAGAGCAGATCCGGGGCCGAGTGGGGACAGTGGGCTACATGGGTAATGCTCTATAACTGTATTGATTTGTAAATGGGAGGTTGACATATGACATAAATTTGTTTTTATTCATCAACATCAAGATTGTAGGTTAAATGTGGGGTTAAAAAGTCTTAAACTACTCATGAAAATTCTTCTGGTTTGCATTTTTCTAATTACATTTTTTTTTTCTTCATTGCACATTATATTATCAGTATAGCAATTTGAACGAAAAGTTCAATTGAAAAATTAACATGACTCTCAGAATCTGTTAGTATTTGGTATGTACCCCTTGTGCTCTTGCAAAGACTCTACAAGTTTTTGCAAAATCTGATAATCATGTTATCCAGCACAATTTCATAATCTTCCAGATAGCATCTAGTGTGCTTCAGTGGCAAAAGAAATCTGACCTTTTGTACAAAGGAGTTCAAATATCACAAATTAGCTTATATGAGTAGTGACCTAGAATCTTAATATTTCTTATTCATGGGGGCCTGCGTAGCTCAGCGAGTAAAACCGCTGACTACCACCCCTGGAGTCGCGAGTTGGAATCCAGGGTGTGCTGAGTGACTCCAGCCAGGTCTCGTAAGCAACCAAATTGGCCCGATTGCTAGGGAGGGTAGAGTCACATGGGGTAACCTCCTCGTGGTCACTATAATGTGGTTCTCGCTCTCGGTGAGGCACGTGGTGAGTTGTGCGTGGATGCCGCGGAGAAGAGCGTGAAGCCTCCACATGCGCTGTCTCCGCGATAACGCACTCAACAAGCCACGTGATAAGATGCGCGGATTGACGGTCTCAGACACGGAGGCAACTGAGGGTCGTCCTCCACCACCCGGACTGAGATGAGTCACTACGCCACTACGAGGACTTAGAGCGCATTGGGAATTAGGCATTCCAAATTGGGGAGAAAATCAATAAAAATAAAAATATCTTATCATAATGTTCCTATGTTTTTTGTTTTTTTCAAAATCCTCAAACTAACTTATTATTTCCAGGTTTAAATTATATTTTGAGTCCCAGATTTTCAGTGCAGACTCAGATTTGTGAACCCCACTGTATGTATAAGGGAAAGTGTATATCTTAGGTCATGTAACTGGTCACTTTGTAATAATTTTTTGCCTTCACTAGTTCATTGTCCTGCCATGTGACAAATACATTTTTTAAAGCAGATATTCTATGTATTAATGAGATAATATGAGTTTAAAAAAAAACAAAAAAAAAAACATGCATAATAATTGTACAAGAAAATGATTGATTAAATATTTACAGAATTTGTTTTCAAAAGTTTTGAAATGGTTTAAAGGAATAGTTCACCCAAAAATGAAAATTCTCATCATTTACTCACCCTCATGCCATCCCAGATGTGTATGACTTTCTTTCTTCTGCAGAACACAAATGAAGATTTTTAGAAGAATATCTCAGCTCTATAGGTTCTTACAATGCAAGTCAATGGTGTCCAGAACTTTGAAGGTCCAAAAAGCACACAAAAGCAGTATAAAAGTAATTTGATAAGCAATATGATAGGTGTGGGTGAGACACAGATCAATATTTAAGTCCTATAAGTTCTCTTTCCTGCCCAGTAGGTGGCGGTATGCACAAAGAATGTGAATCGCTAAAAATAAAAGAAGGAAAAGGACTTAAATATTGTTGTACTTAATCTGTTTCTCACCCACACCTATCATATTGCTTCTGAAGACATGGATTTAACCACTGGAGTCTTATGGATTACTTTTATGCTGCTTGTATGTGCATTTTGGACCTTCAAAGTTTTGGTCACCATTCACTTGCATTGTATGGACCTACAGAGCTGAGATATTTTCTCTAAAAATCTTAAGTTATACACATATGGGATGGCATGAGGGTGAGTAAATGATCGAGAGATGATGAAAGAATTCTCATTTTTGGGTGAACTATCCCTTTAAATTGTTCTGCTTGAAATTGCATGTGAAAGAAAAAGTTAATATTTAATACATGAAATATATGGTCACATCATTTCTTGTTTTTAAGCTTAAGTATTTATTTAATAAGATGTCTGTTAGGTATCTGTTGATGGCAATATCAAACATTAAAATGTTGCTGATTGATTGATGAACTCAATCTGTATTGATGGACAGCTCCAGAGGTGATTAATAACGAGCTGTATAGCATGAGTCCGGACTGGTGGGGGTTGGGTTGTCTGATCTATGAGATGACCGCCGGGCGATCGCCTTTCCGTGCTCGCAAAGAGCGAGTGAAGAGGGAGGAGGTGGAGAAGAGGGTGCAGGACGAAGAAGAAGAGTACAGTGACAAGTTTTCAGAAGACACCAAAGCCATCTGCAGGATGGTGAGGCCACACACAAAGCAGACAATATTTATGCTGGTCACCATCCAAGATGACTCTGTAGAGCACAACCAAGATCTTGTATTCAAAGCTATATTATCTCTTCAGTCAAACACTCTATAGAGGCTGATTTAGAGTCTCATTGATTTAAAGCACAAAGTTGGGTCACATCTGTACATTTGGCTCATGTTCCTTGCTGGTAGCACATGTTTTCTACTGGGAAAGTAGCTGATAATGAGCTTTTCAAGTCCAGCTCAGTTCAGTGTTGTTTATTATATCTAAATTTATTGCAAAGAACTTTGAAGAGAAAGTTTACCCGAAAATGAAAATTCTGTCATTTGCTCATCCTAATGTTTTTAAAACCATAAAAGTTTCTTTCTTCCGTGGATTGCAAAAGGAGAAGTTTAGCAGAATGTTGGCTGCTTTTTTCCATACAATCAAAGTGGATTCGGACTGGGGGCCGTATTCATGAAATTACTATTTTCTTATTTTCTTACTTAAAGGGATAGTTCACCCAAAAATGAAAATTCTCTCATCTTTTACTCACCCTCATGCCATCCCAGATGTGTATGACTTACTTTCTTCTGCTGAACACAAACAAAGATTTTTGTGAATGGTAAACAGAACTTTGAAGCTCCAAAAAGCACAAAGGCAGTATAAAAGTAGTCCATAAGACTCCATCTTCAGTAGTGATATAATAGGTGTGGGTGAGAAACAGTTAATATTTAAGTGCTTTTTTACTATAAATTCTCCTCCCTGCCCAGTAGGTGGCGATATGCATGAAAAATGTGAATCGTCAAAAGCAAAAGAAGAATGTGAAAGTGAAAATGGAGATTTAAAGTGGAAAAAGGACTTAAATATTGACCTGTTTCTTACCCACACCTATCATATCGCTTTAGAAAACATGGTTGTAAATAATACTAAGAACATTTCATGAATCAGGGCCCTGATCTTTTCTAGCTCCAGAAATGTAAAAAAAAAAAAAAAAAAAAAAAACACCATTAGAGTACTATAAAAGTAGTCTATACAACTTATACAGTGTATTTGAAGTCTTCTGAAGCCATACATTTGTGTGAGAAAGAGACCAAATCTGAAAATCTTTCCTTTTATCACAGCTCTCAAATCTCATTCATGTTTGCGTATATCAACTACTTTTAGGTACTTTATGTTGCTGTTATGTTGTTATTCTTTGAGCTTGTCAGGCTTAGTTTCCATTAACTTTTATGGTTTGGCAAAAAGAGCAGCTTGAACATTCTGCATTGCGTCGCTTTTTGTGTTCCACGGAAAAAAATAAATTCATAAGGGTTTGGAACAACATAAGGGTAAGGGAATGACGTTTTTGGTGATCTTTCCCTTTAACTGTCTTTGAATAGAAATTCATTGTTGCATCATGTGAAAGGCATCCATGTTAATCTTAACCATGTCACAAAGCTCAAGAATATTCCCAGCCTAACTTGGCCCTAGTTTGTAGTTTTGTGATGTGTGATGTCTGGTTTGTGATTGCTAACTCTAGTTTTAGGATGTTTGTCCCATTTAAATGTCTTCATTTGGCACACAACCTCTTTTTCCTCATATTTCAAAGCCAATGACTAACCTTGGCTGTGGTTTATTAGGTTACATTCCACTCTTAAAGAATGTACAAACCTGTGTTCCTAACATTTGGCTGGCTGGTTCCTGTCCCACAGCTGTTAGCTAAAGATCCTAAGCAGAGGCTTGGCTGCCAGGCGGACGGAGCTGCCGGAGTCAAAGCCCATCCCTTCTTCAAGAACATCAACTTCAAGAGATTAGAGGCCGGCATTCTGGAACCTTCCTTTGTGCCTGATGTGAGTTCCTTTGAATTTGGTTTAGATGGAGTTTAAAGGTGCACTCAGTAGGTTTGTCTTCATTTAAATCATTTTACCCGTAAACAAACGAATGATTCTTTTGACAGATATATTGAAACGCGCTGTCAAACGCTTAACATTTTTAATTGAATTAATTACATAACATGCCCATTCACTAATTGCATATATAAATAATCACATATATAAATATTTCCAGAGAAAGCCCCCCCAAATAACAATAATTCAATATATAAAGATTAAATAATTATATTTCAATAATTCTAAATATATATATAATGTACTTCAAATAATTCAAATGCATTACAGTATTGTGGCAGGACAAGTAAAGCATTGGCTTTAGAAGGCAATGTATTGTTTATTATTGAACATACAGTAAGCCTGTCATAGGCCTTCAGTCCATAGCAATCCATTTTGCAATTAAATTGGTCTTCTCCGAGATAGAATATAAGTGCTTCTCTAAGGATGCGTCACTGGCTACCCTTACATGTACACCAATACTCTGATTATTGCAATAATCAGAGTTTAAGGAATAATTAGATTAAGATGTTTACATGATTTGGGCCAACCACTTAAATCCCGTTTACATGCTACTTGCCATTACTCTAATTATTTGCTGAGAAATGTGAAGTTTTAATGCTTTTTTATAAATGAATATTTATTACAAAAAACAGCTTGTTGCAAATATGTGTCTTTAAATGCTGCTTGGCAAATTAGTCATTCAGTTTGTGAGTCTTTTTGAATGATTTATTAAAAGAACCACTTTATAAGAGTAATTTTCGACTACACTGGATGTACTGTCTTTTTGATTCATTAAAAAGAATCGGTTCATAAGAGTCATTTGTAGGTCGGACTACACTGGTTGCTCTGACTATTTTGATTCATTAAAAAGAATCGGTTCATAAGAGTCATTTGTTTGTTGGACTACACTGGTTGCTCTGACTATTTTGATTCAATAAAAAGAATCGGTTCATGAGAGTCATTTGTTTGTTGGACTACACTGGTTGCTCTGACTATTTTGATTCAATAAAAAGAATCGGTTCATAAGAGTCATTTGTTTGTTGGACTACACTGGTTGCTCTGACTATTTTGATTCAATAAAAAGAATCGGTTCATAAGAGTCATTTGTTTGTTGGACTACACTGGTTGCTCTGACTATTTTGATTCAATAAAAAGAATCGGTTCATGAGAGTCATTTGTCTGTGAATCGGAATGCACGCGATGGATGTTATTGTGTTTCGCCCACGAGCACAAACTCATTTCAAAGATGTGTTTCCTTCCCATTATTTTGCGGCATATGGTCTTTTTATCTCCCCAATATTCAATTCAGACTGCAAACGGACATTCACAACTCTGGAAAATATGTTTTCTTTTGCCGTGGGGTTGTTCATGGGGGAGCACCACCGCTGGAAAACAGTGCATGGAACTACCATTTCGAAAAGTAAATGCAGCTTCTTTTTCACAATGTTTTTAAACCTGTGTTTGAGTGGAACATGACGGATCATGTTCCACTCAAACACAGGTTTAAAAACATTGTGAAAAAGACTGCTTCACTGGTGCAGGCGCACTTTGGTCAGAGTGGAAGAAATGCGATTAAAGCATTTATATGCCAGTAAAAAGCGATTCAAATAGGAGTACTCCACATATCTTACTGCGATTATCATTACTCTGATTATAAGCATAATCACAATTAGGGGTGGGTTATATGACCAAAATCTATCACGATTTGATATATATCACAATATAGTAAAAGTTTTCTGGAAAATCAAGAAAAATTGGTTTATATATTAAATAACCATATTGTAATGCCTATTTTTGGAACTCCAGTCAGTGAATTAAATACTTTATAAATGAAAACTACTTATTGGAACAAGACAATGTCAAAATAAGTAAATAAATAAATAAAAATCAACTTGTTGTCAAAAATAAAAATTACCAAAATGCTATATATCACAATATGCCACATTTCAGTTTGAAATGTTGTTGACCAATATTATTATTATTGTTATTATTATTATTATAAACTTTACTCAAGGAACTTAAGATCTTCTCAAAGCAATGTGACAAAGAATATAAAACTTAAGTAAAAAAAAATAATCCAACGAAAGTAAACACTTCTTGAAAAAATTCATATCAAATAAATATTACTTTGTGCACTAAATAAATAAATGACTGTATTAATGCGGAGTTCATCTTTTGGTTTTCATGATATTCTTTTGTGTGCTTCATTTTGAGGTGATAAAACTGATTGCTCGTATTACGAGTGATTATCGTCGTGCGAAACAGTTTGCAGATTAAATCTTTCTGCTCTGTGCTGGCTTTTGTGAACCTACACCACAGATGTCGCAAAAAACGTCTTGAGGTCCCTGCATTCAGAATTGCACTTCATCCACATTTGGTATCCAGATCCTAAAGTATCGATACTTTCGATACTGATGTTGTATCAAAAATATTGATCCTCACACAAAAATATTGATTCAAAATTATTTAATTAATTTTTTTATTAGGGAAATTATATTTGGCTACCATGAACATGAACAATAATCATAAGCTTCAAAGTGAATTATAAGGATTAGGCTATATTAGCTAATACTTGTGCAGGATGGGAACTATTTCTTCTTCCACTCATCTTAACATGCTTGCCGAAAGACACAAGCAGACAAGCACTTGCGCCATCACAAGGCTCATTTAAACAAGAGAGATCAGTGCCTTGTAGAGGTAATGATAGAAAATCAGAGAAACAGCTTCAAGTTCTGGAGTAAATTCACGCTAAAATAACATATCTAAAATTGTTATTTCTTATAATTGTGTGTAATTGTTGTTTAATAAGTCATTAAAAATATAGTTAACCATGGTTTTACTAAAGTCATATTGTAGTAACCATGATTTTTATTTATTTATTTATTTGGGCTGAAACCAGAATCAGATTGAGCTTTATTGCCAAGTATGCTTACACATACAAGGAATTCTTTTTTGGTGATAGAAGCTTCCAGTGCACAAACAATACAACAACAAGACAGAGAAAATAATAATAATAATAATAATAATAATAATAATAAAAAGTCAATAGAAATATAAGTATATATAGAAATACACAATAAGACAACAAATATAAATATATGTATACATATGTACAAATACAAATCTATTATATACAGAAGCAAGGGAATGTAATGGCAGAAGAGGTATGGTATGTTGAATAAATATAATTGACTAAGCTGATCGTACATGTGCTGGAAGTGAATTTCCCCAGTCTCAATAGCTGCTGCCTGACCGTCAGAAAGCTGGCGATCCACTGACTGATAGATATGGGAACAGAGAGCTGGGTTAATTTATTCCATAGGAGAGCTGGGATGATGGTGTTGAAAGCTGAACTGAAATCCACGATAAAGATCCTTGCATATGTCCCTGGTCTGTCCAGATGTTGCAGGATATGATGCAGTCCCATGTTGACTTAAAGAGCAAACAGATCTGTTTGCTCTTTAAGCAAATTGAAGGGAATCCAGAAAGGGTCCAGTGATGTCCTTCAGGTGGGTCAACACCAGTCTCTCAAATTACTTCATGACCACAGACGTCAGAGCGATGTGTCTGTAGTCATTAAGTCCTTTGATCTTGGGTTTTTTGGGACAGGGATGATGGTAGAGCATTTGAAGCAGCAGGGAACTTCACACTGCTCCAGTGATCTGTTGAAGTTGTATGTGAAGATGGGGGCCAGCTGATCAGTACAGGATTTTAGACAAGTGGTATTAACCATGGTTTTACTACAGTAATAATGTAGTAGTAACCATGGTTAATTGTGTGGTAACTATGTTTTAACCTAATCCCATGGTTAAACTATAGTTACTGTTGTGAAACCATGGTTAATTTTTGTAAGGGTAAACAAAACAGAAGTCTAATGATTTTCTGTATAGGAAATGTAATAAAAAATAAATAATGATGAATTATGACAAAAAATTATATTTTAAATTACCCATTTTATCCCAAGAAATAAAAAAATAATAGAAGGATCTGTATTGGTATCGGTATCGATGATATTGGACTTTAAATTATTGGTATCAGATCTAAAAGAAAATAAGTGGTATCGCCAATCCCTAGTGTACAGCTGAGCATTTTCGCTTTTTCGCCCCCTGCTGAAAAGAGTTACTTCAAACTTGAATTGCTCCGATGGTAGGAATATTATAAATTACGGTCCGGGGACATGATTAATTGCATACATTTTTTTAACACATAATGTTTTTTATAATTACACTGAATTAGCACGTTAAATCAACAGCCCTAGTTTAAACTCATGTAAACTCACTCCAGTCCTATCAGAACCCTTATAAAGGCTGTTTTGTTTTACATGGAGTGGGTCACATCAATTGACTAGCAGAAAACTACTCACTTTATCTCTGTAACGTGTCTGGTATCGGACATTTGCGCTTGAATAAATTAATCATGGCTGACTGAGAAAAGCGCATTTGCGTGATGACAACGGTAACCAAAAACATGCTTTTGTATGATGCTGTGTTCACACCACTATGTGTCAGCATACGTCCAAAACGACTACCATATTAGCCAACACAACATTAAAAAAAAAATTCTGAGTTTATCTTTAATTAAAAAATAATTAAAATGAAAGTTTTGCTGCTTGTAGTCCATATCTATAAGCTTTAAGGTTGTCTGTATGCTAGTGTACCTTTAAACGTTGGCAAAATTCGTTTTCAGAAGATACAAGCTTTTAAAATCTGCAGTCTCTCTTTTCCGGATAAAAAGACTCCAGAACATCCATGACGTCATACGGAGGTTGAGAAACCTTGTCAAATCAAATGCTTTCTAGAAGAGAAGGCACACTCCCCCTACAACTGTTCAGCGCATCTGGCTGTGCTCTAACTGGCACTGATCATGCCTTCGCAGGGCACTTCGAAGGGAGCACAATTCATGCTGCAGGGTCGTTCCAAATGGAATTTCCAATAATAATCTCTAAATAAGTGAGTTCTGACTGACCATTATCACATTTCAGCAATCTGAAGTGCTCACAGTGGAGGCTAATTTTCTTTGAATGGAATCGGGCATAGGGATTATCACTTCTGAATGGGACATGGCAACTCTGGAGCGGGATGCGAGGAAAGTTCCTAGAGTTTATTTATTTATATATCGACATGTCCTGCCCCAACTTCCAGTTTCAGTAGGAAAAATGTAAAAACACCAAATCGAACTGTGCTCATCCAGGCACTTCATGAGGTCTTAAATGTTAAATTTACTTATCCTGTTGTACTCTTTATGACTTATCTTTATTTTTCCTCTCTTTTTTCCCTCTGTAGCCCAGAGCGGTCTACTGTAAAGACGTTCTGGACATTGAGCAGTTCTCCACCGTTAAGGGTGTCAACCTGGACCAAACAGACAATGATTTCTACTCCAAGTTTGCCACTGGCAGTGTCTCCATCCCATGGCAGAACGAGGTATAAAGCTGTGCTAGAACCCCTGCTGTTACTATTGAATTGCCATATGTCAAAGTTTTTGTTCCGGTAGTATGGCTGTGAATTTAAATAAAAAAACGATGGAAAAGAGTAGAGTAAACTGTTGATTTAAAGGTTCTTGATTAATAAAAGCAATAAGCCACTCTACTTTATGTCATGCCGAAGAATCACTGTAATGGACAACTTCTCATGGCTTGTTGCTATAGTTTAACATGGCTGGAACAATGTATTGACCAAATCTGTATTATGTAGAACATTACAAGAAATGATTTTTACTTTCTCATGATCAGTTTTTTCTGTCTGTCTGTCTCTCTCTTTTGCTTTTGTGTCTCTGTATGTTTTGTGTATTTCTCTTCTTCTGTCTCTCACTCTCTGCTGCAGATGATCGAGACGGAGTGCTTTAGCGACCTTAACGTATTTGGGCCTCAGGGGTCACGACCCCCTGACCTGGACTGGAACCAGCCTCCCGAGCCGCCCCGCCGCAGCCTGCTGGACAGGATCTTTAGGAGACATGTGAGGATCTCCTCCACTTCCACTACAGAGGAACACCCCAGAGAACACAATAGTTAACTACAGACCAGGTTAAACACCCCATCGGGACACCACACACTTATACATGTAGAGCAGAACACGAGCGATCAGGCTGAAGCTTTGTATATGGGTAGTTGACATAATATTTCCATGAATCTTTTTAAATTCGGCATCTATATTTTAGGTTAAAATTTACATACATTCATAGGGTACATACATTTTCAACATTTGTATCACTGTTTGCCTTCATTAATTCATTTTAAAGGGTCCTGTGGTGTGACAAAGGAATTTTTAAAAGAACAAATATTCCATGTTGCCTCAATTAAAATGAGGTCTTAAAAATGTATGTATAATAATCATGAAAGAATTGGAAACATTTATAATAGTTTTAGATGCATTACACAGTGGCAAGAAAAAGTATGTGAACCCTTTGGAATTAACTGGTTTTCTGCATTAATTGGTCACCAAAAGTGATCTCATCTTCATCAAAGTCACAAGTATAGACAAACACAATGTGATAACAACATACAAACAATTATAATCTTTCATGTCTTTATTGAACACATCCCATTAAACTTTCACAGTGCTGTGGAAAAAGTAAATGAACCCTTGAATTTAATAACTGGTCGATGCTCATTTTGCAATAATAATCTCAACCAAGCGTTTCTGGCAGCTGCGGATTAGACCTGCATAACGTTCAGAAGGAATTTTGGCCCATTCTTCCTTACAGAACTGCTTCAGCTCAGTCATATTCTTAGGATGTCTGGTGTGAACGGCTCTCTTTGGGTCATTCCACAGCATCTCTGTTGGTTTAAGGTCTGGGCTCTGACTGAGCCACTCCAAAAGCCATTCTGTAGTGGATTTACTTCCTTGTTTAGGGTCATTGTTCTGCTGCATCACCCAACTTCTACTGAGCTTCAGCTGGTGCACAGCCACCCTGACATTATCCTGTAGGATATCTTGATAAACTTGGGAATTAATTTTTCCCTCGATGATGCAGTCCAGGCCCCGAAGCAACAAACAGCCCCAAATCATGATACTGCTTCCACCGTACTTCACCATTGGGATGATGTTTTTATGTTGGTAGGCGGTGCCCTTTTTACGCCATACGTTGTGCTGCATGTTCTTCCCAAACAATTCAAACTTAATTTCATCAGTCCATAAAACATTTTCCCAGTAGCATTGTGGAGTGTCAAGGTGGTCTTTGGCAAACTTCAGGTGCGCAGCAATGTTTTGTTGGAAAGCAGTGGCTTCCTTCATGGTGTCCTGCCATGAACACCATGCCTGTTTAATGTTTTCCATATAGTAGACTCATGAACAGAGATGTTAACCAGTTCCAATGATTCCTTCAAGTCTTTAGCTGTCACTTTAGGGTTCTCTTTACCTCACTGCGCATTCTGCGGTGTGCCCTATGAGTCATCTTGGCTGGACTGCCACTTCTAGGGAGAGTACCCACAGTACTAAATCGTCTCCATATATAGACAGTTTGTCTAACTGTGGACAGATGAATATCTAAGCTCTTCGGGATAACTTTGTAACCCTTTCCAGCTTTATGCAAAGCAACAATTGTTGATCGTAGATCTTCTGATATTTCTTTTTTGCGACGCATGGTCCACGTCAGTAGATCATATGAATAGCAAACTCAAAATGTTTGAGTGCTTTTTATAAGTCAGAGTAGCTCTAACCTACACCTCCAATCTCATTTCATTAATTGGATGCCAGGTTTGCCAACTCCTGACTCTTATTAGATTTTGTTGACGTCATTAGCCTAGGGGTTCACATACTTTTTCCACAGCACTGTGAATGATTCATTGGGATGTGTTCAATAAAGACATGAAAGATTATAACTGTTTGTGTGTTGTTAGCTTAAGCACATTGTTGTTTGTCTATACTTGTGACTTTGATGAAGATGAGATCACCATTTTATGACCAATTAATGCAGAAAACCAGCTAATTCCAAAGGGTTCACATACGTTTCTTGCCACTGTAACAGTGGTTCTCAATTGCTGGGTTTCGAACCAAAAATGGTTTGCATTTCTGATTTATATTGTATACTGTATGTACTGTTAGGATAGCAAAAAATAAGCTATTTAACTTTTAAAAGTATTTTTACACACATTTATCTCATCCTCAAAAACCATGAACAAAACTACTGTGTGCAAGGTAAAAGAAAATATGAACCAGACTTCATTGAAAACTGATTTACCTACAGTGAGGTTTAGCATGGTTTGCTCTAATGACAAGATTTGTTCGTTTACTTTTGTACAATAAACAATTTCTATACTGTGTTGGCTTGCCACTTGATGTCCCATGTAAAAATCCGGATCCTATAGTAAAACCAATTATGAACCAGTGAATTATAGCATGTGATCCCACAGTCCTTGCTGAAACTGCTTAAAATGTTGAAGCTTTGCCTCTAATATGATATCTTTCTTTTATCCATCATTGTTTTGTTTCCATTTAGCATCCAGAGGTGACCATCGCTCACAGCCTGGTCTTGTCTTCCAGCGTCAACTCTGTTGACTCCATGTCAAACTCTGCCCCCTAGTGGACAGACAGCTGCAGGACTACAGGGAACAAAAACAAGCGAGCGATAAAGAGAAAGGAAAAAAAACGAGAGTAAGGAACTTCTGCCCTTTAAAGGCTGCTCTTTAGAACATGGAAGAGTCTGTTTTCCTCACCTTGGCCCGCACTAACCATCTACGGCCTGCAGAGAAGACAGGAGACCAAACAAACTCCCGTTAAGAGACGAAAAGACCTTTATTTATCCAATTTGTGACCGAAAGGAGGACTTGTATTCCTTCACCTCATGCTCCCTCAGGATTGCTGGACCAGTAAAGAGCCACTGACAGTGACAGAATATTAACTCATATTATTCAGGGGATTTTATCAGCAAAGAAGAGGCCTCAACAGGGAACGGGAAGGGGGCTTTTTAAATTTTGATTGTTTTGCGAAGGAAAGATAATATAGTGAACTTAAGACACTCTTCACAAACACACACACACACACACACTTTTTTTCATTCATCCCTGTCATAATACCTACCATTTTTTTTTTTTTTCATTCTGTCTACACATAACACCTTCAACCTCAATACTCTCAGGCCAAAGATATAGCTTATTAAAGGAAAACATGTATTTGAATAACCATTGCCATATTTTGTTCCAGCGAGTGACGTAAGGCCTAAAAGCACAAGAAGAATCCGAGTTTTGTTAAGCTGGATGTCTTTCCCTCCTATTTCATTTGCATATTATGTGAAATCACTCAAAAATAAACTGAATTTACCAGTTTTGGCCAATTCACAAAGTTGCGCAACGGACAAAGGAATATTCTGGGTTCAATACAAGTTAAGCTCAATCAACAGCATTTGTGGCATAATATTGATTATCACAAAAATGTATTACAACTTGCATGGTTTTAGGCAGTCAACCAGCAGATACATAGCCAATCACAGTACAACATATCGGGTCAGGGAGTCCTTCTCATCTTATCACTTAAATATTTGCTTCCGAACGTACATTAACAGACTATTTCACCAGATTAAAAAAAAATACTTATTTAAATAGAAATGACTAAAATGATTGGTCGCTTAACATTTTGTAGGCAATTTTGGGTTGAATTTGAGTAAACCAGAATAACATAAATTTTCACAACTCAGCAGCTGTTTTCTATTATTTATACAGATTCCTACTGGTAGGAGGAGATTTTCAGAGATTCTCAGAAAAAGTTCCCCAACTTTCATTGTACTCTCTACATTAGTATCCTTTTAAAATGAGGTTTTCAGTTGTAAAGACATGGACATCCAGAATGCACAGGCCTAAATATACATTGGTATGCCCTGCATAAAGAATATGTGGAACTTTGTTAGGTTAATGTTTCTTTAATAAATGGGTAGATTATCAGTAACCTAGAGCAACTCGAAAAAGAAAAGGATATTTGCCTGTCATAATATAATTGTGTCTCAACCTTTCATGCCATGCAAGAGTTGGTAAGCTTGCATTTACAAGGTTTTTATATGCCTCAAAGTTCATTAATTCAACTTAAATAACAAATCAAGTGTATTATCATGGTGGCTTGAAATTATTTCACAAATATGTACGCTAAGTGCCATGTCATCCAATCATTACGTTTATCAGTTATGCCATTTAAGGAATAGTTCACCCAAAAATGAAAATTCTCTCATCATTTACTCACCCGCATGCCATCCTAGAGTTGAATGACTATTTTTGTTTTGCTGCACACAAACAAAGATTTTTAGAAGAATATCTCAGTTCTGTAGGTCCACACAATGCAAGTGAATGGGTACCAACATTTTGAAGGTCCAAAAAGTACATAAATGCATTGTAAAAGCAATCGATACGACTCCAGTGGTTAAATCCATATCTTCTAAAACTATATGATAGGTGTGGGTGAGTAACAGATCAATATTGAAGTAATTTTTTACCAAAAATTATCCTCCCTGCCCAGTAGGTGGCGATAGGCTTGAAGCATGCAAATTACCAAAAACAAAAAAAGAATATGAAAGTGACAGTGGAGATTTATTGTAAAAAAATGTCTTAAATATTGATCTGTTTCTCACCCACACCTATCATATCGCTTCTGAAGACATGGATTAAACCACTGGAGTCATATGGATTACTTTTATGCTGCGTTTTGTTCTTTTTGGAGCTTTAAAATTCTGGCCACCATTCACTTGCACTGTATGGACTTACAGAGCTGAAATATTCTTCTAAAATCTTTGTGTTCAGCAGAAGAAAGAAAGTCATACACATCTGGGATGGGAGTGAGGGTGAGTAAATGATGAAAGAATTTTCATTTTTGGGTGAACTATCCCTTTAAAATTCCATGCCAGAAATGTTCTCTGAAGGTTTTACTGTGATGTCAATGTCCAAACATAGTGTGTGTTAAAACATTTCACTTTATTTCTCATTTGGACCGTGTGTAATAACTGATTATTGCACTGTATTATGATATTACAACATGTTTCATAAATTGCACAGCACATTGCATTGTAAATTCAATAGTCATTAAGTGGGACCAATGTGTCTGCTGTGACTCTGTGCAGTCACAGTTGCTTTATGGAGGTAAAGACTGACTGCTCACATGTAGGTGGGTTAATTCTGTGTAGTTAGCTGTGGTGAGGCTTTAATTGCCACATTGGGGTATGTTGTGTGATGATTTGTGGTCAGTTTCAAACTAAATTCAGAATTGATAGAGTCAGAAATGATTCATGCAAATACATTTCCCTTTTACAAATTGTGGCCAATGTTGACCGTTTTTGTCCTTACGATTACAGGGAATATTCCTCACTTTTGCCACTTTGTCAAGTATCTGATTTGGGGAAACCTCTTAACCCGGTTGGTCAGTTGTTACAAAGATTGATTAGTTTGATACTTTGACAATTTAGGCAAACTTCCCCCTATGTATGCAGAGGAAAAACTGTGCATATTATTTCTTTATGGTGCATTGATGGTTTAGTAAGTGTTTATAGCACTCTATACCTTAAAAAATGTAAACTGATATTTTATGCTATATTGGGAAATAATTGTTGATGTGATCCCTATTGAATTTAAAGCGTGAAAAGGTAAAGGAAAGGTATACCATTTTTTATATATAAAGTCAACATACTCCTATTCTAAGTGTCCTAACTGGACGAGGATGTTTAGTGACAGCCAATGCCCAATGAGCTGCTGTAAACTAGCATTATTTGTATAATAATGGAAGATTGTTAGGTCTGAAATGAAATTGTTGACCTAATGGCCTTCTCTTAACTGCAGCACTGCATTTCTTCCAAGCCTCTTTCATTTCAAGGGAAATGTAACATGCAACAGCTGTGAAGTTTGAAAAAGATGGTGAACTTGTCCTTAGACTGAGAGTGAACATGTTGCTTATGTATACTTCCTGAAATTTCTCCATACAACAATGTGAGAAATGACTTTGTGGTGACAGAAATGTAATGGTTGCATAAAAGGGAACTCACCTTTAAAACAGTGACCAAACGAAAAGGGAATTGGAGTGGTATTTATTTTGAGATTCAAATCTGGTATTTGTCGCTAAAGGGAAAATCAGTTTTTGAAACTGAGGACATGGGTCCTGTTGGATTCACTTTTTTTATGTACAGTTCTTGAAGAGTTTTAACTACATTCTGGGGAAAAAAACAAAAAAACAATGAAGTGCCTCCTTTTTAGTAGTCTAGTCCAGGTTATTGCCCATGATACGGTTTGCACTGGTGTGTCACTTCAGTCATTCACACGATGCAAACATGCACACACATTTTAAAGAGAGGTGTTGTACTACGCTGATTGCATGTGAAGCCAAACCTGACAAAGTACTTCTGAATAAAACCTGTGCTGGCCTACACATAACAGTGTAGTTCTTTTAAAAATGTCAGTGTGTTTGTATTTTTCAAGGTTCCAACAGTCATGGAAAACGTGAAAATGTTAAGGAATTTAAAATTGTGATTTCAAGGCTGATAAAAGCAATGGAAATGAAGAAAATTCTGTAGTGAATATATTGTTTTCTAGTCACACTTAGCTATAAAATATTCTGTCGGCTAGAAATTGGTCTTTGTGAGTGCAACCTCTGTAAATGAGTTTCAAAAATTCCAGTGATTACAAGCAAACTGGAAAAAGTACAAAATTCTAAGTAAAAAATAATAATACATGGAAATGTATTGGTCAACAGGTGTGTTAACCCTGTGTTTTGCATTACATATTATAACATTCAGTACATGAGTACCATGAGTGTTAAATGAACACAAATATTGAAATAGTATGGGAATAGAAAAAGTGAAGTATTTTGGTTTGAATGGTTCTGCTTTATACCTGTTTCTTCATTTCAACATTCTGTGGCTGAAGTTTCCCCACTTCTGAGGGTAAGATGATCTGATAAAGGTTAAGGCCTTAAGTATAAATTACTCTGAGGGACATTCTGAGGGTTGTGGGTTAAGGTAATTCCACTCATAAACCCACTTTCTCCTACGTGATATTGTCTGAATGTTCTTGAACAAGTTGACTTTATGATGGTCTGAAAACCGAGATTCATTAAGCCAATATTTTTATAAGACTAGAAAACTTTCCATTGGCACTGAAACCAAGGTTGTCAGAGGGCCCCCAACACTACACATTTTGGATATCTCTCTAATCAAACACACCAGATTCAACTCATCCTCATATAAGACCTGAATTGGGTGTATGAGAAAAGGGAGATATAAAAAATGTGCAGTGTTGGGGGGCCTCCAGGAACAGGGTTGGGAACCACTGTGTTAGAGCATTGAAATGGATGTGCTCTGTGACATGATGTGGCCTGGATTTGCAGAATACTTGCATCTCAGTGAACGAAACCACTATTATGAGTTCTAATTTGTCACAAGTCATCAAAGTGGTGACATAGTGTCCCCAAAAAGTATTTGGACACATGTCATTGCATTGCATGAGCCTTTTTTTTTATTGATTTTAACCAACTATTTCCAAATGCATGAAGTCAGTTACCTTTGAGTTCACACACACACACACACACACTGAACAAAATGGAAAGCAGCTCTATTGAAAGTACTAAACCAGTAGTACATTGAAATCAACTTAATACATTTATGTTTGAGATGAGAACATAACTATATTGTGTTAAGTCAATGATATTCAACACAGTCATCAAAAAGTGATATGATCACATTGCTATGAAATGTTCAAGTTGATTCAGATGTCTGTTCGCTCAAAGTGATTTTTACTGCTTGTTCAATTAACTTGAGCTAATGCAATACAATTCTTTAGCATTTGGTCTCAATTTAGTTGAGCTTCCTGTAGATAGATCGCTTCTCCTCCAATTGTTTTGGAACTATGTGAATAAAACATTTTGCATCAATGTAATGCTGAAACCGGGTAGGGGATTTCCAGTTCCCAGCATGCTTTATATGGGACTGGACTGGGTGAGTACATTTTAAAATGAAGTGTTATTATGCAAAATGAACAAGAAGGTGTCTTGTTAGTGTCTAATGTTCTGTTATGTTGAGATTTATAGGAGTTTCTGTCATGTTTAATTTTTTTTGGAGGTTACCATTGTGGAGAAGAGTGGAGCTAATGGTTGAGTTAAGGTTGGGTACATAATTTCTTAAAAATCTGTGTGTATTGCTTTTCTCATGAAGCAAATATGAAAAATCATCATTGTAATGACTGGTTGGGTATCTGGAAAATCTCAGCAACCCCATACTTGTTATACAATACATATAATATGCTTATGTGTTTGTTGCTAGCGAGCAACAAGCTGCAAGGTTCAACAGAGTATTTTGAACAGATCAAATTTAAGTTAGGTTAACTCCATTCATATAGGTTTTTGCTACACAGAGTATTTGAGTAGAGCCTACATTTTATTTTAATGTCACAGAAACTCGTTTTCATTGTGTGGAACCAGTGTCCACAATTGAATAAATTAAACGCAACCATATTTTTTTAGAGTAACCACACGTGTAGTTCATCACATTAAATATGAACATGATCCATTAATATTTGACAAAGTTATCAAACACATTTTTGTCCTAATATAACTATTGTTTTATCATTTGAAACCTAACAAGTTGTATTGCTTGAATAGTGTGATTGTGCTATCTTCCTTTAACCCCTTAAATGTATGGGTGTTTTGCCAAACATTATTACATACTCAGGTCTTTAACGACCCAGCATGTATATCTATCACAAATGGACCTAGAAAATGCCCAGACAGTGTTAAACTTTCAAAAAAAAATTAAGAAAATGAGAAAATAATAGAAAAGAAAATAATGTGATGTTTTTATGTTTTATTTTTCATATATAAAAGAGATGATGCAACAAATATATAGCAGGATTCATTACTTGCATACTGAAATTTCATGAGACACAACTGGCTGTCAAACGCATATTGGGCTACACGTAAGATACACATAAGCTACACCTATGTATTTTCTCCAGCATATTTTAAGACTAATTTAAATTATTTCAGTAGTACATCCAAATGACAATAGCCAAATCATACCTTTCATGTGTTAAACTTGCTATAGTTTACTTCCACGTTGCTTCTTCAAATAACAATGTCAAATGTATCAAGTCAATCACTGACACATCAGCGCCACTATGAGTAAGAAATAGCATGTATAATATGTATGTGTACACATATGTAATACTGATAATTCACCATAGTTGCACAGAAAATCAACATGATATAGTAGTAATTTGTCTTGTAATAAACAAAGAAATATATGTCATGTGGTAGTAAACTTGAATAGATATGAAATAATCTGGAAAATATGATTTATAGAAGTGAAAAAAGCAACACTATTACATATCTTGGGTCTTAATTTTTTTTTTTTTTTTTTTTTTTTTTTTACACTATTCAGAAAAGAAAAGTTAAGGAATACTAAAGATGTGTTGGCATACTCCAAAAAATGAATGAGGTATAGTACATGGGCTGGAATATGGTCATGGTTCACTAAAGACCTGAGGTACCGTATGCATTAAAGGGTTAAAATAAATGCCACTTGGTTTTATATTTTGTTACATAATGAAATTATATTCATAAATTTAAAGTGTGGCTTAATACTTTTTGGGCCACTGTAGAGGGTACACACAGGGTGTACCCACCTGCGTAGACCATATTTCTTAAAAAATACTAATTTACCAGAAGCATTGTAGAAAGCTTTTGGGATGTCACAAAGTAATTATTTTATTTTATTTTTCCCCTTGAATTTGTGATGACATTGTTTTGTTACATTGCAAACTTGACTGTCTGACCTAAAGCTGTGCTACATCCAAGACAGCATGGCATATTGAGAGTTTCTGGCCTATTATATCCTAAAATATATCTGAAGACAAGTTTAGTTGTCCTTATCAGTTTATTGTGAATGGAAAAAAAACAAAGAAATTAGAGAAACTGAAGTGTACCGACCATGTTCTATGTGGGTAGTCTTCAGGTACTGCCTGCAGTACCCGTGTTTACAGTATTAACAGATAGGCCGTTGTGTTCGTTGCACATCCTTGACAAACAGGGTTGCCCCCGTGCATTGAGTGATGGTGCAGTTTTATCTGCGAAGTGACGAGCCTGCGGCCTTGTGAGACTGGGGCTATATAGGAGCCAAAACAGCCAACTGCTCTTCAGATTCCAGTTCTCATTTTCAAGTGTAGTCATTCATTAATTCGTTCAGACAAATTCCATAATGTTACCTGCAACATTCAAACTGTGTGCTGGAATTTCTTACAGGCACATGAGAAACATGACAGGTAAGGAGCAGTATTTCAGTATTCAGTAAACTTATTTGTTAGTAAAATGTAATCAAAATATAATAAATACTTAACCAACAGCAGTAGGTTTGAAAATATGCCACTATGCACTTACGTTCATATATGTTTCTCTTTTATTACAATCAGGTTTGAGGAAGAACGCCATGATCGCAATCCACCATGAGCTGAACAAGCTTTCTGGACCTGGACCCAGTGCTTGGATTCACCACATCCGAAGAAGGAGCTCCCTGCTTAGTAAGCAAACTCCCACACCATTCTCTCAACCATATCACAGCTATAGGGACACTATAAACTTCAACTGTACATGTAAATGCAGAATAGCAGCCCTAACTACACTCATCAAAAGATAATATGCTTACATATTGTTCCATAAAGTTTGTCAGGGTAATTGTAATTATCTTTACCATTGCTCATAGTTCGGGTTAGAGATTAAACTATTAAACTTTGGCAAGTAAATTATCTCTCCCTGTTTGTGATATGCTACTGACATGAGTGATACCTCAAATCATGTGGCTTGTTGAGAAGAAGTGTGCTGTTTTTTTTTTTTTTTTTTTTGTAATTAACATTTTTATTGATTCATATGCACATGACTCAACACATATATAAGAAAAAACTCAACACATATATAAAGAATCAACATTTTACATTTAAACCCTACTAATACAGTCCCACCCTGACCCCTAACGAACACCCCTGTGGTCCCACATAACACACACACAATACAAAAAAAAACAAAAAACAATTTCCACACACCACTCAGAAAAAGAGGGTGCTCCACTTGACTTCCAACCCCTTAAAATTACTTGCCTGCCGATCATGAGATTGGTCAGAATTCAATTTTTTATGTGATTATCCCCTAAATGCATGACTGCCCCATCACCCAAAATACAGAGTCTGGGACAAAGCAAAACCTGAGTGTTCAAAACATCACACAAATACCTCTGAACCCTCAACCAAAACTCCTGGATCTTAACCCCCCCCCCTCCCCCCAGTCAAGGCTCCATCCCCCAGACTCTGAATTAGTAGAGAGTAATACACTGATGCTTCAGGCCTTTTCCAAAAGCAGCAATCACCCCTCCCAAAGCACCTGCCGCTTTAGGGGGGTGCGTGCCACTCCCAAAAACAGTGCAGAGTAGGTAAATACTTATAAAACTGAGATCTGGGAATGCCAAAATGTTGAACCAAATTTTCAAAAGGTCTCAATGCTCCACCCTCATATAGGTCACCAAGTGTATTAACCCCCCTCACAATCCAATCTGACCAACAAAAAGGGGACTTATTAATACATAGTTTAGAGTTCAGCCATATGCTCGAGGCTGCTTTTAAATAAATATCAGAATTAAACACTCTGGACACTTTTGTCCATATCGAGTGCAAATGCAAAATAACGGGGTGCGACTTAACCTCTCCGGCTAGTTTGCTCGAAAGGCTTTGCAGTGGCGAGATAGGGGCAAGAACTTCCTTTTTAATACAAAACCAGGGAGGGGCTCTCTCAGGTGGAAGCGACCAATGAGCCAAATGTCTGAGACCGAACGCATAATAATAAAACAAAATCTTGGGTAGGCCTAACCCACCATTGTCAATCGGCCTATGTACCTTATTGAAATTTAAACTGGGGAGCTTACCATTCCAAATAAGTGACTTCGCTATGCTATCAAATTGCTTGAAACAAGAGTTGGATCAGGGAGATTGGACGGTAACTTTTACTCTTGCTTGGATCTTTGTCCTTTTTAAGAATCAGACTGATCCGGGCTTGTGTCATGGTTGGCGGAAGCTTTCCATTCTTTAATGATTCAGTATAAACTTCTAACAAAATTGGAGCCAGTTCTGTAACATAGGATCTAAAAAATTCTGCGGCAAAACCATCTGGCCCCGGAGCCTTGCCAGTAGGTAGGGACTTAATTTCCTCGTCAAGCTCCTCCAAAGTTATCTCAGAATCAAGAGAGTTTTTTTGCTCAATCATCAGTTTAGGAAGATCTAATGGTTCCACAAAGTTTCTAATATCTTCATCAGTAGACAAAGACGTGGAACTATAATGATCGATATAGAATTCTTTAAAGGCATTATTAATATCAATGGCCGAGGTAAATATTTCACCACCAGCAGATTTCACTGAGGGAATGATAGAAAAAGACTCTCTCTGCTTTATATATCTAGCCAAAAGCTTCCCTGCTTTGTCCTCCGTCTCAACGTATGACTGTCTTGCCCTGAATAACCAAAACTCCACATTCCGCGACAAAATAGTATTATATCTATATCTCAATCGGGTCAATTCTCTGAGGCCATCAGCTGACATACGGCACTTCAGCTCTGCCTCGAGCACTTTTAATATTTCCTTCCAACTCCACGAGTTCACGTGCTTTGGATTTTTTGATGAATGAGGCATACTGTATGATCCGACCCCTAAGAACCACCTTAAGTGCCTCCCAAGCCACGCCCACAGAGGATACTGAGGACCAGTTGGTCTCCATATAAACATTGATTTCAGTCTTTAACATTTGTTGGAAATCAGGATTTTGCAGAAAGGATACATTAAGGCACCAACTATACGATTTATTTTTCTCTATATGTGGCATCACCTTTAAACTAAAATGTTTCTAACTGAACAATCAACAACAGATGAAATGAGGGATTTGGATATTAAAAAAAATATCTATTCTAGAATAAATCTTATGGACTGATGAAAAAAATGTATAGTCCCTACCAGATGGGTTCAAAAGTCTCCAAATATCCGTAAGACCATGATTTTTACACATCCTGTAAAGCGTCAACGTTGCTCTAGGGGGCTGTAAGGGGGTTCAGTGGAAAGGAGGAGGCGAGAACCGGCTTAACAACTTAAATAACAATTTATTAACCAAAAAAAACACAACCAAAACACACAACTGAAAACACACAGTACAGCTGCCTGCAATTCTCTCTCTCTTGAATTGTCATCCCCGGCCGCCTTTATCCCTCGCGCGCCCCATCAGGCTGATTGGGGACCGGGTGTGTCTCATTCCAGCCCGGCCCCGCCCTCCTCGGCTCTACAGGGGCTTACACACTTTTGCTTCACTGTGATCAAGGACTGAATCCATCAAAAGATTAAAGTCTCCTCCCAATATTATATCATGAGGGGTGCAGCATCCCTTCAAGATCTATAAAAAAGCCCTGATCATCAGCATTAGTTGCATAAATATTAGCCAAAATCAACCTTTGCCCTTGAATTTCTGCTAAAACAATAATGACTCTTCCTAATTTATCTTTAATCTGTTTGAGACATTTGAATTGTAGATGTTTATTAATCAATATAATGACTCCCTTGCTCTTACTTGAGCCAGCACTAAAAAAAACATGTCCACCCCATATCATCCCAAATTTTTCAGCTTCCTGCGGGGAGAGATGTGTTTCTTGAAGAAACACTATATCATATTTCTTACATTTAAGAAAAGAAATAACCTTCCTTCTTTTTATGGGGTGCCCCAACCCATTTACATTCCACGTGGAGAGAGTTAGTACACTCATATTTACATTAGACATTTTGATATAGTAGAAAAAATAAATTGTGTGTCAAAAACAAAATTATACAGACCACATTCCCCATTAGTGAAACAAACAAACCCCGAACTTCCCCCCGAACAAGACAAACAGAAAAAAGAAAAACGTGCGCATTAACCCCGCACACGAAAGCGCCAACCGGCGACAATCCCTCCAAACTCAAAAGGTCCATGAACGCCCACGAGTCCCCATGACAACTTTGCCATCAGATTGCTCAATTTTGCCTCACAAATTTGTGAGGCAAAATTACATAACAGAAAATACTTTGTAAAATAAACCCAGTCAATAGGAAGAATGAACACAAAGAATGTGTAGATTCATTCACAGAACTGTCTCAAAGGTGTGATCTTCCACAAAACAAATTCCAGCTGATATAAAACCGTTCAGATTCCTCGGACAGACAAACGAATGTTCAGTGAGCCAGCTGTTATGAGTTCAGCAGATGACGTAATCATTCCTACGTCCCATAAAAATACTCAACAAAACAAACTACAACCAGCAGGAGGAATAAGCACGAAGAATGAACAGATTAGTCCACAGCTGTTCCAAAGGAGTGTTATTCAATAGAACAAGCTCCAGCCGCTAGGCGGAACCAGTATAAAAAGAAACAAAACCGGCATCCCGGTTCCCCGGATGGTCGAGTCAATTCACTCGGAGGCCGCATAAAAGTATATACCATGACTTACACAATCTGTCAACTTCATAAAAGACATCCTTTGTGTGAGCATGTAGATATTTTGCGGTCATCCGTAGTGTCCACTCTCAAACTGGCCGGGAACTTCAATGCAAAAGTAATCTTTTGTCAATGCAAAAGTTTCTTTAAGGAAAAGTGTTATTCACAAAACAAGCTCCAGCCGCACAGCGGAGCCAACACAAAAAAACAAAATGTCGGCCAGCTTCCTCAAGAGTAAGTACAGCGAGTCGACCCACTCACATGAGAAACATCCAATGGTTTAATCAGCCATTGATTCTATAAAAGACATTGCCTGATTGGGACATATAAATACTTTGCGACCGACCTTTGTTTCTATTCTCAGTTTGGCCGGAAACATCAGAGCAAACGAGATCTTTCGCCGATGTAAGAGTTTCTTACATTCCTTGAACCGATCGCGTTTCTCTCTTGTCGAGTTTGCAAAGTTCGGGAACAAGAAAATATTCTGGTTCTTCCAAGAAAGCTTCCCTTTGCTCCTCGCCTGGCACAACACAAGATCTTTATCGGATGATCTCAGAAATCTGGACAGAATCGGTCGGGGCCTGTTTCCGTCAGTAAATCTGTGAGCTGGGACTCTGTGAGCTCGCTTGATTTCCAGCTTGTGGCCTGTTATGTCGAGCAGACTCGGGGAAAACTCGTCTAGGAATTTCACCATATCTCTGCCCTCCTCATGCTCAGGAATTCCAACAATTTGAACGTTATTCCTGCGGCTTCTATTCTCAAGATCTTCAAGCTTTTCGTCTCTCAACATCAGTCACTCTTGTAACTAGCTCAGAGAATTTTGTTTCCATCACCGTAATCGATCGACATATTACAGCGAGATCCTCCAAGTCAGCAAGAATCTTCGTCAACATCACCGACATGTTGGACAACTGATGCTGGATTCCTTCTCCCACCGCGCCATCCAAATCGAGTCCCCGGTCTGTAGGCCTGTCGGGGCTTTCATCCTGAACACGTAAGTGTCTTTTAATGTCTCCAGAACCCGAGGATTTTTACTTCTTTGCCATGTTTTGCATCAAAGAGCAATTGTGTAACTGGGTGTATCAAATTCACCAGATTATAACATGAAAATAATTTAAAATTTAACAAAGTGCACAGAGCTCGTCGCTCACACGTCTGCTTCTTGCATGGCATCACGTGACCCTCGTGCTCTTTCTTCTAAATGTTCAGACTTACGTTTTTTTCTTCTGCTGGATGATAAAATGGGCAAAAAACAACAACAACAGAAGAAAAATCCCATACACTTACATTGAATGAGGGACTCTTTTGACTTGGGCAAATAAAAAACCACTTAAAAATCACCCGGAATACCTTAGCAACACCCTAGCCACCTTAACCACCCAGAATGTTCTAGCAACAGAACACACAAGCATGGTGGCGAGTTTTGCATAGGCAAGCACCACTCTCATTTTCTTCACCAAATTTAAGCAACGCTTTATGTATTTACTGTTTGTTTACTTATACGATCACATGTTTGTGTGTGTGTTTGTTTGCACAGGCAGCCAGATGGCAGTGGAAACATACAATGAAGCTGAGCAGTGTTATGTGCAGCAGGGACAGGAAGCTCTGCAGAAGTCCATCAGTATTCTCAGTGATCAGGATGGCTGGCAAACTGAGATTGAGAATGTAAGGTTTAGCAATGAACTGCAACTTTTAAATATACATCTTATGCTTTAACCCCTTAAACTCTATGGGCTCGCTGGGGGTGGGGTTGCTATATCGTGAAAAAGTTTACACTTAAAATGTTTATGTCTCCGTAAACATAAGTCAGGCATATGAGGTATCATTTGAAAGCTTAGAATCCGAACTTTTCAGTGATAACCATCACTTCTGGATTTTTGTTACTTAAAATAACAAAATAAGGCCTCAAAACATTCGCATTGAAAAGAAGCGCCCCTTAGAGTTGATGGGGTAGAGATATTTATCTGAAAATAAAAGTCCTTCACATAGCACCTAAATGGACAAATCATATAACAAATGAAATATGTCATTCTCAGAAATGTGACTGTACAGTTAATTTTGTTGCCCTAATACCACTGTTCCAAAGATTTTCAAAAGAATCACAAAGTGAAATATGATTTCTGTTAGTCATCAAATACAAACGTCCCTTTTATGCTCGATAACTACTGCTGTAAGCCCCAAATAGCCAAAAAATAGCTATTTTTTTATATGTCTGTGAGCTGGCTTGGCTGAATAATCTAATGTTATATCTAAGATGTCCAGAACAAAATATGCCATCCAGAAGGAAAAGCATGCAAAACAAATCATCAGAAATGATTATCAAATATTTATGTCATCGCAAAGGGGAGGATCGCTGCTATCTAATGACACCTAGATTGAGCTTCTAGTCCACTCAGAGGTTGAGATATTCAATGAAACAATGAGGGTGGTGCTTGAACTGAAAATTAGACTGAATGTCTACGGACGAGCACATCTGTGAGGGCTAAAATGCGTTCGAGCGCCACCTACATTTCAGATCTGTAAATTGTGATGGAATGTGATAAAGAAATGGTGAGCTTTTACATTTGAGTGTGAAAAATTGCAGGTAGCAGCCCAAAAATGCACCAGAGTATAACATATCTCATAATTTATTTTGAGGAGGCTTTGTATGCACAAGTTGTGTATATTTTATTTATACCTTATACCTATACTACTGTATATTAATTCGATTATAGGAAATGTTTTGTTTAAATTTGAAACTAGTGTCACCAAACCATTAAAAAAAGAAGCTTTAAGGGCATTTATATTCCAGTGCTCTCCTAAAAGCTGACAAAACTAAGTTTTATCAGATAAACAATTGTAAAATTAAGTCTTACTCTTCTGTGAAAACGGACCAAAAAATACTGATGACTCATCTTGCACTCACACATTTTGTCCAATCAAAGGCTCTCTAGAATGAGTGTATGTGGGTTTCCCTCTCTAGGCCAATGGGGATAAGGTTCTGAGTAAAGTACTACCGGACATTGGGAAGGTTTTTAAGCTGGAGGTCGTACTGGAACAGCAAACAGATGATCTGTATGAGGAGCTGGTCGATAACATGGAACAAATGGGGGAGTGGAACCCCACTGTCAAACAAGTCAAGGTGGGTTTAAAACATAACCTTATAATGCAATCCATTCTAATAAAAGACTAAACAATGTGTCTGCAATGTAATCTACTGACTGTTGTTGAAATCCTTTGTTGCAGACCTTACCAAAATTTGCATTTTCAGTCACTTTAATGAAGGATGAGCATAACTTATTGTATTCTACCCACAATCCTCTGACTGTGATTGTGATCTTTTATGAGATATTTGTTATTCAATACAGCTTTGATCTCTCTATCCTTCAGATTCTTCAGAAAATTGGTCAAGATACTATGATCACACATGAGGTTTCAGCAGAAACACCAGGGAATGTGGTGGGCCCAAGAGACTTTGTAAGTGTCCGTTGTGCCAAGCGCAGGGGATCTACATGCTTCCTGGCTGGGATGTCCACTCAACACCCTGGAATACCTGAGCAGAAAGGATTTGTAAGGTAAATTGAAATGCTTAATGTATGTACATTTTTGCCACTTTCCAAGACAGAAATAACAATTTTGACATCACTTTGTCATGAATTATTATGAAACCTCTATTACAAACTGACAACAAATCTAATTACATGTGTATTTATATTCGTAGGGCTGAGAATGGACCCACCTGTATTGTGATGCGACCAAGTGCAGACGATCCCAGTAAGACCAAGTTTACCTGGTTGCTCAGTTTAGACCTTAAGGCAAGTCAATTTACTTGTCCTCTCAGTCAAAGCAGCTGTAAGTTTTGCTGCTTGCAAGTCATGTGAGAATTATCATATTTTCAAGACAAGAGCATAAGAATGCCACCACAATGTTGTAATTACTAGTGGGAAACTGGATTTGAGGCTAAAGCTTTCAAGTTTGGATTGTGTCAATTAAAGGAATAGTTCACCCAAACATTCTCTCATCATTTACTCACCCTCATGTCATCTCAGATGTGTATGACTTTCTTTCTTCTGCAGAACACAAACGAAGATTTTTAGAAGAATATCTCAGCTCTGTAGGTCCATACAATGCAAGTGAATGGTGACCAAAACTTTGAAGGACCAAAAAGCACATAAAGGCAGCATAAAAGTGATCCGTATGACTCCAGTGGTTTAATCCATGTCTTTTGAAGAAATAGGTGTGGAGAAACAAATCAATATTTAAGTCCTTTTTTACAATTAATCTTTACTTTCACTTTTCTTCTTTCGCTTTTGTATGCATGAAGAATGCACCACCAACTGGGAGGAAAATTTATAGCAAAAAAGGACTTAAATATTGATTTGTTTCTCTCCCACATCATATCGCTTCTGAATATATGGATTTAACAACTGGTAATCCGATTACAGTGGTTAAATCCATGTCTTTTGAAGTGAACAAATTGGTTTTGGGTGAGAACAGACCAAAATACAACTCCTTTTTCACTATAAATCTTGACATCAGCAGTCTGCTTGGCGATCATGATTTCAAGATCGATTACACTTCCTAGTGCCATCTAGCGCTCTGCGCATGCGTCTAGCTCTAGGAAGTGTAATCGAGCTTGAAATCATGATCGTGCCTAGAGACTGCTGATGTCAAGATTTATAGTGAAAAAGGAGTTATATTTTGGTCTGTTCTCATACAAAATGGATTGGATCATTTCAGAAGACACGGATTAAACCACTGGAGTCTTATGGATTACTTTTATGCCGCCTTTATGTGCTTTTTGGTGCTTTAAAGTTTTGGTCACCGTTCACTTGTATTGTATGGACCTACAGAGCTGAGATATTCTTCAAATCTTAGTTTTGTTCTGCAGAAGAAAGACAGTCATACACCTGGGATGGCATGAGGGTGAGTAAATGATGAGAGAATTTTCATTTTGGGGTGAACTATCCCTTTAAAGAATCATGGTGGAAGCTAATTTGTATTATCATGTCATAATTAAGCTTTAATTGTGAATATTAACTGAACAATTTAGTTTGTAACCAAAATCACTTGAGACGCAATTACGATTTCCAAACTCGTTCAGTTGGAACTTCTCAGGAAGACTTAAAGGCAGCTCTTTAGTGCTTTATCTAGATCTACATCAGTAAAGACACTCTCAATTTCATGTTTTTCTACAGCATATTTCCTAGATTATTCAGTGTAATATATAATGTCCCTGCTTTCCTTTTATTCAGGGTTGGATCCCAAAGACTGTCATCAACCGGGTTCTCTCACAGACCCAAGTGGATTTTGCAAACCACCTCAGGCACAGAATGACATCCAATGGCAGTATGGAAGCAGCCATCGCCTGCTAACATTCAACTAAAAGCACTGATGCCACCAATGGCAGACTTCTTTCAGGGTCAAATGCTTCTAATACAAAAGTAACACATATATTCTTAGGAACAGACTACATGTGTAAAATATTAAAGACACTTCATGTACAGCCTAACTGCAGTATCCCACAACAGCCATTTTCATGAGATACAAAGGTGTATGGTTGACTAAAGTGGTATGGATCCATGAAATAGAATTACTGAGTAGTTTTGTTGGCTTTTGAATGTGACGAATAGTAATAACTCAGAAAATGGATGATGGAGGTTATACTGTCATTGCAGTTGAGTTTTAATATAACTAACAGTTTTGATTTCAACCTGAATGTAAATTCAGATCAGCGAAAATTCAGTCTAGTTCCACTATGAGCTCCATTATGTGGCTCACACTTCCTTTATCTCTCTCACGTGCTTCTGCATTTTCACTGCAAAAAAACCCTCAACTCACTATTATTCTTGGGTTCCTGTTTTATGATTGTTTGTAAAAAAAGAGAAGCATTTATTTTAAGTTAATATTATTGCATAACCCTGTAAAAGGATGTCTGCTAAATGATAGTTCATTAAAACTATTGAAATGACAAAGAGGATGAGTCTTTTTTTTGTTCGTTACTGTCGTTTTCTTACAAGCAAATAACACCCTTGAATTGAGAAGGAGTACAAATTATGATGCCTTGATTTGCAGGATGAATAAGGAAATACAGGAAATAGCTTCATAAACATACTTTGGCAGCCACTCAGCCAGTTACATAAACAACATTTTAAATCAGTTATGCCCATTAAAGTCTCACAAATGTTCAAGCAAACTGCCCCAGGAAGGGAATGTGATTTTTATTACAGTGAGGTATTGAAGTTCATAAAATGTCTTGTCGTCTGGAGAGGATTAGCCAGAAGTTTGCCAAAGCAAGCAGGTGTTTGGCCATTTGCATGTGTTTAAGGACTTTCTCGGCTCCTTGAAGGCCTGTTCGAGCCAACAATGCAGAAACCAGGAAATGAGGTAACAGTGGTGTTCTGGCCAAAGGCGGGCCGATCCTCCCCTCTCTAATGTCTTTCATATTTTCCAACGCAGTGGGCCATATCTGATTATATTGAATGAGTTTCAAAGCAGTGGATTTGTAAACGACCCCTCTTCATTAATAGTTAGGGGAGATCTCTGAAAAGACACATGTTGAATGTAAAAAATTTTTAACAGCAGGCATTGCAACAGGATGGCAAAAGTGAAGCATGTAAATTAGATCCAACAGAGTAAGCTATCCAGACTGGATATGTTTAGAAGGCCATAGACTTCCACTTAAACCTATTTCTTTTTTTTTTTTTCTCCCCAATTTGGCATGCCCAATTCCCCAATGCGCTCTAAGTCCTCGTGGTGGCATAGTGACTCGCTTCAATCCGAGTGACGGAGGATGAATCTCAGTTGCCTCCACGTCTGAGACCATCAATCCGCGCATCTTATCACATGGCTTGTTGAGCGCGTTACCGCGGAGACCTAGCATGTGTGGAGGCTTAACGCTATTCTTCGCAGCATCCACGCACAACTCTTTCAAGCGTCTTTACTTGCTGGGCTACCCAGGTCCCCACTTAAATCTATTTCTTAGACAATCATTGTAAAAACAAGCTCAGCTTTTCCTTTGCTCCTGAATGTCATTCTCTTTTCACTTTGCCATTCATTTGAAAGGGTGTACAGCTCTCTAATCGTTAAAATATGTTTATGCAAACAGCTCTCAGAACTTAAAACATGAAAAGGTTGAGCAATGGAAACAGAAAAGTGGCAAAATGCACAGTATTGACGATATTGTGCATAGTACTTTCAAGTGTGTTTCTCTTTAAAAGTAATTCCTCAACATGGCTGCAACACTGGTAAATGGGTAGTTGACAAATAGCATAGACATGCATTTTTAAATGCAACATCAAGATTTTAGGATAAACTTTATATGAATATATAATCTGAATTAAACAGTCTGTATTTAGTACATACTGTATATACACACAATCATGAAAGGTGTATGCTTAAAGAAATGTGAGTGGTCTGTGACTGAGACTTTTTTTCTTAAATTATCTTAAATTATTCTATAATAATAATGATAATGATAATAATAATAATTATTATTATTATATAATTATATTCATAAAATTATAAAAAATACAATTATTATAAAACTATTATTATGATAAATATTATTATTATAATATTTTTATTATTTTATTATCTTTTAGCTTTTGTAGTTCATGTGGTGTGTAAAATGAAATTGAGAAAGGACAATTATGTTCAATGGATTCTCTTAAAGGAATATTCCGGGTTCAAAACAAGTTAATCTCAGTCGACATCATTTGTGGCATAATGTTGATTACCACAAAAACTAATTTTGACTCGTCCCTCCTTTTCTTTAAAAACAGCAAAATTCTGGGTTACAGTGAGGCACTTACAATGGAAGTGAATGAGGGCCAAAATTTGGAAGGTTTGAGTGCAGAAATGTGAAGCTTAAAATGTTATAAAAGCACTTACATTAATTCTTCTGTTAAAACTTGTGTATTATTTGAGCTGTAAAGTTGTTTAAATCATAATTTTTACAGTCCTTTAGGGTTTGTTGACATCATCATGGAAACGAAGTTGTAAAATTAACTATAACTTTACACAGAAAATGTTAGTAAGCGATTTTATCACACTAAAATCATGTTTACACACATATTGTTCACATCTTGTGGCGGTTCTAGCTTGTATGGCGAAATAATCCAAAGGAAGGGCAAGTCAAAATTATTCTTTTATGGTAATAAATATTACGCCACAAATGCTGTCGATTGAGCTTAACTTGTATTGAACCCGGAATATTCCTTTAAAATGATGTCCTAAAAATGCACGTGTGATAATTATACACGAAGTTAAGTAGTTTCAGATTATCACTAGCATGTTTCATTAATACAAATCTCATATCAAGTACCCAAATATGAACTTTAAGAGAGCCACACTGCTGCTCTCCTAAAGTATCGTAAGTCTATTTACAGCTGAAGAACCACAATTCCCATAAGGCTCTGTTTCAGTGACTGTGGAAAGGGGGAAGGGACGCCGAGATTGGAGGGAGAGAAACTGAGGTACAAATTAAAACTAATATTTCATACCTATGATTATAGCAACCATATAAATGCGCAACTAGCAGCTAGAAGTGACAATGTCATATTGTTTGCACGTTTCAGTCGATATTTTCTGATAGAAGGACTAATTATTGCCAAGTTAGCTGAGCTAGAAACGAGAGTACCAAAAGATTTGAGGCAGTTTAGCGCGAGCTGCTCGCGAGACAGCGGCTTCAGTCACGGACTGAAATGTGACCCGTAACAACAAATAGCTGCTCTCAAACAGAAATAACTACAGTAACTGCGGGTTTGAATGCTGACATAAATGTGTACGTTTCGTGTTCGCTTAACTTGCAGTGAGACGCAGGGATAAGGAGGAGGGCTGAACGTACCGCTATTTGTGGCGAAAATAACTCATATTATGTAAGTTGATCTTTATCATTATTAGCCATTCTAGAAATCCATTCACTTTGAATATTGAATATTTATAGCAGTATTAATAGCTAATTGTTGGCGTGAAATAACGTGTCATATAAGGTTATGTCTGCATGTAACGGTTATTGTATGATTTATAGAGATCTTCTGATGCTTTGACAGTTCACTGGATGCTGTCATACATTCGTGGTGTGCATCATTTGTAGCTCCTACATAATATCCGATGCAGCTTTTGTTGAATATAACATTACTAATCGATTAATGCCTTTTGAGTTTTCTGCCGTTGTTCTTTATTGTAGTGTTTGGTTAGTTCAGGTTTTGTGAGTCAGGAAAGAGATGACGTCACCTTCACCCCTTTCTCTGCTTATCAATGAAATTTGTCCAGTTATCCGCTGTATAAACACTGTCTACACCAATAGACTCCAAACCAAAATGTAGCCTTCGAAACGTGAAACGTGCTAATTGCTCTTGGTATTATTGCTCTGCATCTATTTCGGTCTCAGAAAGATGCAGTCTTGATCATATGACGTCATCCCTTTCGGATGCTGCTTTTCTGTGCAGCTCTCTTTTACATTGCACTGCTATCCCTGTGGTCAAATAGGAATGTAAAAGCTGGAGAGTGCATGCCTGTATATTTGAGCAGATCTTGATGTTTGCAATGCATATGTCTTTTTAAATATTGATCACATTTTTGGAGTTATTCTTAATGTATTTTGTTTCACTTACTGATTGTGTCCTCAACACAGACTTTTTTGGGTGTTGCTGTACCTCTCAACCGAAGGCCACAGCAAGGTCTGTGAGGAGAAACCTGCTGACCCAGCAAGTCATCAAAAAACTCCCATTAGTTGCATTAATACTTTATCCACCAACCTACCAACCAACCAACCAGCCAACCAACCAGAATTTCCTTCTGCAACTTATTCATCAGGGATTTTGTCTTCAACCCAGAAACAAGGTCAAATACAGCTTCATATCATAGCTGTTGCCAGTCCAATCCTGATTTCTATTCTTCTTACAATGCACCTTGGAAAAACACCTCTCCATGCTCCAATCTCATATCGGTGAACCTTGCACAGCTAAAGAAAGTCTAACACTCACCCATTGACGTGGCAAAGCCAGTTGTCCAGGCTCTTTACAATTAGCACTCGGTCTTGTGAAATCCATCTACAACAAGGCCATCAAGATACACAACTCAGTGCATTAAGATCTCCCACTACAAACCAACCCCAGGCCTGTTACTATTTTACAAAATTATGCTTGTGCTTCTTGGCCCAACTCTGTTTCTACCAACTATTCATAGAATCACAATTTAACAATGATCAACCACTGAAAGCTCTGCTGTTGTGTTAGTATCAATCCACACCTGTTGGAAAGAGTGCAGGTGTTTCTGAAAGTGCTTGTGGTTGTCAGGAAAAAGCTGCAGAACCATGTGTGTCCAGTGGGCAGTGTTTACAATTGGCCTAGTCCACAGGATGAGTGGACAGTAGGGGGACTGCGAAACAGTGGACTCATGTCATGGAAGGGGTCATTGCAGTCACAGGACATTCAGAGGTATGTATGACGTCAGTACCTAGAGGACTACCAGCCAGACCTGTACTACTTTACTCTGCTGTACTCAACTCCCCTGCAAAGGCAAAACACAGTAACTATTCCTTTAGTAATAATTTAGATATTACAGAAATCGGTTCTAATAGAATCCACATTTGACTGGACAATAAAAAAATTTGAAACCATTTTTCTCACTTTCAGTGTCACCATTGTTACTGCATTGTGGCTTTGTAGGGCACTATACTATACTCTACTTCACTACTCTTCACCACACTTCACTATTCTACACTATACTATGAGTCTGTTCCAAAACTTAGTGATCTGCCTCGTTGTCTCCTCCTTACATATACAGCTGTCATCTATAGCATCATGCTAACTGAAAAGCAGCCTCATAATAGAGCCATTTGGAACGCTCTACAAAGGCGGCAGCTCCACGCGTCATTCAAATAGTGCTCGTCACGTGCAGCACATGCAAGACTCGGTTCGCAACTGATTTCAAGGTGATGCGAAAGGAACGGTGTAATAGCACACACACATTTTGTGTAAAATAGTCTGTTTTCTATAATAATAAACTACACTCATTGCCCGACATGGTCTTCCGCTGTTGTACCCCATCCGCCTCAAAGTTTGACGTGTTGTGCTTTCTGAGATGCTATTCTGCTCACTACAATTGTACAGAGCGGTTATCTGAGTTACCGTAGCCTTTCTATCAGCTCGAACCAATCTGGCCATTCTCTGTTGACCTCTCTCATCAACAAGGCATTTCCATCTGGAGAACAGCCGTTCACTGGATGTTTTTTGTTTTTTGGCACCATTCTAAGTAAACACAAGAGACTGTTGTGTGTGAAGATTTCAGGTGATCAGCAGTTACAGAAATACTCAAACCAGCCCGTCTGGTACCAACAATCATGCCACAGTCAAAATCACTGAGATCACATTTTTTCCCCATTCTGATGGTTGATGTTAATATTAACTGAAGCTCCTGACCCGTATCTACATTATTTTATGCATTGCACTGCTGCCACACAGTTGGCTGATTAGATAATCACATGAATAAGTAGGTGTACCAGTGTTTCTTAATTAAGTAGTCAGTGAGTGTAATTTTTATCAATACATTTCACTATTGATTGTATTAGAAATATGTGTATATATATATATATAATACAAATTTCTCTTGCTTTGTCCGCCATCTTGAATTAATTTTTCCACCGAGCTCATCACGGTGCTTTCTGGGATCGCATAACCAGGGAAGGAAATTGTGGCAGGGCGGAGGGCGGAGGGCGGGGCCGGGTCGTGATTCCACACATCCGGCCCCTAATTAGGCTGATGAAGCCCGAGAGGGATAAAGGCGACTGGAGAAGGCAGTGCGACAGAGAGAGAGTTACAGCTGCCCGACACCTGTGTGTGTGTGTCTTTTGCTTAAGTTTCTGATTAAACTATTATTTATATTATCAAGCCGGTTCTCGCCTCCTCCTTTCCATTGAATGTGTTACAGAAACATACAATGATACCTCAGAATTTGGCTAAAATTAGATACATTTGAAGTCAGAAGTTTACATACACTTAGGTTGAAGTCATTAAAACTCATTTTTTAACCACTCCACAGATTTAATATTAGCAAACTATAGTTTTGGCAAGTCGTTTAGGACATCTACTTTGTGCATTACACGAGTAATTTTTCCAACAATTGTTTACAGACAGATTGTTTCACTTTTAATTGACTATATCACAATTCCAGTGGGTCAGAAGTTTACATACACTAAGTTAACTGTGCCTTTAAACAGCTTTGAAAATTCCAGAAAATTATGTCAAGCCTTTAGACAATTAGCCAGTTAGCTTCTGATTGGTTAATTGGAGTCAATTGGAGGTGTACCTGTGGATGTATTTTAAGGCCTACCTTCAAACTCAGTCCCTCTTTGCTTGACATCATGGGAATATCAAAAGAAATCAGCCAAGACCTCAGAAAAAAATTGTGGACCTCCACAAATCTGGTTCATCCTTGGTAGCAATTTCCAAACACCTGAAGGTACCAGGTTCATCTGTACAAACAATAGTACGCAAGTATAAACACCATGGGACCACGCAGCCATCATACTGCTCAGGAAGGAGACGCATTCTGTCTCCTAGAGATGAACGTAGTTTGGTGCGAAAAGTGCAAATCAATCCCAGAACAACAGCAAAGGACCTTGTGAAGTTGCTGGAGGAAACAGGTGGATGAGTATCTATATCCACAGTAAAACGAGTCCTATATCGACATAACTTGAAAAGCTGCTCAGCAAGGAAGAAGCCACTGCTCCAAAACCACCATAAAAAAGCCAGACTACAGTTTGCATGTGCACATGGGGCAAAGATCTTACTTTTGGAGAAATGTCCTCTAGTGTGATGAAACAAAAATTTTACTGTTTGGCCATAATGACCATCGTTATGTTTGGAGGGAAAAGGGTGAGGCTTGCAAGTCGAAGAACACCATCCCAACGTGAAGCATGGGGGTAGCAGCATCATGTTGAGGGGGTGCTTTGCTGCAGGAGGAACTGGTGCACTTCACAAAATAGATGGCATCATGAGGAAGGAAAATGATGTGGAAATATTGAAGCAACATCTCAAGACATCAGCCAGGAAGTTAAAGCTCGGTTGCAAATGGGTCTTCCAAATGGACAATGACCCCAAACATACCTCCAAAGTTGTGGCAAAATGGCTTAAGGACAACAAAGTCAAGGTATTGGAGTGGCCATCACAAAGCCCTGACCTCAATCTGTTAGAAAAATTGTGGACAGATCTGAAAAAGCATGTGCGAGCAAAGAAGCCTACAAACCTGACTCAGTTACACCAGTTCTGTCTGGAGGATTGGGCCAAAATTCCAGCAACTTATTGTGAGAAGCTTGTGGAAGGCTACTCAAAATGTTTGACCCAAGTTAAACAATTTAAAGGCAATGATACCAAATACTAACAAAGTATATGTAAACTTCTGACCCACTGGGAATGTAATGAAAGGAATAAAAGCTGAAATAAATCATTCTCTCTACTATTATTCTGACATTTCACATTCTTAAAATAAAGTAGTGACCATAACTGACCTAAGACGGAATGTTTTCTAAGATTAAATGTCAGGAATTGTGAAAAACTGAGTTGAAATGTATTTGGCTAAGGTGTAGGTAAACTTCTGACTTCAACTGTATCTTAGGAGGCAGCATTAAGATACCTACCTTTTGGAACAGCCTTCTGTCGGGAGCGCGCCTACGATGCCATATAAACTAGGTTTTGGAACATATTACATACAGGGCTCCACAGTTAAAGTTGCGATATGACCTTGTCCGATTATTTAACCACAAAGGGCTGCGATTAAATAGTAAAAACATTAATAGTTTGCTCGCGCTGCTCACTTCAGAGTTTATGTGTTCTGCTCTGTCCTGTCTGTATTGTGTTAGTGAATTACTACAGTGTTTTCAGAACAGTTCTGCTCTCCCCAACTCCAACTCACGTTCAGTGTGACAGATGGGCTCCGAGATCAGTTCCCTTTGCTTATGAGTGCTGAGTGCATTGTATTTAAAGCGCTCCAGATTCACTTTGTATGTTTGGCCGCTACAAGTTAATATATAAATATTACACCCCATGGCACTGGGTATTTGTGGACAGAAGAGGAGATGTTATAATGAGGAGCACATTATACAGCTGTTGTGAACGTGAAATCGGCTACACACAAACTCTTCATGCAGATGTTGCCAAAATAAAAGTTAGACAATGCCACGTGCATGTTAAAGTCCCTGTGAAGTGCCTTGACGGGTGCAGTTCGATTTGGTGTTTTGACTTATTCCATACTGAAACATGAAGTGGGGGCGGGACATTTCGAAAGACTCGTCTCATTTTTAAAGAATAGCCTACAGGCTTTAGTTTACAGCCACACACACACACATACCCCTTTCCACCATTCTGCTTATGTCAGAGCTGCCTACCGAAAAAACTTTAGAAGCGATCTCAATACTGGCCAGCTTTTCCAAAGACTTGAGAAGCGAACAGTGATCTAACTGACAACATTAATCCATAACCAGCCCACAAATGCATACAGCACATCGTGGTCTTTGCTTACGACGAAGCTGGAGCCTTTGTGCAAGTCCAGTGCAGATGAATGAGAAACAAGCAATTAAGAGATAATATATCCATGTTTTGAATCACAGAATTCAAGAATAAAGAACATTTACTTGAGCTGTACATACCAAGAAATCTCTGGCTGCACAAAAAATATAAATAAACTCCAGTACCTGTGTTGCCACGTCCCATTCAGAAGTGATCATCTCTATGCCCTATTCCCTTTGATTTACCCTCCACTGTGAGAGCTTTAGATGGCTGAAAGGTGATAAAGGTCAGTCAGAATTCACTTTTTAAGTTATTCTTATTGGAAATTCTGTTTAGAACGACACTACAGCATGGATTGTGCTCCCTTCAAAGTGTCATGCGAAGACAGGATCAGCACCAGTTATAATATAGCCAGACACGCTGAACAGTTGTAGAGCAAGGGAGTATTCTAGTTATAGAATGCATTTGATTGGACAAGGTTTCTTAACCTCTATATCAGTGGTTCCCAACCCTTTGGGGGGCCCGGAACTACATATGCTTTGATGTGGTCAAAGATATGAAAATATGCTATACCAGTAAGCACGCCAGTATCCTTGTCTAACTCAACAGCCATGTCCCAAATGATGCACTGTGCACGTACAATATGCACTCAGCCATGTAGTATTTGAATTTATAAAGTGTAGTATAATCCCAAATGGAACACTAAAAAAATGTTTTACAGCACAGAAACATTCACCATTTTTCAGCTGATGGTAATGTCATTTCAGATGCACATGATGTGTTGTTGCTAGTTTTAGCGCATTAGTGCAACACTTTTATCTCAAATAATTTTATATATTCAAACAGTGTGGGCTGATGGTAAAGCATTCAACTCACATTTGTTAGGTTCTGTCTTCACAGATATTTCGCTAGTTACCACATTACATACATCATTATTTTGGTGGAAGAAGTACATCATCAAGAAGCGGGCACTGATGTATGGGACGTCATAGATGTTCATGAGTCTTTTTATCTGGAAAAGTGAGACTGCAGATTTTAAATGTTTATATCTTCTGAAAATGAATTTTGTAAACTTTTAGAAGAACACCAGAATATACATGATCTTAAAGCAAATAGATATGGGCTAAAAGCAACAAACTTAAATTTTGATTCCAAAATAGAAATATATTACGATTGTATAATGTTAATAATAATAATATAATATAAAATTACAATAATATAATATTCAAGTTAACTGGGTTTCAAAAATAACAATGATAAGTGGGCTGAGACGCTATCACACAGTGGACAAAAGCAGGTACACAGTTGATAGGTATAAAGAGAAGCCTTTTTATTGGAAGTAGAACATGGGCAAAAAATTACCAAGTTTTGGTCAAAAGGAATCATTTATTTACTAGTTTTTTGTTTATCTTATCATAGTTCTCTTTGCAATCACAATATTTTTCTAAATAATCACTATATGACTGTTTAAATCGTGCAGCCCTACTATACAACTCTATATTATGCTATGTTACACTACACTACACTACACTACACTATACTACACTACACTATATTACACTGTACTATACTGCCTCAAAAAGGGAAAACTTAAAAATAAAAAAAGTCTTATTACATTTGTACAGTTTTATGTCAGTGTAGTTGCCATGTTCTGAAATTCCCTGTGTGCTGTCTGTGCCCAGAGTAAAACAAATAGAGGAGATGTAAATTAATGGAATGGACTTGTCATGCCTGCAGTATAAGGACATTTACAATGAAATGTTAAGTGGGCTTTGCTTTTCCATTTGAAATTTGGCAGACATGTTACATTCTTGTACATGAAAGTGCAAAGACAATTGCACAAGTAATGTGTTCACTGATAGAAAGTGCAAAAGCAAATTCAGTTCGCATTTTCTATTTAATTGAGGACAGAATATGCCACTTATGAATGTTGCTTCATTTCAACATTTTCTGACTCGCAATGAAAAATGAAATGAAATTAAATAAATACAAAAATACAGATGCAGATTATGATTATTTAAAATATTTTTTATATCTTCCATTTTTAGGGCTTGAATGGTTTTCCACAAGAATGCAAACAGACAGAAGATCTAACCAATGGACACTCCAAATGCACAACTGTGAGAACCAACTGCTAAAATACTGTACATAAAACTATGTCTTACCAGTATTTATATGCATCAGATTAAGTGCAAGATTTGCTTTCTGTGCTTTCTTTCATTTTTATTAGATACTGAATGGACTCACTCCAGGTAATGGTATCAAAGAGAATGGCAACCCTTATCTCAAAACTGTCCAGGTGAGTCTTAAACAGACAGTCACATGATGCAAATTTTGTTTTCTGTTGTTATGTGAGTGCAGTCAATTGCTTAAACAGAGCAGGTAATGGTGTGATATTTTGATTGTGTAGATCTCAGCCCTGAAACAGAATGGCCTCTTACAGTCACTGGCAGCTGGAGGCAATCAGACTAAAACAGAAGGTAAAGACTTAAAGAGATAGTTCACCCAAAAGTAAAAATTCTGTCATAATTTACTCGCCTTCATGTTGATCCAAACCCATAACTTTCTCTCCTCTATGGATCACAAAAAGAGATGTTAGGCTGTAGGCTAGCCTCTGTCACCATTCACTTTCATTGTATCTGTTTCTGTAATTCCTTACAATGAAAGTGAGCTACTGAGGCTTTCAGTCCCTACCATTCAGCCTAACATCTCCTTTTGTGTTTAACAGAAGAAAGTAATTCATACTGGTTTGGAAGGACATGAGGGTGAGTAAATGATGCCAAAATGTTGACTTTTGGGTGAACTAACCCTTAAGTCACTCATTGTTACAAACTCACTGATGTCAGTAGATCATAACTTTGACACTATATGTTTGTATGTGTGTAATGTGTGTCTAGAGGTGAGCTCGGAGGTGGAGCGAGCACAAGAGGAGTGGGATGCCCTGGAGAGCATCCAACCAGGTGAGACCAATTACCTTGTCACCATGGAAACAACATCCTGTCAACCTGTATACTGAGCTCATTATGTCACCATGACTTAGCATATGCCATACCCTGGAGAGATGGCATCACCTCCCTTGCTAAAATAGTTACATTACCAAACTTGATTACTGTCAGCTACAATCTGCAGCATCTGCACCTCTTGATAAGATGTGTGGTCAACAATGGGCATCATTTTACAGCATAATGACTACATAAAGACCATTGTCCACATATACATTTTATGTGTTGTATTGACTATACAGTATATGACTATTTATATGAAGTACACTACATAGAGTTTCATTTACATACATTTTTCTGACCACTGCCTTCATCACTTCTTTTAAAATGGAATACAAGTAAATTACTGCCAACTAATGCCTTTATCAGCCAAATAACAAAGGACACTTCATCTAAGTGCACTTCTGCAGTCAATATGGGATGGACTTCAAAGACGCTTAATCATTAATCTTATAGTTCAATCAGTATCCTTTAGTTTTAAACATTGCCCACCAAAATCTTTTTAGTTTACTGAATTAATTCATTACTTTTATTACTAACAGACAACTAATTAGGGCCCAAGCACTGAAAGTGTGGAGACCCTATTGTTCTTCTAAGGATTATTAGGGCCCTAGCACTGAAAGTGTGGAGGCACTATTCTTCTAAGTATTATTATTATTATTATTATTAGGGCATAAGAACTGAAAGTTTGGAGGCTCTATTGTTCTTCTAAGGATTATTATTAGGGCCCAAGCACTGAAATTGCGGATGACCTATTGTTCTTCTAAGGATTATTATTATTAAGGCCCAAGCACTGAAAGTGCAGAGGCCCTATTGTTCTTATAAGGATTATTATTATTAGGGCCCAAGCACCGAAAGCTTGTTTTTGAGGTACTTGGCATGCTTGAATTTTCATGATATTTTGCACACGCATCAGAGTTGTCAGCCATTAGGCCTGGGCAAAAGTTAACACATGGGCGTGGCTGGGGAGCTCTGTAGCGCCACCTTTTGACAAAAGTGGTGGGGTCAGTTTCTACTACAGTCACCAAACTTGCTGCATATATTTCTCATCAAGCCAGACAACTTTTAACCCAACAGGAAGTCCGCCATTTTGGGTTGAATGTGCATTTTTTGAAAATTGCAGGCCCAAACTTTTGAATACTCCCCCTAGAGGATTCATGTGACTGCCACCAAATTTAGGCAATCTTATACCAAGACATTGAAGATGCTAAATTGCTAACAGATTTTTGATATATCGAACGGTGTCGCCATGGCAAGGCAATATATTAAGGGCAAAAATGTGAAACAGGAAGTTCCTTATATCTTCTGTGTGAATTGTATGATTTTGATGAAAATTCGGCTGTATGTTTGATAAAGGGGGCTGATCACATTTATGCGGCTATTATGGGTCACGGTCATAGCGCCACCTACTAGCAGCAGGAAGTAAGGCAATTTTAACAGACTTTGAAATAGCCCTCTTGTGTTTACATGAATTGCTTCAAAATTCTTTAGAATAATGCCAAGACACTGCTGATGTAAAATTGTAAAGGGATATTTGATATCTTAAACAGTGTGAAAACAGTTTTAAAGTGAAATAAAAAAGTTATAGAAGTTTAAGTTTATTGTAATGAAAATGTACTGCACAAACTTTTTATTTTTTTATATAAATAAAATATGCTAAAAATACAAACTGAAATGTAAAAATATTAGAAAATCAAAGCCACATGTCTAACCCAGATCTGATCCAAATTTTATAAAAATTTTTAGATAAAATTTTTTTTATAAAAAAAAAAGACCTTTTGTTGGCAGTTTTTACTCAGATGCAGTACCAGAAATATCCAATAGAGGACAGCCAAGCTCCATTGGTGAATGATTCCCAAAAGACCATATCTGCATAATAGACCATAGACGTTTCTGCCTTATTTATCAGTGTAAATCTCACAATCTTTTATGTTATACGTTTTTTAAATATTGAGTGTAAATTTATAACATTATGCTTATTGTTATATTACCCTGGGATTAGTTTAAAAAACGAATTACCACAGCTGCAAGGGGGTTTCTATGACAGCTTCTGAGAGAGTGACAGTAAATTTGGCATCTTCTCCCAACTGACTTGCTTAATCCACCGCTCTCTATTTTTTATTTTTTTCCTCTTCTGGAAAGTCATTCAAATGTAATAGTGGATTTTTTCTTTTGGTCTTGGAGCAAATGGGTAAGTGACAATAATATTTGCTGGGATCTCCCATTCACCGCTGTCGAAGTTTACCCTGCAAACTTTTACTTCCGCGTTCCAAAACCTGGACTGTGAAAAAGGTCTATTATCTGAATAACTCATAAAAACATAAAGGAACCAAAGCCACTCATCTGACCATGTCCTGATATGAATTTGAGAACAATCAGTGCTCGAAGTGGGGCGGTACACAACACCTGCACTTCTATAATTTACAGCGTAAATAATAGATATACAGTTGAAGTCAGAAGTTTACATACACTTTAGCCAAATACATTTAAAGTCAGTTTTTCACAATTCCTGACATTTAATCATAAAAACGTTCCCTGTCTTAGGTCAGTTAGGATCACTACTTTATTTTAAGAATGTGAAATGTCAGAATAATAGTAGAGAGAACCAGACAGAACTGGTCATTATGGCCAAACAGTTACATTTTGGTTTCATTACAAAAGTTTATGAACACCCAAACACCACACCCATTTGTGCTTGTTGAGCATTTCATTTAAAAACCATTGGCATAAATAGAATTACACAGAATTGAATTGGAAGCACACAATTCTCTAGAATTTTATTGTATTCCATAGCATTAAGATTTGTCTTCACTGGAATTAAGGGGCCATAGCAAAATCCGTTAATTAGAAGGTGGTGTTCACATACTTTTGGCTGTCTGATTTTTTAGGAGTATATTTTACGAGCAGATTTTCAGGAAAGAACCTTGCTTATGAATCAGGGGTGCATGTATGTGTGAGTAAATGATGTGTCTTTTATAGTTCTTGCTGAGGATCTTACTCCCTCACCACTGATCTCATTCAACGAGGCTCTGCAGCATTTTCAGACAACTGATCTCGGAGACCTGCTTGTAAGTTTTTTTAAAGTGAAAATATTCAGTTCTGTCATTGGCTATATGTGTGACAATAGTAATAACCCTCTTTCTCTTTTCTTACTTTCATACTTTCTCTTCCCCTCTATCAGAAGAACATTCAGCCCACCATTCGCAGGACTGGATTTGCTGCCATCACTCACTTCCTGTTTGGTCCTCCCCGGCTACACAAAGACCTAGTAGAGGAGAGAGACCTAGTGTTTGCCATTGCACAGTGTTAGTAGAGTGAATGTTTACTCAAAATGAGTTGACAAATGTGGTAGCTGCATTATGAGACTCTCGTCGTTAAAACAAATTAATAAGGCTTTCAACTGAGAACTTGTTTCTCTATGGTGATGAACCAGTTAAGTGGTTTAGACAGCTGCCAGAGTAACCACTTACAATTCTTACATGATTGATGTCACTGTTTTGGTGATTGTGTAGGTTCTCTGGATAATGGACAGTCAGTGCACATGCGTGTACTCCAGACCATCTACAGGAAACTGACCTGCACCCGTGCAGACTGCCCTCGCTATGGACCACACTGGGAGAATGTGGGCTTCCAAGGTACCTGTGTGTATGTGTGAAATGTTTGTTTGTGTGCACTGTACTGATGTGTTTGTTTGTATTAATATGTTGCATGTAAGTATGTTACATGTACTTCACGTATATTTCAGGTATGACATTCAATTACAGTTCTTGCAAGGCAAGCACTAAATTCCTCAAACATTCTAAGTTGTAAGGCCGAAAAATGCTCTACACAAGTACGTGAACGCAGAAGCGATCGCTTGGCCACCGCATTGCCACCGCGCAGTCCGGTTGAAAATGCTTAACGTGCGTTCATTTTTTTTCTCCCAAATTTGGAATGGCCAATTCCCGATGCGCTCTAAGTCCTCGTGGTGGTGTAGTGATTCGCCTCAATCCAGGTGGCAGAGGACGAATCTCAGTTGCCTCCCGGTTGACGATCTCAGACACGCGCATCTTATCACGTGGCTTGTTGAGCATATTAACACGGAGACATAGCGCTTGTGGAGGCTTCACACTATTCTCCGCGGCATCCGCACACAACTCACCACGTGCCCCACCGAGAGCGAACCACAGTATAGCGATCATGAGGATGTTACCCCATGTGACTCTACCCTCCCTAGCAACCGGGCCAATTTGGTTGCTTAGGAGACCTGGCTGGAGTCACTCGAACTCACGACTCCAGGGGTGGTAGTCAGCGTCTTTACTCGCTGAGCTATCCAGGCCCCACTAACGTGCATTCTTGCATTACTATGCCGGGAACAAACATGAGTACTAAAGTGGGCGATAAAGTTTCCTTCAAAGGTCTGTGCCATTAAACTGGATGTGTTATTATTCAGGGAAGTTGCTATAAATATATTGATTTTAACCTTCTTGCTCAGCAAAATTCTCTTCGAACTGTTGCTCCGCCATGACAGTAGTTCATTTGAAAGAGAAAACTCACCGTAGAAGCGGACAGTTCACGCTAATCTTGCTATAGTGCCCCAAGTGGCAACACTGAAAATACAACATGTACTTGCGTTGGGTTATGACTTGCGCTCTGACACATTTCTGAATGCAACAAAGTGTGAAATTGAGTTTGCATAGCAAGATGCATCTGCATTCATGTACTCGTGTAGAGTATGTTTTGACCATAACGATTAAATTAATTGAGCCCAAACTGCTTATTATTCAGACTCTATTTTAACTTTTTGTATATAATTTCAGTTAGCTATCTATTTTTTGCAAAGTTGATACTTTTTGAGAAATTTAAGATGAAAATGTTTGAAAATCACCCTTTGGCTCACATTGATAGATTTGTTGAGCATTCAAAATGTAACCATTTTGCCATGAAATCAACTCTGTCTGTTACATATAATGTGTGTGTGTGTGTGTGAGGTTTTTTTTTTTTTTTGTGGTTAACAAGGACATTTTTTTAGGTTACACACTAGTAATGACGAGGGTATTATGAAATAAATGTGGTTTATGAGGACAAACCTAGTATCCCTGTAATTCAAACGGCTTAAAAAAACATACTAAACAATGTTTTTTTGAAAATGTAAAAATGCCAAAATGTAACGTTTCTGTGAGGGTTAGGTTTAGGGGTAGGGGAAAGAATATATATACAGTTGAAGTCAGAAGTTTACATACACCTTAGTCAAATACATTGAATTTAAACTCAGTTTTTCACAATTCCTGACATTTAATCTTAGAAAACATTCCCTGTCTTAGGTCAGTTAGGATCACTACTTTATTTTAAGAATGTGAAATGTCAGAATAATAGTAGAGAGAATGATTTATTTAAGTTTTTATTTCTTTCATCACATTACTAGTAGGTCAGAAATTTACATACACGTTGTTAGTATTTGGTATCATTGCCTTTAAATTGTTTAACTTGGGTCAAACGTTTTGGGTAACCTTCCACAAGCTTCTCACATTAAGTTACTGGAATTTTGGCCCATTCCTCCAGACAGAACTGGTGGAACTGAGTCAGGTTTGTAGGCCTCCTTGCTCGCACATGCTTTTTCAGTTCTGCCCACAATTTTTCTATCGGATTGAGGTCAGGGCTTTGTGATTGCCACTCCAATACCTTGACTTTGTTGTTCTTAAGCCATTTTGCCACAACTTTGGAGGTATGTTTGGGGTCATTGTCCGTTTGGAAGACCCATTTGCGACCAAGCTTTAACTTCCTGGCTGATGTCTTGAGATGTTGCTTCAATATATCCACATAAATTTCCTTCCTCATGATGCCATCTATTTAGTGAAGTGCAACAGTCCCTCCTACAGCAAAGCACCCCCACAACATGATACTGCCACCCCCATGCTTCACGTTGGGATGGTGTTCTTCAGCTTGCATGCTTCACCCTTTTTCCTCTAAACATAACAATGGTCATTATGGCCAAACAGTTCAATTTTTGTTTCATTACACCAAAGGACATTTCTCCAAAATGTAAGATCTTTGTCCCCATGTGCACTTGCACACTGTAGTCTGGGTTTTTTATGGCGGTTTTGGAGCAGTGGATTCTTCCTCGCTGAGCGGCCTTTTAGGTTATGTTGATATAGGACTCGTTTGACTGTGCGTTTATAGATACTCGTCTACTTGTTTCCTCTAGCATCTTCACAAGGTCCTTTGCTGTTGTTCTGGGATTGATTTGCACTTTTCGCACCAAACTACGTTCATCTCTAGGAGACAGAATGCGTCTCCTTCCCGAGTGGTATGATGGCTGCGTGGTCCCATTGTGTTCATACTTGCGTATTGTTGTTTGTACAGATGAACATGGTACCTTCGGGCATTTGAAAATTGTTCCCAAGGATGAACCAGACTTGTGGAGGTCTGTAATTTTTTGGCTGATTTCTTTTGATTTTCCCATGATGTCAAGCAAAGAGGGACTGAGTTTGAAGTTAGGCTTAAAATACACCCACAGGTACACCTCCAATTCAGTACACCTCCTATCAGAAGCTAATTGGCTAATTGTCTAAAGGCTTGACATCATTTTCTGGAATTTTCCAAGCTTCTTAAAGGCACAGTTAACTTAATGTATGTAAACTTCTGACCCACTGGAATTGTGATATAGTCAATTAAAAGTGAAACAATATGTGTGTAAACAATTGTTGGAAAAATTACTCATGTCATGCACAAAGTAGATGTCCTAAACGACTTGCCAAAACTATAGTTTGCTAATATTAAATCTGTGGAGTGGTTAAAAAATGAGTTTTAATGACTTCAACCTAAGTGTATGTAAACTTCTGACTTCAACTATAGTTGGTAGAGTATAAAAATCATTATCTGTGGAGAGTACTCAAGATAGGAGTACCAACGTGTGTGTGTGTGTGTGTGTGTGTGTGTGTTATACATACAGGTTCAGACCCTGCCACAGATTTAAGGGGAACAGGTTTTCTGGGCCTGATGCACACTCTATACATTGTCATGGACCCAGAGATACTACCACTGGCTAGAGACATCTACAAACTCTCTCAGCATCCAGTCCAGGTAATACACTAACAAGCACATACAAACATGGGCTTTTTTTAACTACTGTATGTTGGACCCTCCTATAACATTGCCTAATAATTATAACCTGGCTAAAATTATTCACTGATAGCTAAAAAAACTAATTTTTAACACCTCCAGAATTTTCCATTCAGTGTGATGTCCATCAACATGACCAGAATTGCCCTGCATGCTCTCAGGGAGGAGGTGTTGTCCAAGTAGGTCAAAATCTTTTGTCATGACAAAAATGTGCTTCTGTATGCACTTCTGAACATTTATTGGTAATTCTTTTGTGCAAAATTAATTGTATGATTTCATGTCTGTAAAATCATTTGGCTGTGTTTGTCTCCAGTGGAAAGTTGCCCTCAGTTTGGGATATTTTCTGTTCCCTCACCTCTGCAACAGTTGTTTCCAGGGCAATAAAACTTTTCATTGCTTTGTGATGTCACCTAGGGAGTGTAACCGAAGGCAACAGGTTGTGGCAGTGTTAAATGATTTTTATGTTGCGACGTTCCTGCACCTCTACCAGCTGTGGAAGAGCCAGCAGAAAACAATCTCTGACTCCGGCCATGTGCTTAAAGGTACCGATATTAATCAATCATAGTCATTCTTTGCAGTTCCAAATTAACAGCATTGCTTTTTTTGCATGGTATAATTTAGTATATCAGTGACCTTCAGCATGGACATACTTATGGTACTTATGCAATATATGAACTGATGCAAAATATGGTTTATTACATAATTTATATTATTAGCCCACAAGAAAAAAATTATTGTCAAAAAAATTAATAAAACAATGTGCACAGTGCACACAGCATCTGGCTATCTCGCATCTTGCAATCTGGCTGAAAACACATTGGCTTTCCTGGATCAGAAAATGTCATCAGAAATGATGTAGCATCATGGAACGCTAAACCAATCAGATTGGGTTCAGATCGGTGCTAAAAGTCATCCATATTTGGGCAGAGAGACATGTGATTGGTGACTGTTACATATGGCCACCAGGAGATGGCACCAAGTACATGACACAGACTCAATGATGACTCAGATGGCACAGAATGAAACTCATTCTGTGAAATCTCATTACTAAAATCATGTCTGCATGCTATTCTAACCTATAGTCATTGTTGTGTTTGCATGTGTAATTAGTTCTTATGTGCAATTATTATGTTTTATTTGTTTGGAGAGGCTTTTAGACACTTGGAGACGTTTTTGTACTCTAGGATAAATCATTTTTGTAATGCTATACATTTTGATTGCTTTGTTGAATCAGCACACAATTTTACTCACAGTTGACATGATTGTGAACAAAACAAAAGCATTTTTTTTTTTTTTTTTTTTATTTACACCCAGAGATATATAGTGTGAAATTAGAAAAAAAGTCAATTTTTGGCAGAAGTTTTTTTTTAAATTTCTCAGCAGTTTCTTTGGTGGAGAGTCTCAGAATTTATCATAATCTATGTTATTAAATAACTTGAAAGGTTTTCTTTAAAATTATACCAAACACCAGGTATAATAACTTTTTTGCCAAGTTGTAAGCCTTTAATTTTGGGTATGCCACTGAAACAGGAAATCTTTACACACACCCTCAGAGCTTAAAGGGTTAACTAAAAAAAATTGATTAAATACTTACAATAACTGACAGCCCTAGTTAGTATATTCATGGTTGTAAAGTTAATAATATGACATTTACTTAACTCGTTTTTGCTGCTTAGTTTCAATAAATGGTCTGGGTGGACTGGAGCTTCGTTTTGTGGTTGTTAGAGTATGTCTGCATAATACATCAAACTCTTATTTAAAAAAAGCCAGAAAAAACCTGTATATAATAAGACACCTTTAATAATATGCATACACGTAAGCATGTTAGCAGCTTGACTCTGTCTCTGTCTGCTCTGTGATGTACAGAAGTGGAGCTCTTAGCCAAGAAGAACCCCAAGCAGATTCTCAAACGTCTCGAGGGCTACCTGAAAGAGAGACGTGCTGGGACAGGACACCGAACATCACCTGACATGCTGTCACATAGCAACCCTTCACCTGGTGACAGTGGGTCTCGAGCAGGAAGTCAGGGTGGGGAGGAGGGGAAGGAGATTAAATTCACTGGTGTCTGTGAGCTGCCCCCCGAGATGGAGGGAGAGGCCAGACTCATCTGAGAGACAGAGAAAGAGAGATGAGAGACAAATAAAGGCATAGTTCACTCAAAAATAAGAAATCTGCCATTTACTCACTCTAATATTGTTCCAAATCCATACAACTGACTTTCTGTGGAACACAAAAGGAGATGTCAGGCAGATTGTCACCATTCACTTTCATTGCATATTTCTTCCACATGATGAAAGTGAATGGTGACTGAGACTACCATTCTGCCTAACATCTCCTTTTGTGTACTTTTTTATTGTGTGAAGAAAGTCAAACAGGTTTGAAACAACATGAGGGTGAGTGAAATATGACAATTTTCATTTCTGGGTGAACTGTCCTTTTAAGAACATGTGTTTGAATGGGCATTTGATTTGTACAGTCTCAAATATCTCTCTTGCTCTAACTCTGTCTTTCTCTCTTTTTTCTTCATTTATTTTCAATCTATTCATTCTTAAGCACACTCAGTGACAAGTCTATGTTGTAACTGTAGTAGCAGATAAAATCATAATAATCTTTGCTGTTTTTTTTTTTTTTTTTTTTTCTGTTAGGGTACCTATTGGCTTTTCAAAGCTTTCTCTGAAAAAAAAAAAAAAGCCAATAGTTTTAGTTGCCAAATATCAGAGTTAATGGTACAGTTTACTAGTCATCATTTACTCATCCTAATGTTGTTACAAACATTCAAATATTTTTTTTTTTTTCTTCAGTGGAATACAAAAAGACACATCAGACAGTATGTTAGTCTCAGTTACCATTCACTTTCATTGCATCTTTTTTCCATACAGTGAAAGTGAATGGGGAGTGAGGTTGTCATTCTGTCATACATGTTTGGAACAATTAAGGGTGAGTGAATGATGACAGAAAAAGTGAACTATCCCTTTACAAAGATAATTTTAGTAAGTGTAATTCTAGATGTACCAACTCAGTGGCAATCAGGAATGGACGTGTCTTGATGAACGTGTAAAGTGGTTTCCAGAAATGATCCAGCACCTTACCCACGACTGTGGTATTGAGTGAGAATTATTTCCTTAGTGTGATGTGGTGACTGTGCAGGGATTTATTTGATTTAACTGAGACCAGTGTAGTCTAAAGCCTTGTGATCCTCCTGATCATTTGAACTTGTTCACTGTAACCAGGTCAACATTCACAAAGTTATCAAAGTTTATATTGATGTTGCCGCTTTAACCTTCACTGTTGAAAAAATTTAATGAGATATCAAAACGTTGGATGAAAATAGTTTTCTTTTGTCCCTTTAGAGACAATACATTTTAGAGACTATCCGACTTGCTTCCGTTGGCATGATCTCTTCAACAATAGTCTGAAACTGTCATATCTTGGTATCGTTTTAATGGGAAAGTGCATATTAGTGACCTGTAGTATAAATAACCATTAAGCTGTTCAGTTGCAAGCCTGGAATTGTCAACTAATTTTATTTAAACGTTTGAGCTTTGAGCTAAAATTAGGACCGTAATCAAAAAGAAAATGTGATATTCTGAGGTGTTTTAATGCTTGTCTGCATGTTTCCTCGATATTGATAGCAGTTACATTCCAATTTTAAGTAGCCTTGATGCAACTATGAACATCTGGGCATGTTTTGGACGAGAGTGAGGATGATCACATGACTGTACCAGAAATAATCCTGAAAATGCTATTGGTTGCCTGTTATGATGTTTCTCATAGAGGACAGCATACTCAAGCTGTCCACTATTTAGTCCAGAGGAAATAGATGGCGTATTATAAATTGTTGGACAGTGATGAAATCATTACAGCTCCCTGAAGCACTTTTAGCAAGTGTGTAAACAAGGTTTGTTTGGGTTAATTGTGTCTATAAGACATGGTTTTATATAAAATATTAGCCAGGAAGCTGCAGGTCATTTAAACTGTACTGTATGTGAGAAACGTTGGTATCTTAAAGTGGATCACATTAGGCAACATCTTGCATCTAAGCGTTGTACATTCAAACAGACATTTCAGATCTGTTTATAGTGTAGTCAAGCAATTACACCATGATACTTGTTGATTTAAAAAGAGAATACCTTATTTACTGTTGAGCCACATCAGGTTTGTGCGGCAAATAGTTGAGAATTTGGTGTATTTTTGTCATTTGTGTCTTGTTCTCCCGAGTCCAGGTCCAATAAAGATGTGAGGGTTGCAGCAGTCATGTATATTGTACATTTTGGAAAAAATTTGTTGGGGAAAGTCCGTCTCTCCCTTTGCAACCCTATTCTGCACTATCGTCTTGTTAGCATGTCAGGTACCGCTAGAGATGTAGCATCCAGGAATCGTTGCTTTTAAATTCCTTGTTAAAAAAAGCTTGTTAATGTAACTCGGTATGGTTGCAAATGTTTGTCTAAGTTACCTAGTCCAAAGTGTTGTTGTATGATATGAATACAGTGCGTCCAGTACGTTTCAGTTTAACTTTTACGGTCTTTCTTTTTGTAGTTGTTTTTCTTCTTCTGAAACAACACATGAATATAAATACTCAGTGGATGTATATTAGAAGTCCTGTCACATTAGCCAGTTACATTTTTATATAAAGCAGAGTAGTATTTTATAAACTTGAATAAGAGCAAATGATGGTGGAAAAAGAATGTTTATATAAAAGGCAAATCACCCTTTCCTGGCTTATTTACTAGTTCTGTTTGACTGGTTTGTATTAGTGCTGGTTCAGGTCATAATCCTTCTATAACTGTACTCTCGAGTGAATTCAGTGCAGTTCAGCGCTGTTGTCAACTGCAAGCATTTATGTGTTTAATACTTGCCAGTTTGTTTGTCAAACTGAAGCATAGTTAACACTAAGAAAGACTTTGAATGAATGTTGAAGAAGCATAATTTTAAGAAGATGCAATATAACAAATGATGTCAAGTGAGAGTACTGCCCAAGAGACCTGTATTTCCTACAAGTCATATTCCGTGCACTCCTTTTAGGATATTTTAAACTGTCATGTACACTTGCCAGTGCAACTCTTCAGAAGTGTGTGTTGCTATTTAGCTTACTGGCTCAAAATATATTATGAACAATCAAAGCTACAGTCTAACAATCATCCACAACCATGACCATCATAATGAGCCTGGTTCGGCACCTTTTCTTGTATATGTTTGCACAATAAGTTGTTTATTATTTGTTTAGCTGTTATTTCCCAAAGGAGAGGGTGGTATGTACTGTATATGAGATGACTTTTAACGTGTGTGTGTGTATGTGTGTATATAACAAATAAATGATTGTAACAGTATGATAAGTTACCTGGGCATATTATGCATACCTCAGGCTTCAGACAAATCTCTTCTGGGTAGACGTTTTATTGAGGACAGCCATGATTCCATGTCGTAGCACAAAATGGTGTGTGGTGTCACTTGCAGTAATCTACCTAGCTTGGGAATGTACTGTATGTATATGTATGTACACTAATGCAGCACTGCAAAATATTGACTTCTACAGTATATATTTCTATAGCCCATGTTTGTGAAAACTATAGTCTTACACGCTGAAACGCAAACCTTTGCTGGAGGATGTTTTTAACAATCTTATTGGTTGAAACAAATCAGACGATTTTGTGGCCTTTGGTATTTGCTGTGCTTTCGTGAATGGTTTTTTACACCATTACAAAATGTCAAAAACGATTCACCCTACTATTGCACAGTATTTCTTTGGACCAAAAGGAATATTTGTGACCGGGTTTGAGTTATCAAGCTGGTTTGGAAAGATCTTACAGTCCTTAATGTTAGTATCTTCCTTCTCCATTCCACAATACTTCATTTGTCTGGCCCATAAAGATGAAATTCAGCCCCAAACGGCTGTTTGAGTTACTAAAAAATACAAACCCAAATCTCCAATTTGATTCACTTCCCTGAATCAAAGTCCTGCACTTCATTTAGAGATGAGTTGTTTTCGTCTGGTATGATCCCTCAGAGCCTTTTATTATATCTGAACCTTGATTGTAGAATCCCTATTTTATAATGAAAACATATTTAAGAATATATGCAGTGGTACAGTGATGTATCGTATGAAGAGTAATAAATAAATGCAACTTTAAACAGAATTAAAAGCGTTATGTTATGATTCTTTACTACAAACTAGAAATATCTGTATCATGGACCTTTTTGCATTGTAATAGTGTGGGTTTACCATTAGGGGTCAGTCTGCTGCTGTAGGGCACCCCTTCAGAAACAGACAAGCAAATGTTTTCAAACACTGTACGTGTTTTTCACCATTATTAGGTGTCTACATAAATTACGTTATTGATTTCTTGCTAGATGGAATCTGATATGCATACAAGTGTTCTTACTATCTTTACTGTATATAGCATTGAACGCTTGTGTGCATGCCAGATTCCTTCAAGCAAGAGGTATAGACCAATTCCGTTGTTTACAAAAATTTCAGCGAATTCGCAGTAAATGGTGGCAGAAAGCTGGCAAACTATTGTGTTAGATTGGACAGATTAGACGATTAGATGAAAGTACGACACAAAACCATCATAAACAAATATTTTTAGCTAAACAATTATTAGAATGATATGAGATAATAACCTGCCTGTAATAATGTTCACTATAAATGTTTTTTATAAATGTATGAAATGATCTCTGTCCAGTCAGCTCTGTTGATGGCTTGAAGCAACAGCTGTCTACGAGAATCCTTGAAATAATTTTTTAACAACGGAATCCGATAAAATTTTACTGTTTGCGTACGGTTTTTGCCACCACTTCTGTGTGTGACATAAGCGATGACGTTGCCAAAGGACTGGTCTATATAAGCAGGCCTACAAGGTATCTGTGCCCGCAAAACTCTGCTTAAAACTCATTTTTGAAGAGTTGGAATGTCTGTCAATACCAATTTGATTATGCTTTCCACTACCAATAGAGTGCAACAGTTGGGTTCCGAAAGTAAAAATCTCATTCATTTTACCCATAGGCGTATTGATATGTAACGATAACGTTTAAACCTTTAAAGACAGAGAGTGACCTCTGATGTTGTTAATCGATGGTATATGCTTCTGCTGAAGCCATCAGTCCGCATTATTTCAATATAATTAGTCCGTGTTTAATAGCGGAATTCCTGGTGAGGAACAACACTATCCATGATCCAGCAGAGAAAGATCCACCAATCTGTGAATCGTGGTCAACAAAAAATGCCAAACAAGCTCCAATCCACCCACTTTGATGACACATTGTGAATAATGCAAATCAGTCTCCCGACACTCTCAAACTACTTTCTTACTACCTGAATATTTTGCTGTATAATTAAAATATATTGTATCTATACTTATATTCAAAAACTTTAAATCAGTAGTCAAGTCATTTTTATTTGTATAGCGCCTTTCACAACACACATCGTATCAAAGCAGCTTTACAGAAAATCATGCATTAACAGAAAATGAAACTGTAATATCTATAAAGGCATAGAGTCATCATTGTGTAGTTTGATAAAATATGATTGTGAATTGTGTTTAAAAATAAGTAAATAATAATAATTATATTTAGACCCCCAGTGAGCAAGCCGAAGGTGACTGTGGCAAGGAACAAAAAACTCCATAAGATGTTGGTTAATGGAGAAAAATAACCTTGGGAGACACCAGGCTCACTGTGAGGGCCAGTTCCCCTCTGGCTAACATCATGAATATAATGCCAATATAACTTATGTATAGTGCAAGTCATTGTTTAAAATTATTAAACTAAGTAACTGTTAAGGGTCAGTGTTTAAACAAAGATTTTGTATGAACTGTAAGATTAATGACTAATGTCTTTGACGTCCATCCTGGATTAACTGCAGAAGTTTACATAGATGCATTGTCCTTTGTTAGTTAGCTGATGAAGGCTTTAGTTGGCAATTAATTGATAGTCTATGTATTCCATTTCAAGAGTGTAGTCATATGATGTATCCCATGTCTTATGGTTGGAGTTGGCATCAGTTCATAGACTGAAGTGATGTTTGGCTGGCACCAGCTGCTATTAGTCGTCATCACTCAGAGACACATAGCAGTAGAGTCCAACACGAAACAGGAATGGAGCTGGATCCAGCCGGTTCTGGTGACCTCAGGATAGGAATCCCGAGGTTGAGACAGGGAAACAAATAGAATAATATTAGCATAGATGCCATTCAATTTATTGCAGAGCTGTAGATCATGATCAATATTTTTATATTTTTCCATCGTTTTTAATTTTATTATGTAATTTGCATTGAACCGTGTTCAAGTGGAAATGTGACTGAAACTCTCATTCACCATGCTCAGAACCTTTCCGCTCTATGGTGGAAAAGTACTTATTGCTGTTAATACAATAAAAGTCTGCAGAATCCATCTGGTCCAGGGTATAAGGAATGTATTGTCTTTAAAAGTCAGAAATTAAAATCTGATGTTTATCAAATCTAATGTTTTTCTTGAATATAATTAAATATGTGCTGCTCCTTTAGGAAGCTTTGAGCTGTTTGGCCTCCACTGCCCTGGCTGACACATCAGAACATCAAATGTAAATCTGCTGCTTTGGCTCATTTACACACAGGCTCTGGCAATGGATCTGACGCTGTCCCTCTGCTACTGAGGGTTGCAGGACAAAACTGGTCCCTCAGGACACAGTTTAAAAAAGGGCTGGAATTTCTGAATCAAGGACACAAACATCTGGCCCACAACTTTGTTGAGAGCCAAAGAGTGAAGAAGGGAGGAATATCTCACTATAAAAGAGGGAAGAACAGATTCAATGTAATGATTAGTGAAGACAGTTTTCCTTATTAATACAAAAAGTGCATGTTTTATCCTTGCTTTTTCAAAAAAAGTTTAACCTCTGGCCTAATGTATCTTAAAGGGATAGTTCACCCAAAAGTGAAAATTCTCTCATTTACTCACCTTCATGCCATGTGAATGACTTTCTTTCATCTGCAGAACACTCCATAAAAAAAAAGTAATACATACAATCACTTTGGGTAAGAATTTGAAAATTAAAAGAGAAAGTGGAGATTTATAGTTAAAAAGGACTTAAATATTGATCTGTTTCTCACCAACACCTATCGTATCGCTTCTGAAGACAGATTAAAAAAAATAAAAATTTATGATTAACATTTTTATTAATACACAGAAAAGCAAAACATAAATACACAAAATCCACTTTTAACATCCACTACCACCCCTCCTCCTCCACAACCCCACCCCAAACCTTAACAAACACCCCTGTGGTCATACATGAACACATACAAAAGAAAACAAACAAAAACCAAACAACTAATAAAGAAAAAACACATTGACAACTACCCCTCTCTCTCCACTGTTCCACCTGAGAACCTTCCAAGAACGCTAAGTATTCCTGCCCCCCCCCCCCCCCCCATTATCCAACAAACAAATCCATATTCCCTAATCTTCTATAAGACCCTTCTTCTAAAGCCACCACCCTCCCCATTTCCGAGCACCACTCCTGAAATGGGGGCGTTCCTACAGACTTCCAACCCCTCAAAATCACCTGTCTAGCGACCATAACACTGGTTAGGACCCAATCCTCCACATGTTTATTCCCCACATTGATGACTGCCCCATCTCCCAAAATACAGAGTCTGGGGCAAAACAAAACCTGAGTGCAAAATCTTGAATTGCATAAGGTGAACCCTTGCATCTCTAGATACAGACTTGACATTTTTTAGAATCCTAGCCTACACTCCCTCCTCCAATACCAAGTTTAAATCTTTCTCACATAATCTCTTGATAGAAGTTAGAGCTCCGTCCCCCAGACTCTGAATTAACAAGGAGTAATACACTGATGCCTCATGACCTGTTCCAAAAGCAGTAATCACCTCTCCCAGAGTATCTGCCGCTCTAGGGGGGTGCGTGTCACTCCCAAAAACAATACAGAGTAGGTGGCGCAGCTGTAAATACCTATAGAACTAAGATCTGGTATTCCCAAAATGTTGAACCAAATCTTCACACAATCTCAACACTCCACTCTCATATAGGTCACCGAGTGTAGCAACCCCCTCACAATCCACTCTGACCAGCAGAAAGGGGACTTATCATTACATAATTTTGGGTTCAGCCATATGCTTGAGGCAACATTAAAAAAAATGTCAGAATTAAACACTCTGGACACTTTTGTCCATACCGCGTGCAAATGCAAGATAACGGGGTGTAACTTAACTTCTCCAAATAGTTTGATAGAAAGGCTTTGCAATGGCAAAATAGGGGCAAGAACTTCCTGTTCAATACAAAACCAGGGAGGGGCTCTCTCAGGTGGAAGCGACCAATGAACCAAATGTCTAAGACTGAATGCATAATAATAAAACAAAATCTTGGGTAGGCCTAGCCCACCTTTGTTAATCGGCTATGTAATTTATTAAAATGTAATCTAGGACCTTACCATTCCAAATGAAGGTCTTCGCTATGCAATCAAATTGCTTGAAATAAGATAGGGGGACATCTACAGGGAGAGATTGTAGCAGTTAGTTAAATTTTGGAATACAATTCATTTTAATAACATTAACCTTCCCAATCATCGATAAATGTAATGAAGCCCACCTGCCCACATCGCTCGAAAACCTTTTTATTAAGGGATCAAAATTAACTCTAATTAAATCAGGCAAATTTGCTGGGAATTAAATGCCCAAATATGAATGCCCTGTTTGGGCCACTTGAAGGCGCCCTGGCTGGAAAGCCGTTACTGGGCAGTAAGCTGTCAGAGCCAAAGCTTTGGATTTAGACCAATTAACTCTGTATCCTGAGAACTTTGAAAAGGAATTAATAATTCTGTGGAGGCAAGGCATAGATCTAGTAGGGTCGGAGACGAATAATAAAATATAATCTGTGTAAAGCAAAAGCTTATGTGCCACACCTCCCACCATCACCCCTGGAAAATCATCCTCCTTTCTTATCGCAGCTGCTAATGGTTCCAGGGAAGACAGAACAATAATGGGGAAAGAGGGCAACCCTGCCAGGTGCCCCTATCCAGAGTAAAATAATCTGAAATTAATCCATTTGTTTGTACCACCGCTACCAGATGTCTATAAAGTAACTTAATCCATCCAATAAAAGTATTTCCGAACCCATATATTTCCAAAATCTTAAAAAGATAATCCCATTCTACCATATCAAATGCCTTTTCGGCGTCAAGTGAGATGGCAGCGACCGGAGTCTGATTATTTACCACTGACCACATGATATTGATGAAACACATATTGTTATCAGAAGAGTTGCGGCCCTGAATAAACCCCACCTGATCTATATGTATAGGAGATGTCAGAACTTTACTTAATCTGTTAGCCAAAATTTTTGACAATATTTTAATGTCTAGCTGGATCAGGGAAATTGGACGATAACTCTTACACTCGCTTGGATCTTTGTCTTTTTTAGAATCAGACTGATCCGAGCTTGTGTCGGTTGGTGGAAGCTTTCCGTTCTTTAATGATTCTGTATAAACTTCTAACAAAAGTGGAGCCAGTTCTGTAGCATAAGATCTAAAAAATTAAGCGGCAAAGCCATCTGGCCCTGGAGCCTTACCAGTAGGCAAGGCCTTAATTACCTCGCCAAACACCTCCAAGTTTATCTCAGAATCAAGAGAATTTTTTTGTTCAGTCGTCAGTTTAGGGAGTTCTAATGGTTCCACAAACTTTCTAATATCTTCATCAGTAGACGAAGACATGGAACTATAGAGATCAAGATAGAATTCTTTAAAAGCATTATTAATATCAATGGCCGAAGTAATAATTTCACCACCAGCAGATTTCACTGAGGAAATGGTAGAAAAAGACTCTTTCTGCTTTATATATCTAGCCAAAAGCTTCCCTGCTTTGTCCCCTGACTCAAAGTATGTCTTACCCTGAATAACCAAAACATCACCTTCTGCGACAAAATAGTATCATTCCTGTATTTCAATTGGGTCAATTCCCTGAGGCCGTCAGACGACATTTTGTCACTTCAGCTCTGCCTCGGCACTTTTAATATTCCCGTTCATTGGAAGGGATCCAACTCCACAAGTTCTTGTGCTTTGGATTTTTTGATGAATGAGGCATACTGTATGATCCGGCCCCTAAGAACCGCCTTAAGTGCCTCCCAAGCCACACACACAGAGGATACTGAGGACCAGTTGGTCTCCATATAAACATTGATTTCAGCCTTTAACATTTGTTGGAAATCAGGATTTTGCAAAAGGGATACATTAAAGCCCCAACTATATGATTTCTTTTTCTCCATATGTGGCAACACCTCTAACTCACCAGGGCGTGATCTGAAACTAAGATGTTTCCAGTTGAGCAATCAACAACAGATGAAATTAAGGACTTAGATATAAAAAAAAAAAAAATCTATTCTAGAATAAATCTTATGGACTGATGAAAAAAATGTTTAGTCCCTACCAGATGGGTTCAACAGTCTCCAGATATCTGTAAAACCAAGATTTTTACACATCCTGTGACGTGTCAATGTTGCTCTGGGGGCTTACACACTTTTGTTTCACTATGATCAAGGACCGAGTCCATCAAAAGATTAAAGTCTCCTCCCAATATTATATCATGAGGGGTGCCAGAGGCTTGCAACATCCCTTCAAGATCTATAAAAAAGCCCTGATCATCAGCGTTAGGTTAGATGCTCCAGCCAATATGCAGAATAAACACAAAGAACGTGTAGATTCATTCACAAAACTGTATCGAAGGTGTTTTCCTCTACAAAACAATCTCCAGCCGCTAGCGGAACCAGCACACACACACACACACACACACACAAAAAAACACACACAAAAAAACCATTCAGTTTCCTCGGACAGTCAAACGAATATTCAGTGAGCCGGCCGTTCATGAGTGCAGCAGATGACCTAATCCTTCCAATGTCCTGCAAAAAATACTCCACAAAACAAACTCCCACTAATAGGAGGCATAAGCACAAAGAACGAGCAGATTCATCCACAACTGTCCCGAAGGAGTGTTATTCCACAAAACAAACTCCAGCCTCTAGGCGGAACCAGCACAAAAAGAAACAAGAAAGGCACCCAGCTTCCTCGGACGTCAAGTGTATGTTCAGCGAGACAAGCTCACTTGGGAGCAATGTGAGAAACACACCACGACTTACCCCATTGTCTCTATGAAAGACAATGCTTGCTGTGGGCATGTAAATATTTTGCAGCCATCCTTAGTATCTATTCTCAATTTGGCCGGAAACATCAGTGCAAAATCGATCTTCCATTGATGTAAGAGTTTCTTGCATTCCTTGAATCGATCATGTTTCTCTCTTGTCGAATTCGCAAAGTCTGGGAATAAGAAAATGCTGTGGTTCTTCCAAGAAAGCCTTCCTTTACTCCTCGCCTTGCTTAACAGGAGATCTTTATCAGATGATCTCAGAAATTTAGCCAGAATTGATTGGACCTGTCTCCCTCAGCAGACCTCCAAGCTGGGACTCTGTGAGCTTGCTCGATTTCCAGCTTATGGCCTATTATGTCGAGCAGACTCGAGAAGAGCTTGTCTAGGAACTTCACCATATGTCGGCCTTCCTCGTTCTCAGGAATTCCAACAATTCAGACATTGTTTCACCGATTATGATTCTCAAGGTCTTCCAGTTTTTCCCAGACGCACTGCAAATCTGCCTTGGTCGCTAGCTGATTAGCAGCTAATTCCCTCTCCGATGACTCCAGATAATCGATCCATTTCTCAACATCCCCGATTCTTGTAACCAATTCAGAGAATTTTGCCTCCATTGCCGTAATCAATCGACGTATTACAGCAAGATCCTCCTGATCCGCTACAACCTTCGCCAGCATTACAGATATGCTGGACAGTTGACGTTGAATTCTCCTGCCGCACCGTCCAAACTGAGTCCCTGGTCTGCGGCCCTGTCTGAGGTATCAGCTTGAGCACGTAAGTGTTTTTTAATATCTTCAGAGCCCGAAGATTTTGAATTCTTTGACATCTTGACTTCTTAAAACAGTTATGTATCGAATTTCACCTGTTTATAACATAAAAATAATTAAAAACTAGCAAAATGCGCAGAGCTTGTCGTACACACGTCCGACCCTCACATGGCGCCGCACGACTCCCCCTGAAGACAGATTTAACCACTGGAGTCATATGGATTACTTATATGTTTCCTTTATGTGATTTTTGGAGCTTGAAAAATCTGACCACCATTCACTTGCATTGTATGGACCAACAGAGCTGAAATATTCTTGTATAGATTTGTAAAAGAAAAAGGCGCTACTATTGGAATGCATTTAGGTGCTTTACTAGTAAGTGTCTTCCAAAAGTAAAGCTTTTCAACTTGTATTCTTTTTGGAGTAGACCAAAAATAAAAAGACTTTTTTTACAAAAAAAAAAAAAAAAAAGGTAAAGATAAACAATAGAAAAAAGCTTTACAAGTTCTCCTTTAATCCCAGAACAGTTTTGGCTGCTTTTGGCTAGGCTGAAAAACCTCTCTCTGCTGGAAATGCCAGTGCCAGATGACACCCTGTCTGGATGAAAGGCACAAATGATGGCGAAAGCATTCATTTATTTGCAGAATTTGTGCATACACAAACACATGCACAGAGCAAATATATAGTATTTGAACAATGAATAAAAGAACACATTTTTTGTTTGTTTTTTTAGTGGTAAATTCATTTTTTTTAGTACATTTAAGGACTAGACCATTCAACTTTAACAGAAAGCTTTCACTTCACTGCAATAAAAGGTTTACAACACAGCTAGAGTTTTAAAAGCATAATGTTCCATTTTAACAGACAAGCAAAAGGAACATTACAACAGGAGGATTAAATCCCAAAATGTACTCAGCAGTTTATAGTGGAAGTCTGGACCAAATTGAATTTAAACAATGAAAAGAGCCTTGGTGCTGTTCTTACTTTATGGAGGAGACTTTGAAGGAATCCAGGTGTCCTTTATTACCCTATCGGGAAGAAAAAGACACACCTGCATGTGTATTTCCAAATTGGCCATTCATTGCAACCTAGTCTCATATAGTGAATGTTACTATAACTACATTTTTGCAAACTGAGTTTTACGTGCCGCTTTCTGTTTTGCTGCAGTTTCCTGATGAAATTAAGATTAGAGGCACTACTACAACTGTGCGTTTGATACACTTTCACACAGATCATGACTACAATGGCTGATTATTACTTTATAAACACTTATTTTCTCTCTTCACACACTGCTATGCTATTATATCAAAACACTTTTACTCTAATGCTTCATTTGAAAAACAACACATTCTTATGCTTGTATTACAGACTCACTTACATTTACACACTTATTTCAGTGATTGTAGCTCACCTGGTAGAGCGTTGGATTTTGGACTCGGAGACCAAGCCTCAAGATTAGCCAAGGACGCTCGGAGTGAAAGTGAAGTGAAAGTGCTGTAGAAGTGACACAAAATGACGTGGTTGTTTCAGTAAATGTGCTTTTCATGTCGAATTTGCTTTTTTTTAAAAAACTATCGGTTATGTTTAGGTGTTGGTTAAGTGTAAGGATGTCTGTTTTGTTCACCTCTCATTTGCTTTTAGGACACTATCAGTTAGGTTTAGGTGGTGGTTTAGGGTAAGGATGTCTGTTTTGTTTACCTCTCATTTATCATTTAAGACACTATCTGTTAGGTTAAGTTGTTGGTTTAGGGTAAGGATGTCAGTTTTGTTTACCTGTCATTTGCTTTTAAGACACTATTGGTTAGGGTAAGGTGTTGGTTAAGAGTAAGGATGTCTGTTTTGTTTACTTCTCATTTGCTTTTAGGACACTATTGGTTAGGTTTAGGTGTTGGTTTAGGGTAAGGATGTCTGTTTTGTTTACCTGTCATTTGCTTTTAAGACACTATTGGTTAGGTTTAGGTGTTGGTTAAGTGTAAGGATGTCTGTTTTGTGTACCTCTCATTTGCTTTTAGGACACTATCCGTTAGGTTAAATTGTTGGTTTAGGGTAAGGATGTCTATTTTGTTTACCTGTCATTTGCTTTTAAGACATTATTGGTTAGGGTAAGGTGTTGGTTAAGAGTAAGGATGTCTGTTTTGTTTACTTCTCATTTGCTTTTAGGACACTATTGGTTAGGTTTAGGTGTTGGTTTAGGGTAAGGATGTCAGTTTTGTTCATTTCTCATTTGCTTTTAGGACACTATCGGTTAGGTTTAGGTGGTGGTTAAGGGTAAGGATGTCTGTTTTGTGTACCTGTCATTTGCTTTTAAGACACTATTGGTTAGGTTTAGGTGTTGGTTTAGGGTAAGGATGTCAGTTTTGTTCATTTCTCATTTGCTTTTAGGACACTATTGGTTAGGTTTAGGTGTTGGTTAAGGGTAAGGATGTCTGTTTTGTTCATCTTTATTTGCTTTTAGGACACTATCGGTTAGGTTTATGTGTTGGTTAAGGATAAGGATGTCTGTTTTGTTCATCTCTCATTTGCTTTTAGGACATTATTGGTTAGGTTTAGGTGTTGGTTAAGGGTAAGGATGTCTGTTTTGTTCATCTTTATTTGCTTTTAGGACACTATCGGTTAGGTTTAGGTGTTGGTTAAGGGTAAGGATGTCGGTTTTGTTCATCTTTATTTGCTTTTAGGACACTATCGGTTAGGTTTAGGTGTTGGTTAAGGGTAAGGATGTCTGTTTTGTTTACCTCTCATTTGCTTTTAGGACACTATTGTAATGTTGGTGTCAGGAGTGTAAGAGGAAGAGAGGAGACACAGGAGTGGAATCTTTAAATTCTTTAATTATACACGTTGGAGTGGAACAAACCCTGGAGTAGAACAAACGAAAGGCTCAACAATAGTAATCGCTGGAATGGAACTAACAATAAATCTTAACATAACACTTCACTAACTCAACGTAACATTTCATTAACTCAACGAAACATTTCAAGGACTGACAAAGGATGAACAGAACTAGAGGGTATTTATACAAACAATGACTAATGATGAAATGGAGGGCAGGTGAGGAGGATTGGAAACAGGTGGGAGTGATGAGGGAAGTGAACTATGGGAAATGTAGTCCTGTGGAAAACTTCAAAATAAGAGTCCTTGAAGAAAATGAGGGAGACAGACTGTGACAACTATTGGTTAGGTTTAGGTGTTGATTAAGAGTAAGGATGTCTGTTTTGTTTACCTATCATTTGCTTTTAGGATACTATCGATTAGGTTTAGGTGGTGGTTTAGGATGAGGATGCCCATTTTTTTTTTTTACCTATCATTTGCTTTTAGGACATTATCGGTTAGGTTTAGGTGGTGGTTTAAGGTAAGGATATTCCTTTTTTTACCTCTCATTTGGTTTTAGGACACTATTGGTTAGGTTTAGGTTGCATTTTAGGGTAAGAATGTCCATTTTGTTTACCTGTCATTTGCTTTTAGGACATTATCGGTTAGGTTTAGGTGGTGGTTTAAGGTAAGGATGTTCCTTTTTTTACCTCTCATTTGGTTTTAGGACACTATTGGTTAGGTTTAGGTTGCATTTTAGGGTAAGAATGTCCATTTTGTTTACCTGTCATTTGCTTTTAGGACACTTTCGATTAGGTTTAGGTGTTGATTAAGAGTAAGGATGTCTGTTTTGTTCGCCTTTAATTTGCTCTTAGGACACTATCAGTTAGGTTTAGGCTTAAATTAAAGGTTAGGGATGTATCATCTAACTTTAACTTAATTTCACTCGCTTTTGGCACCCACTGCTGGACATTTCACTTGGAAACTGCAACCAAACGTTTGATGAAGCACATCATTTTGGTTTGCAAAAATTTTGCCATTGTCGTATAAATTTCATGAGATCAGGCTGATTCATTTCTCTAATATTAACCTATTAATATGCAGTGTAGACAGAATTTTATTCAACAGTGGTTTGCGACCAAAAAATGTGTTGCAGGTCTGTTCTGTTAGGGTTGTAGACAACAGGGGAAGATAATTATAAATGCAAATAATAAAATGTAATTAACCATATAAGCTTGTAATGTTAGGAGAGAACAATAAATAGGCTTATCAACTTTTAAAAGGCAAGGGAAAAAACAATTCCCATATCTTTTGTTGGTGACATCAAAGACTGTGCGTTCAAACTTTATGGTAACTATTTTGAAACAAATTCATCTGTCACTTGGTAGCAATAGCTAATACTAATACAGTATTTGGCCCGATGTTTGTTAGGCTGGTAAATCACCCTTCTGCTGTTGTTTATGCATTTACAAATTTATAAATATTCCTATTCCTATTATTTAGCATTTTGTTGGGCTTATGCATTAGGCATTTGCATGGTAATAAATATCAGTTTTTGATTTTAAGGACATTTTTTACGATAATAATTTGATGTACTGTGGGGTTTTTTTTATTTATTTTTTTTTATTTTTATTTTTTTTGGTAAAAGCAAAACCAATTGAGAACCACCGGATTAAAAAATAAAACAAAATAGACTGCTCTAAAATAATTAAGTCATTTTATATAATAGTTCTCTGGTCACAATGTGCCATTCCCTTCAACATGGTATTTTCCTCCAAATACATGGTGTTAAGGGTTAAGAAAGAGAGATATTGGTTTTGCCCATCTGTGTGTAATCAGACTGTAGACTATACTCTGTCCCATATATCTCTTGGTAGTTTCAGTCTCGCAGAGCTGAAAGAAAAGCAGGCCATTGCTCACTGTTTTCATAGTGATTAGTATATCTTTCACACATGAGTGTACCCTGATCCCTTCTCCCCGTCTTCCTGCAACACTGTATCAAACACAGTGACAGAGGGAAGGAAAAGAAAGCTGCAACAGACCCAGTTTCCCCTTCAAGACTCTGTGGTTGTGCTAAATCTCTTTGTTTTGATTCAGCAGAAAAAGAGTCAGAGAAGAACGCTGGCGTTTTCATGATTAAGCAGATGGACATGCTGCCCACACTAGGTTTTGGATACAAAAAAAGCTATTTAACGTGTCCACCATTATGATACAGTTGACATTGACTTTTTGTGCCAATAGTGGTGCATGTTGTCACACAATATTAAGTAAGTACCATTGAATAGCTTATTATAGACTATTTAATGGTTTATCAGCTTAACTAAAATAGTAAAACAATTATAAGGCACAAAACTATTCATCAAACAGCGGAAAAGTAAAAGGCAACAGATAAACATCAAACAATTGTTTCGACCAACATTTTGCAGAGTGTCTCTTCCATATTTCACAAAAGCTTCCTGCTGAGTGATCACTGTGAACTGTGTGATGACCTGCCCCCCATCTGAATCTTGGGAGCCGTCTGGCTAATATCCTCCTCTCCCTGTGTCTCATAACTTTTCTTTTTCTTGCTCTCTGCATCCACTCTGCTCTCTCGACGTTATTTCAGCTTCTTTCCCTCCCCCCGCTCTCCTTAATTTGCTCTTTTCCTGCTCTCAGTACTTTTATACGTTTCACCCTCCACATCTTACTCCCCCCCACATTGGCAAGAATAAGTATATGAACCCTTTGGAATTAACTGGTTTTCTGCATTAATTGGTCATAAAATGTGATCTCATCTTCATCAAAGTCACAAGTATAGACAAACCCAATGTGCTTAAGCTAACAACACACAAACAATTATAATCCTTCTTGTCTTTATTAAACACATCCCATTAAACATTCACATTGCTGTGGAGAAAAGTAAGTGAACCCTTAGATTTAATAACTGGATGATCCTCCTATGGCAGCAATAACCTTAATCAAGTGTTTCTGGTAGCTGTAGATTAGACCTGCACAATGTTCAGAAGGAATTTTGGACCATTCTCTTTCAGAACTGCTTCAGCTCAGCCATATTCTTAGGATGTCCAGTGTAAACGGCTCTCTTGAGGTCATTCCACAGCATCTCTATTGGGTTAAGGTCTGGGCTCTGACTGGGCCACTCCAAAAGGTAGATTATCTTTTCTTGAAGCCATTCTGTATTGGATTTACTTCTATGTTTAGGGTCATTGTCCTGCTGCATTTCCCAGCTTCTACTGAGCTTCAGCTGGCACACAGCCACCCTGACATTATCCTGTAGGATATCTTGATAATTTTGGGAATTAATTTTTACCTCTGATGGCAATTGGTAAAGGCCCCGAAGCAGCAAAGTAGCCCCAAATCATGATGCTCCCTTCAACGTACTTCACCGTTGGGATTATGTTGGTATGCGGTGCACTTTTTACGCCATACATAGTGCTGTGTGTTTTTCCCAAACAATTCAACCTTAGTTTCATCAGTCCACAAAACGTTTTCCCAGTAGCATTGTGGAGTGTCAAGGTGGTCTTTGGCAAACTTCAGGTGTGCAGCAATGTCTTTGTTGGAAAGCAGAGGCTTCCTTCGTGGTGTCCCACCATGGACACCATGCCTGTTTAATGTTTTCTGTATAGTAGACTCATTAACAGAGGTGTTAACCAGTTCCAGTGATTCCTTCAAGTCTTTAGCTGTCACTTTAGGGTTCTCTTTACCTCACTGTGGTGTGCCCTATGAGTCATCTTGGCTGGACGGCCACTTCTAGGGAGAGTACCCACAGTACTAAATTGTTTCCATTCATAGACAGTTTGTCTTACTGTGGACAGATGAATATCTAAGCTCTTCAAGATAACTTTATAACCCTTTTTAGCATTATGTAAAGCAGCAATTCTTGATTGTAGGTTGTGGTATCCAGTGGGTTTGGGGATCTTTGTGTGGTGTCCCGACAGGGAAGACAACAGCTTAGCAGTTTCTCAGAATGAATTTTTTAATGGTTTTAAGATGCAAAAAGAAAAGGTCTTAATTCGCCAATAGTAGATATCCAAAAACAAAAGTCTTTCAGTCCACAATTCAGGTCCCTTCTGCTCTTGCACAAACAAAGTCCAGTCGTATTAGGGCAAGCCACCACACTCATCAGCTGCACCTGGCCCTCATAAATTGGCAGCTTGGGAATTTTAATTCTCCTCGGTTGGGCATTTTGCCACTGGCCTCATCTTAAGGTGGTTTGGGAGTTGTAGTTTGTGGAAGGGCGCCATCTTGCTCTAGCCACCTTGCTGGAATGTACCTCCCTTCTAGCACACCCTCTGATGATGCCACATGGTCTTGTGAGATCTCTTTTTTGCTGGGAATGGTCCATGTCATCAGATGCTTCTTGTGAACAGCAAACTCAAAATGTTTGAGTGCTTTTTATAAGTTAAAGTAGCTCTGACCCACACTTCCAATCTTGTTTCATTAATTGGATGCCAGGTTTGCCAACTCCTGACTCTAATTAGCTTTTGTTGACGTCATTAGCCTAAGGGTTCACATACTTTTTTCCCAACCTACACTGTGAATGTTTGAATGATGTATTGCTATAAGTACTTATATGTACATGAACAATACAATACTTTGCTTAGTTAAAACAGATTGTGTTTTTTCATTATTGTAACTAAGATCGATTAAACCAGATTTTAAGACAAATGTATACATAAATGCAGGAAATTCCAAAGTGTTCACGTACTTTTTCTTGCCACTGTATGTTTTTTAAATATATATATATTTTTTTTAATTAAATATTTTAATTTGTGCAAAATGAATGTCTTTTTAGCTAAATTTAAACAGTAAAACAATTGTAAATCAGAAAACGATTCATATACAGTATATCTTCATAAAGATATATATATCTTTTGGAATCTTAACTGCTAAATTTGTTGTTTCACCTGATCAAAATAATGTAAAAACTATTAATATTAAAATATGTATTTTAATGTTAAACCAAAGGGGGCCAATACATTGCTCTCGTGAGAGATCTGTATGGAGAGGTCTAAACCAATCAGGCATATAGGCCTATATTGTGAGAGTTTTAAACAAGGCAAAAAAAGAAACAATACTAAACAGTGAAATGGCCATTGCTTGCAAGATAGATTTACGTTGTGGGTCAGTAGATCAAGTCCAGTGCTAGTGTGTGTGTGTGTGTCTTTGGGAGAATGATAGATGAGGTGTCTTTTCCATATCGCTCACATTTCCTTGCCACCATGGGGATATTACATTAGTCTGCGACCCTGGAGGCCAACTGCAGTTCCATTCATGAAGGTGGAAGGAATTTTCGAAGAGGGAAGATGTTAGTCTATTTGTGACAGAGCTTTAAGAATTTTCTTAAAAATATTCAATGTTTGTCTTTTACTAAAGCATGTTTTGCTATTTTATGTCTTTGGTAAATAATGTTTTGAGGGGCATTAATTAATTTTTGAAATTAGTTAATGCATATGTTTTTTAGATGACATGTTGAAAAAAATAACTGATCATCCTTAAATCCACAATGATTACTAGAGTATAAGTATACTCTATAAGTACATTATAATACTTGGTTGAGAGTGTTCTTCAAAGCATCTATGCTCATCATCATAAACTTGGTGAAATGTAATAACATTTAAACTTCAAACTAAACTTTAATTCTTGTACAATGGGATATGTTAATTTCAATGAAATTTCAATGACATTTTTTTTTTCATTGCTAGAACATGCCAGAACTGGCACCACAGCAATTCCATTGAATATACAGTATTTGTGATTGTGATGCCAGACATTCCAGGACTAAAGTATAGTTTAGACTGCTGTATAAATGCTCCACCCTGAGCACAATACATAGGGTTATTGGTAATTTTGCTTTGTATTATTTCGTCAAATTGGACATGAATCAATCACATTTAGTGGTAGTTTAGTTTAGGATACTGTAGGCTTAGGGCTGAGGTTTGGGCTCACGTAACATTCTAACCTATCATGTTCCCCTGATATTCAGGGTATGTTACTGTAGGGTTACGGTTAGGGATAGGGTTATAGGTTATTACTATTAAGGACTGTTTGCACTGCATTTAACCCTGGATTATCATATTTTTAAAGCACAATTTTAACCTATGGTAAAGAAACGTTTCACACTTGAAATTTTGAAAGGGGTTTCGCACCAGTGTTGGGTGTAATCCTTTTAAAAAGTAATTAGTTACTGTAATCTAATATCTTTTTTAGTAAAGAAAAAAGTACATTTTAAATTCTTGTAATTAGATTACAGTTACTGATTTTCAGTTAATTGAATTACTTTTAAGTACTGTACATTATAAAGTTAAGCTTATTTCTAATATATTATTAATGTAGATTACATTAATACTGGCTCGTAACGAGTCATTGTGAAGGAGAAATGTGAGGTACTGAGTGTATGACTTGTGTGTAACAATGAACAAGAAAGAAATATAGACATTATTTTGAATTTGTTGAGCAGAAAAGTGTTTTAGAAAGTAACTGAAATGTAAAGTAATTAGTAATGTGATTACTTTTCCAATGAAGTAATTAATAAAGTAATCTGATTGACATTTTAGAGAAATAATGAGTAATTTGTAGTAGATTACTATTTCTAAGGAACTTACCCAACACTGGTTCGTACCTCTTTTAACCCTGGGTTATGAAACCCTGCTCCTGAACAATGTTAACTCCGCTTTTGCGGGTTTAACCAAGCACAGAGAACCAATCAGTGCTTACCTCATTAAATATTTATGCACTTTGTACAGTCACACAGTGTTTACATTATCCGTCTGAGGGAAACTGGTACAGTGTCGAACAGTGATGGCTTATGTAATTACTGCTGTAATGAAGAGACAGTATTCCTTTTGCATGTGTTTTTGTAGTACTATATGTTTTTGAAGACGAAAGACAAACAGAGCAGATTTATCCGCAGATAAGCAGTTCCATTGATAAGCAGTTATTAACACAGGTTGCATGTCCATTGCGAGCAGTTTACGTCCAATCATTGTTATCGACCCCATAAATATGCAAATAAGAATGTTAACCCAGGGTTTACAAATGTACAGTGTGAAAACTCAAAACCTGAATACTCAGAATTAATTCCTAACACAGGGTAAAATATAAACAGTTTGAAACATGAAACAAGATTACCCAGGATATTTTATTTATCCATGCAGGGTTAAGAATGACTCTGGGTCAATAATTTCAAGTGTGAAAAGCCCTGTTGTTTGATAGGAATGTTGTTCCAGGAACATGTCATGGCACTGATATTAGTAGAGAGAAGGTTACTTTGTATACAAGGCATCTTCTGAATGACAAGGAACAATGCTTATCTAGGAAGAGGGTCTGGGTTCTGGCTTGAGTAACAGTTTCATCACAGATGTTTCAGTTTGGTTGGAGCATTTGGTGTAACTAGAGCAGCCAAACTACCAAACCAGGTCAACAAATTCCAAAACAATATATTGAAAATACCCCAGAAACAAAATGGAGACACATCTGATAGATATTATTATTTTCCTTTGAAGATCTTCTCACTCTTTCATTTGATGCCAAGTCCAAATCTACTTCTAACATAGATCTAAATGAAATTAGATCTTACACACATTCTGCTGAACTTCTACTCTTTGTCACATTGGTGTGGTGTCTTGTATTGTAAGATGATGAAGGAATTCCTACAAGTGAGGCTATTTTTTCCACTTCAATTTTACTCATTCTGACACTTTTTTCTGTTCTTTCTCATTCCTTAAAGGGATAGTTCACCAAAAAAAATGTAATTCTCTCATAATTTTCTCACCCTCATGCCATCCTAGATGTGCATGACTTACTTCTGCTGAACACAAAGATTTTCAGAAGAATATTTCAGCTCTGTAGGTCCAAACAATGCAAGTGAATGGTGTTGAGAACTTTGAAGCTCCAAAAAGCACATAAAGGCAGCATAAAAGTAATCCATATCTTCAGAAGCAATGTGATAAGTGTGGGTGAGAAACAGATTAATATTTAAGTCCTTTTTTTTACTAAAAATCTCCACTTTCACATTAACATTCTTCTTCTTTTGTTTTTGGCTATTTGTACTCTTTGTGCAAATCACCACCTACTGGGCAGGTAGGAGAATTTAGAGTAAATAAGGACTTAAACTTAACTTTAGTATTCTTTGATATAACATTGAAGGATATATAAGCAGCTGCTTTCCTCACACTGGAGACGATTCTTCCGGCATCCCTCGACCTCTCCATCTACCTCTTAATATTTTATAATACCTATTCCAATTATTATTCAAAACGGTCTTTGTATTTCTTGCTTTAGTCAGATAGTCCAGGGGGATCTCATAGCTCAAGCCCAGCCTTGTGCTTGAGGCCCTCCATTATGGATAGCATGCCAAATCTGTTTACTTTAATGTGCTCCAGGACTATATGAACCAGTGAACTCATGAACCCAACTTTATTGAGTCACTATACAACTTTTCAAAATATTGCATACAGTGGTCCTGTATTATTCTGGACTTCAGTTAACATTAATCTGTTTATTCAGCTGACTGCATGTCTGTCTAAGGCAACAGTCCATCCTTTCAGCCTTCAAAATTAAGGCTCTTAAATGAATGATTTGGGTTCAATACAAGTTAAACTCAATCTACAGTATTTGTGTCATTATGTTGATTACCACAAAAACTATTTCGACTTCTCCCTCCTTTTCTTAAAAAAAGCAAAAATTGAAGTTACAGTGAGGCACCCACAATGGAAGTATAAACTACAGTATATAGTGCTAAGAACCGGCCCGCAAGATCGTAATTGCACCATGTCAATTGCGTTCAGCACATATTATATGGGCGTATTTGCACATGATTATTTAAGTGAATCAGGCACTAAACCAGCACAATCACGCATACAAATAAACAGCGTTTTTACCAGTCGCAATTCATACTTAGTGAATTCCCCCCTACAGTGTTTACTCTGTCAGGGAAATCCAATTATTGGCTTACTCATACCTGACTCAGTAAATTACACTGGGATACAAGAAAGTATTTTAACATAAAAAACACACTCTTCACCTTTACACCTTTGTTTAATAAAAAGTTCTTTGAAGCTGAAGTTTTTACGTTTTTTTTTTTTCTTTCTTTCACTGACTCACCCCCTCTTCAGTTTTTTCCCTTCCTCCATGTGTTTGTCTCTCCCTGCCCCCCTCTCTGTCTTTCATTTTCTCTCCCCAACCAGCTCTCATTCGCTCCTCCTAAACACTCTGTCCGGGATCACTTCTTCTGGAACAGCGTTTGCACCAGTGAATAAGGCAGCATGCCGGGACTGAAGGACCAGGCAGCACTGTCAGTTCTGTGTCTGACCTTGCTGTTCCACTGGATGCAGGTTTTTGGGGTGTCTGTAAATGGACTGACAGACCCAGATAAAGAATCAAAGGCAACATCTGGAGCAGGTACAAAAGAGTAAATGCTTTGGTTTGTCATGTTTAGATGTTGACCTCATCTTTATTGTTAATTTTTTGTGATTTGGATAAAAGCAGATTCAACTTTCTATGCAGTTTACCAGTGGCACTTTGCATTTACTGGCAGCTTATATTATGCTCTTTTAAGCAATATCAAACAAGCAAGATTGCTGTCCTAGTGCTATTATACTAAATATTAGCATACAACAATAGATACAACATGGTTTGCAGCACAGTGTGAGTGTTACTGAACAAAAGACATGAATGAGGTCATTTTGAAGGATGCCAAAGTTCTCACAGTTACACGAGCAAAGCTCTCCAGCTCAGTGACATCTCCAGGAAGAGTAGCATTCTCAATACCTGCGCCTGGAGAAACCACATCTAAGAAGCCAACTCACTGAGGGAAAAAAGCAATGCTTGAGCCAAAACAAATGAATATTTAGCTGACACAGTGTGATGAATGGAGACGCTGGAAAACTATCACTCTGCGTGTTGAGCCCTTTTGGCTGCTTTTTACTAAAAGCTTAAGGCCCTGAAACATACTTTTCCCAAGCACATGGCCAGCGCATTGCTAACGCGCAGTCTGGTTGATCATACATGCGTTTTTGAGTTACTGTTGCAATAACAATCCTCTGTACTCAAGGGGGCGATAGAGTTACCTTAAAAGTTTTTGTCATAAAATCAAATGTGTTATTATTTAAGTACATTTTGACTTTATTTGCTCGGTAATATTCTCTTCAAACTGTTGCTCCTCCATGACAGTAGTTGACTTGAAACAGAAAACACAGCAGAAGCAGACGGTTCACACTAATGTCCACTATGGCGGCCACTAGTGGCAATGTTATGCAGTGTTGGGGAGTAGCTAACTACATGTAGCAACGCTAGTAACTTAACTTCATTTTTCAGTAGCTTGAAAGTAGCTCAGTTGCTTTTAAAACAGAGTAACTTTTCCAGTAGTGAACTACTTTTACCAGCAAGTAGCAGTGTAACGTGACCAAACACTACATCATGTTGGTCAGATTGTAACTAATAGCTTTCCTTATTGCGTAGAAGCCAAACTTTTACCAGCAAAACGTCCGACGATCTGGCAGCATATTTCTGTCTGCTGATCAGAATCAGGCAGCGTCGTCTTCTTCTTTTGTAATGGCAGATCACAAACAAAAATAGTGAATTACCGCCATCTACTGAGAGCTTATTACAGCTCACTTGGATAAGAAGAGATTGTCTGATTGTCAGTGAGCAACCACAATTTGTTTACCTTTACAAGACGTACAGGGGCAGGTAAATCTGAAAATGATAAAAGAACACCATTTTATTCTTCTATGAAACAAAGAATGTTTCAGACACTTTGTTCATAATAGATCACACAACAGCATATTTACCTTTACTATTTTAAATAAAATAACTCAAAAAGTTATTATTGCCTTTTGAGGGATTTTGTTTCTGTTCTAAACGTGTTTATTTCGCTTATCATCATCTGTGCGTTATTGGGAGCAGCGAGTGAATTATTATTATAATATTTAAAAATATACAACATTTAATTAACTATTATTTTTATGTAAAATAAATCAAATGATTGGTAAAATAAATCATTTATGGCATGTATTACTATGCAACAATCTAGGATGACCATCCAAACAAATATTTGTAGAGCAACCTCTGTATGTGACTTGTAAAGCTGGCACTTGCATGTCAATGGCAAAAAAGTCAGAAAATACAATGAGCATGAACCCAGGTGAGGGGAGAAACAAGCCCTGAGTCTTTATTCACATATTATCCACACTAAATATTATGTGACAAGAACAAAAAATGCCAGTCCAAAGAGAGTTTGTCATAAAAATTTGATCTTTAGTGAAGTAGGCTACACCTGGCCACAGCAGGACTGATTTGTTTAATGGCATCTGATCTTTTTTGTTTTATTTTATGCTGTTGTATTTTATTTTATGGCCATTATTAACTCTATTAATGTTACTATTCATTAAATGTGTTAAATACATTTAATATATTTAAACACATTAAATATATTTAATTAATACATTAATTAATAAATGTCATTAGTGTAAATTTTGTTATTAATATTATCGGTTTGATAGTAACATTAAAAAAAAATGCCTCATTAAGTAGCTTCAATGTAGCTAACTACTTTTTGATAGTAACTTGTAGTGTAGCTAACTACTTTTTCAAAAGAGTAGCTTGACTGTAGCTTAACTACTTAAAATAATGAGTAGCTTGTAGCTTGTCAAACTACAGTTTCAAAGTAGCTTCCCCAACCCTGATGTTAAGAATGCAACACGTACTTGCGTTGTGTTATGAAAGTGGAGACTGGTAGTAAAAAAGTGTTTAGGAACATTTTTTTTAAATAGTTGTCAAATTCTCATGCTAAGGTAAGATTTATTTGTCTTGGAAAAGACTACAGGCTCTGTTGTGAGTATTGGCCTGCTTTTGGCCCAGCTGTGGCTCTTCATTTTGAAGATGCTCTGGTAAACCAGCACTACTTCAAAAACACCTGTGCACCAGTACAGGCTTTGCCCCTGCTGCTACTGTCTGAGAGCTTGAATGAATTACAGCAGTACCTTTGGAGACATGTGGAAAATCTCACATTGTTCTATTTGTGTAATGGCTGTTTTGTTTTGTTTTGTTTTGTTTTTTATTGAACATTCTAGAACAGTTTGAACCAAGTTTTACCATTACTCATATTGGAAGAAACACTGAAACCCTGTTCCCCCCTCTTTTCGTGTCATGATTTTCATGATTGACAGCAAAGTAAACTTTTACCAGATTGCACAGAGACTCCTGAGTATTGGCATCCTGGTTTAGCTCTATGTGTGTAATAGTGTCAAAGCAACAGGGAGGAATGTTATTTTTTTTTTTTTTTTTTTTGTAATTAACATTTTTATTGATTCATATGCATATGACAGTGGGGAAAAACTCAACACATATATAAAGAATCAACATTTTACATTTAAACCCTACTAATACAATCCCACCCTGACCCCTAACAAACACCCCTGTGGTCCCACATAACACACACACAATCCAAAAAAAAACTAACAAAAACAAACAATATAACAAATAATAAACATACATGATTAAACTAAACTACACTCTCCACATCCCCTCCCCGAGAGTCCCCCCAAAAAAACTAAATATTTGCCCCATTATTTAGCAAATAAGTCCCTAAACCCCAGCCTTCTACTTACCGCCTCTTCAAATGCAGCTACCCTCCCCATTTCCACACACCACTCTGAAAAAGAGGGTGCTCCACTTGACTTCCAACCCCTTAAATCTACTTGCCTGCCGATCATGAGACTGGTCATAACCCAATTTTTTATGTGATTATCCCCTAAATGCATGACCGCCCCATCACCCAAAATACAGAGTCTGGGACAAAGCAAAACCTGAGCGTTCAAAACATCACACAAATACCTCTGAACCCTCAACCAAAACTCCTGGATCTTAACACACCCCCAAAAGACATGGGTAGTATCTCCAACTTCTGACTGGCATCGCCAGCAAGTGGGTGTGTCTTTAAGACCAAGCCTATATAATCTAGAGGGGGTCCAATAAAATCTATGTAAAATCTTAAATTGCATAAGGCGAACCCTTGCATCTCTAGATACAGACTTGACATTTTTAAAAATCTTAGTCCACGCTCCATCCTCCAATACCAAATTCAAATCTTTTTCCCATTCTCTCTTGAGAGAAGTCAAGGCTCCATCCCCCAGACTCTGAATTAGTAGGGAGTAATACACTGATGCCTCATGGCCTTTTCCAAAAGCAGCAATCACCTCTTCCAAAGCACCTGCCGCTTTAGGGGGGTGCGTGCCACTCCCAAAAATAGTGCAGAGTAGGTGGCGAAGCTGTAAATACTTATAAAACTGAGATCTGGGAATGCCAAAATGTTGAACCAAATTTTCAAAAGGTCTCAATACTCCACCCTCATATAGGTCACCAAGTGCATTAACTCCCCTCACAATCCAATCTGACCAACAAAAAGGGGACTTATTAATACATAGTTTAGGGTTCAGCCATATGCTCGAGGCTGCGTTTAAATAAATATCCAAATTAAACACTCTGGACACTTTTGTCCATACCGAGTGCAAATGCAAAATAACGGGGTGCGACTTAACCTCTCCGGCTAGTTTGATCAAAAGGCTTTGCAGTGGCGAGATAGGGGCAAGAACTTCCTTTTCAATACAAAACCAGGGAGGGGCTCTCTCAGGTGGAAGTGACCAATGAGCCAAATGTCTGAGACCGAACGCATAATAATAAAACAAAATCTTGGGTAGGCCTAGCCCACCTTTGTCAATTGGCCTATGTAACTTATTGAAATTTAACTTGGGGCGCTTACCATTCCAAATAAAGGACTTCGCTATGCTATCAAATTGCTTGAAATAAGAGCGGGGGACATCTACAGGGAGAGACTGAAGCAGGTAGTTGAATTTTGGAATACAATTCATTTTAATAACATTAACGTTCCCAATCATCGATAAATGTAATGAAGCCCACCTGCCCACATCGCTCGAAAACCTTTTTATTAAAGGGTCAAAATGAACTCTAACTAAATCAGACAAATTTGCTGGGAATAAAATCTCCAAATACTTAATGCCCTGTTTGGGCCACTGGAAGGTGCCCTGCTGGAAAGCCGTTTCTGGACAGTACGCTGTCAGCACCAAAGCTTCGGATTTAGACCAATTGACTTTGTATCCTGAGAACTTGGAAAAGGAATGAATAATTCTGTGGAGGCAAGGCATAGATCTAGTAGGTTCAGAGACAAATAATAAAATATAATCTGCATAAAGCAGAAGCTTATGCGCCACACCTCCCACTGTCACCCCTGGAAAATCATCCTCCTTTCTTATCGCGGCTGCTAATGGTTCCAGGGCAAGACAGAACAATAATGGGGAAAGAGGGCAACCCTGCCAGGTGCCCCTATTCAGAGTAAAATAATCTGAAATTAATCCATTTGTTTGTACCACTGCTACAGGGTGTTTATAAAGTAACTTCATCCAACCAATAAATGTAGTCCTGAACCCATACATTTCCAAAATCTTAAAAAGATAATCCCATTCTACCATAACAAACGCCTTTTTGGCATCAAGTGAGATGGCAGCGACCGGAGATTGATCATTCGCCACTGACCACATGATATTGATGAGACAGCCTAATGTTATCAGAAGAGCTACGGCCCCGAATAAACCCCACCTGATCTATATGTATAAGAGATGTCATAACTTAATCGGTTAGCCAAAATTTTTTACAATATTTTTACATCTAGTTGGATCAGGGAAATTGGATGGTAACTTTTACTCTTGCTTGGATCTTTGTCCTTTTTAAGAATCAGACTGATCCGGGCTTGTGTCATGGTTTGAGGAGGTTTTCCCTTCTTTAATGATTCAGTATAAACTTCTAACAAAAGTGGAGCCAGTTCTGTAGCATAGGATCTAAAAAATTCTGCGGCAAAACCATCTGGCCGCGGAGCCTTGCCAGTAGGTAGGGACTTAATTACCTCATCAAGCTCAGAATCAAGAGAGTTTTTTTGCTCAGTCGTCAGTTTAGGAAGATCTAATGGTTCCACAAAGTTTCTAATATCTTCATCAGTAGACGAAGGCGTGGAACTATAAAGATCAATATAGAATTCTTTATAGGCATTATTAATATCAATAGCTGAGGTAAATATTTCACCACCAGCAGATTTCACTGAGGGATTGATAGAAAAAGACTCTCTCTGCTTTATATATCTAGCCAAAAGCTTCCCTGCTTTGTCCTCCGTCTCAACGTATGACTGTCTTGCCCTGAATAACCAAAACTCCACATTCCGCGACAAAATAGTATTATATCTATATTTCAATCAGGTCAATTCTCTGAGGCCATCAGATGACATTCGGCACTTCAGCTCTGCCTCGACACTTTTAATATTTCCTTCCAACTCCACGAGTTCACGTGCTTTGGATTTTTTGATGAATGAGGCATACTGTATGATCCGGCCCCTAAGAACCACCTTAAGTGCCTCCCAAGCCACGCCCACAGAGGATACTGAGGACCAGTTGGTCTCCATATAAACACTGATTTCAGCCTTTAACATTTGTTGGAATTCAGGATTTTGCAAAAGGGATACATTAAACCGCCAACTATATGATTTATTTTTCTCTATATGTGGCATCACCTCTAAACTCACCAGGGCGTGATCTGAGACTAAAATTTTTCCAACTGAACAATCAACAACAGATGAAATGAGGGATTTGGATATAAAAATAAAAAAATCTATTCTAAAATAAATCTTATGGACTGATGAAAAAAATGTATAGTCCCTACCGGATGGGTTCAAAAGTCTCATCCTGTGAAGCGTCAGTGTTGCTCTAGGGGGCTTACACACTTTTGCTTCACTATGATCAAGGACTGAATCCATCAAAAGATTAAAGTCTCCTCCCAATATTATATCATGCGGGGTGCCAGCGGCTTTCAACATCCCTTCAAGATCTATAAAAAAGTCCTGATCATCAGCGTTAGGTGTGTAAATATTAGCCAAAATCAGACTTTGCCCCTGAATTTCTGCTAAAACAATAATGACTCTTCCTAATTTATCTTTAATCTGTTTGAGACATTTGAATTGTAGATGTTTATTTACCAATATAATGACTCCCTTGCTCTTATTTGAGCCTGCACTAAAGAAAACATGTCCACCCCATATCCTCCCAAATTTTTCAGCTTCCTGCGGGGAAAGATGTGTTTCTTGAAGAAACAATATATCATATTTCTTACGTTTAAGAAAAGAAATAACCTTCCTTCTTTTTATGGGGTGCCCCAACCCATTCACATTCCATGTGGAGAGAAATAGTACACTCATATTAACAACTGACATATTGATATAATAAAAAAAATAAATTGTGTGTGAAAAACAAAATTATACAGACCACATTCCCCATTAGTGAAACAATCAACCCCCGAACATCCCTCCGAAAAAAACAAACAGAAAAAAGAAAAACGTGCGCATTAACCCCGCGCATGAAAGCGCCAACTGGCGACAATCCCTCTAAACTCAAAAGGTCCATGAATGCACACGAGACCCCATGACAACTTTGCCATCGGATTGCTCAATTTTGCCTCACAAATTTGTGAGCCAGCTGTTATGAGTTCAGCAGATGACGTAATCATTCCAACGTCCCGTAAAAATACTCAACAAAACAAACAACAGCCAGCAGGAGGAATAAGCACGAAGAACAAACAGATTAATCCACAGCTGTTCCAAAGGAATGTTATTCAATAGAACAAGCTCCAGCCGCTAGGCAGAACCAACACAAAAAGAAACAAAACTGGCATCCCGGTTCCCCGGATGGTCGAGTCAATTCACTCGGAGGCCGCATAAACGTATATACCATGACTTACACAATTCGTCGACTTTATAAAAGACATCCTTTGTGTGAGCATGTAGATATTTTGCGGTCATCCGTAGTGTCCGCTCTCAATCTGTCCGGGAACTTCAATGCAAAAGTTTCTTTAAGGAAAAGTGTTATTCACAAAACAAGCTCCAGCCGCACAGCGGAGCCAATGCAAAAAAACCAAAATGTCGCCCAGCTTCCTCGAGTAAGTACAGCGAGTCAGACCCACTCGCATGAGAAACATCCAATGGTTTACTCACCCATTGATTCAATAAAAGATATTGCCAGATTTGGACATGTAAATACTTTGCGACCGACCTTCGTTTCTATTCTCAGTTTGGCAGGAAACATCAGAGCAAACGAGATCTTTCGCCGATGTAAGAGTTTCTTACATTCCTTGAACCGATCGCGTTTCTCTCTTGTCGAACTCGCAAAGTCCGGGAACAAGAAAATATTATGGTTCTTCCAAGAAAGCTTCCCTTTGCTCCTCGCCTGGCGCAACACAAGATCATTTATCAGATGATCTCAGAAATCTAGACAGAATCAATCGGGGCCTGTTTCCGTCAGCAAATCTGTGAGCTGGGACTCTGTGAGCTCGCTTGATTTTCAGTTTATAGCCTGTTCTCGTCTAGGAATTTCACCATATCTCTGCCCTCCTCATGCTCAGGAATTCCGACAATTCTAACGTTATTCCTGTGGCTTCTATTCTCAAGATCTTCAAGCTTTTCAAGGAGATGTTCCAAATCAACTTTTGTCACGGGTGGATTAGTGGTAAATTCCCTCTCCGAAGATTGCAGAAAATTGATTCGTTTTTCAACATCAGTCACTCTTGTACCTAACTCAGAGAATTTTATTTCCATCGCCGTAATCGATCGACGTATTACAGCGAGATCCTTCAAGTCAGCAGGAACCTTTGTCAACATCACCGACATGTTGGACAACTGACGCTGGATCACCTCTCCCGCCACGCATCCAAATCGAGTCCCTGGTCTGTAGGCCTGTTGAGGCTTTCATCCTGAACGCGTAAGTGTCTTTTAATGTCTCCAGAGCCCGAGGATTTTGACTTCTTTGCCATGTTTTGCAACAAAGAGCAATTGTGTAACTGGGTGTATCAAATTTCACCAGATTATAACATGAGAATAATCGAAAATTCAGCAAAGTGCGCAGAGCTCGTCGCTCACACGTCTGCTCCTTGCATGGCGTCACCCGACCCCGGGAGGAATGTTACTTAAAATCTGGAACATTCCCAGCAGGGACGAAACTGCCCTTTTGAGACAGAACAGAATGAGCTTCAAGAGCCAAAGCGTCTGTGTCAACATATGAGCCATGACCTGAAGAGTGGGACAGTTGGTGTGTTTGTGTATTAGAGTGTAGCATAAGTTAAACATTTGTTGCCAGTGTGTAAAAATGCAGAAACAAAGAGCCAAAGAACAATTGTTATTTTGTTTTCCAGGTCTTCTGCAAGTGGAGATCATCCCACCCTATGCTGAGATTGAAGTCGGACAGCACAAAAGATTGTTGTGTAAAGGTCAGAGAACCTTTGAAAACTGACATAATGCTTTATGAATTTAAAAAACACAAGCTGCAGCTAAAGATAAACATGAGACAATGGTATTGCTGGACATGCATTTGTTGTTAAATTAATCACTTTTCCGCTCAATTTTTTCAGTTAATGGAAATGCAGAGGAGATTGACTGGTTTTCTCCTGGTGGTGAGAGGCTTCTAAGAAACCATGAGAACCTAAAGGTGCACAAACATGGCAAGTCTTTGTCTTCTCTCATGGTTCTCAATGCTAATCTGAACATCGCTGGAATATACACATGTGTGGCCAGAAACAGAGAAATTGAATCAAAAGCTACAGCCAACCTGGAAATCCTTTGTAAGTATTAACATCAGTATTATCAAGCTGTAACATTATATTACCTATTATCACCAACATTTCAACATGAATTAGAGTCCAGCCTGCACAGTCCAGTTCTGAGATTATTGTTTTGCTTGTAAATATTAAAAAAACGGATCCACTTGAAGTGTCCTTGACTGTTTCAGTGTTTTGAATTTGGTCAGTTTACATTTTCCAGAACTCTGTAAAAGAACTGTTCCTGTTCTGTCTAGAAATAGAATATTATAGTCAAATAGACTTTGGGAAATCTTGATCTGCCCCAAAGATAGAATTATGTATCAGTGTTACTGTCAAGTGTTTTTTTTGTCTTATTTGGAGAAATGCTTTCACTTTACGAGACCTGAAGCAAAAGTAACCTGGAAAGGCTGTTTGAATGATGGAATTAGTGAATAGTGAAGAACCATGTGTAGAAAATTTGGATAGAATTATGAAAATGTAGCCAGACATTCTGATAGACAGTTGCTATGGCAGTGTTGCGGCAGAGAAAACCAGACTTTTATAGAAAGCCAGAACTGGTGGATTTATTAGATTAAGTGTGGTTATTTCCACAAAACTTTAAAGTGTACTTTTGCATTTGATCACTTAAAAGAATAATTGATCCAAAAATATAACAATTCTATCATCACTTACTCACCTTCATGTTGTTCCAAGGCCACACAACTTGACAGCCTCAGTCACCATTCACTTTCATTGCAAGGGCTGGGTATTGATACAGATTTCCCGATACGATTTGATTCTGATTCACAAGCTCTTGATTCAATTCTGATTTTGATTAGATTACGATTCATATGGGTATATTTCAGTTACAATATAATGTCTGTTTTTCTTACTGTATAAAAGAAATTATCTCTTAGATAATGCTGTTAATTATACAGGGGACCTTCTAAATAGGTACATTAAGTTTATCATAAGATTTTTATCATTTTGGTCACTTAAGCTTTTTACAAAGCCATGTATATATATATTGTGTATATATTATAGGGATGTCCTGATATCGATACTAGTATCGGAATCGGGTCCGATACCAAGCTCATGTACTCGTGCTCGTAAAAATGCTCCAATACCAAAAACCAGTACCATCTGACATACGAACGTCATTACGTAAACATTCAGTACACTAATTAAAATCAGTTTATGTGTTAGTGAGATTATTTTACTGCAAAAGCTGCAATTTAATTAGATAAATATATAGTTTGCATGTGCTTCGTGCTTCAATTGTGAGCGCTTGTGATTGTGTGGAGCTGGTGTTGTGCTGACATAAAGACACAAAGTGCTCATACCTTTTAGAGCTCCTTTGCTCATACACGGAGAGCACCATCATGAGCATCGAGTGCTCTGTGTGTAGCAGATGACAGTGAGCAGAGCGCTAATTCACTTTGTAGTGTGAGGCACATACAGAGTACATATTTATTTTATTTAATAGCAGCCTTTTGTGGTTTAATAATCACTTTGAGTCATGTTGCGATCTGCTTTTCCGGATTGAGAAGCTACAGTCGTAACACAGAAACACTTCAAAATAAAAGCTCAGCTAAAATAAAAGCTCAATTTTAATGAAAAAAGTATGGCAAAAATAGATCACTATTGTGTAGTTTTGTAATATTCACTGTAATACTACTACTAATAATAATAATAAATCAGTAGTAATTGTATTATATTTAAGCAAAATCTCACATCTGTGATGCTCTGTTACGCAGCACTTTATTTCACAAAGATAACTCCAATGTTGTATTTTGAATTGTGCTCTGAGGTTCTGTATAAAAGCACTTCATTTGATAAAAATAATACAGTATTATATAAAAAATCAATTGTTATATTTTCATTTGATTAAATGTTTAATTCATTCATTTATTTAAATATCATTACCGTGATAAAATTGAAAGAAACTGTTGATATGAAATTTTAGAAAAACAAAACCAAAAGCAGGCATCGGACTTGATATTGGCGAGTACCAAAAAGGGAGTATCGGTATTCGTACTCATTCTCAAAAAAATAAAAAATAAAAATAAAACAATGGTATCGGGATATCCCTAATATATTATATTTAATATATATAATGTGTACTGACATGCTTGCTGTGACAAGCTCTGTTTCCAGACATCTGTTGAGAATGTTTCTCAACCTGGTTTTGTGACAATGTGGCCCTGTTGAGCTGTTTTTGTGTCACTACTGTGAAATATGACAGTGAAGGTATTAGACATTAGACATAACCTCATTTCATGGTCTTAAAGACATAACTGTAACTAGTTAACTGTTAAGTAACCCATCTCTCCTCTTTGTTGTTAATCATTTTAAACAGAGGATGAACTACACTAAAATTCTTTTAGTTTAACCTTAAGTCTGGCCATATGTGAATATTGTTTTCATAGTTGATTAAATTATGTAGAGTGAACTGACCCTAATTTTTCTCATATTCTCACAGTCTTGCAGAGCCAGACTTTTTACTATCAGCATGAAGTCTGGTCCACTTTGTAGCTTATTCTAGCCAAGAACCGCTCACTTAGACAGCAGGAGACCATCAGACTGACATGTAAAACGACCTGTTTTATGTGATGTATAGGCACGGGTAAATATGAAATTGCATATAACAGCAAAGTGGAATATGCAGCTGTGCGCTCAATGATATCTTATTTACTTGCTACATAGTGTCTCAAAAAAAAAAACATGAATATCTTCCAAAGATTTGATGGTATTAACCTTGCAAATATTGACAAATTCAGGAATTACATCTTCCTCTGAAGTGCCTATTGTAGCTGCCCAGTACCTTGTAAGTACGACTTTAACATGTTCAACAAGAAAACGGGAAATCGTCATGTACTCTGAAATCGACCCCATTCTACCAAATTACTGCCAAGCGCCATCCCCCGTCAGTAATGTTTGCACCAATTCAAATGTGTTGACCTATACTTGTGGCGCTATTGATAGCTTGTTGTGCGAGCAATCTCAGGGACATGGGTTCTGATCCTATGTAAACCAGGAAGTAATCGTGTTCAAATTAACAATGGTGTGCATGATTAAGAGGTTACATTTTTGCCCTAAAATAACATATTTACTCCACTGACAGTTAGGTTTAGGGTTGGGGTGTGTGGTTAATAAAATATGCATTTCTATTGACTATATTACATCATTTGCACCTCGATTTTGATGCCAGTCTGTGGACATTTTACATGGAAACTAGCCAACAACACTTCTAGCTTCGGCCACTGGGGGTAGTGCTTTGAATTTCGGTAAGACTAATTTCAGCAGCAGAACTTACAACCTCCTGACGCTGAATTCACAGTGTAATCAGTCAGCATTGTTTGACGTCAGACTGGTAAAAACCTGTGTACCAAGACATTACTGGCCAACCAATCTGATCTCTGAGGCTGAGACTTACCACAAATCAACCTTCAACAAGCTCTTACAAGATGTGTGATTATAGCCTATGATTGAGCTATAAACTAGACTAGATTCATCTTACTTGCTCGAAAATTTCAAGATGGCTTTATATCCCTCTCACTCTCTCTATATCTTAAGTGAAGAGAATTCGCAGAGAAACTGGCAGGGAGGGACGAGGAAAAAGACAGAAGGAACCTAAAGCTCCGAAGGCCACCAAGAAACCCAAGGACAAGAAAACGACAAAGAAGCCCAAGGGAAAGAAGGGTGGGAAGAAGAAAGACAAGAAGAACAGAGGGGAAATCACCACTACCACTGTAGCACCCACAACCACTTCACCCACTGAGTATGATGAGGAGTTTTATGATCCTGAACCAGACCATTACTGGGATGAAGGTTTGCATAATTCCTTTAGTGAAACAAGTGCTAAAACAACGCAAAAAAGCATGCAAATAAATACTGCTATCAGCTGGCACAATTCATTCATAGTGAAGTCCCCCCCATTAGAATTTGTACTCACAAAGACTGCTTGGTGTCCATAGCTTTTTCTGCAGATACATCAACGGCAAAACCCACATACCCTCCAACACAGAAATCAACAGAATTCCCAATAGATTACCCAACTGATTTTCCTCCTGACACGGATGAGTATGCCCAACCTTATCCTGACTCAGGTGAGCATAATATAATGTATGTTTTAGTCAATATTATTTGTTTGTTAATTTAATCCATTATTATGACTCACTGTGTTTTCTTTACTCTGTTTGAAGATGACTATTGGAAAGTGGAGGAGCCCAAACCTACAACCCCTGTGATTAGTGGCAGCCATACTGATGATGATTACTGGGATGCCAGATGTAAGTGTTCCATAATGGACCCTTTTCACACGTCCGCATTCGCGAAGCGGAAGTCTTTATAGTTGGATAAACTTTAATGGCAGTGAATGGGGAAACACAGCAAAATACATTTTTGCTTACCCATTTGCTCCAACAGCAAAAGAAAAAAATCAACAATTACACTTTCACTGATTTGCAAAAGAAGATAAAAATATAGAGCGCAGGATAACATAGCAACTGAGTGGACTGACTTGCCTGGAAAGGGACTTTGGTTGGCAATGGCATTAGGACAAGAGACATTGTCTTTCTATAGAGCTTTTGATGGACAAAAATCTGTGTAGTGCAAGAGTCATCAAATTTTTTGTCTGTTTTCAAGAAAAAGAAAGTCTGTAATTTTAAATGCGTATATATTTGCTAAAAGTGTAACTTTTAGGAGAACACTTGCAATATTGATGGCTAATAAATCTAATTGACATGGACTAAAAATGACAAAATTCCAATTGTGATTTTATGGGCTCTTAAATACAGCCAAGTTTATCTTCTTTTGGCAACAGATGAGGTGGCAGAAACCCTACCTTTACCTGATACCAAAGAGATTAGCACCACTGACCATGACTGGCGTTACAGGACCACAGGTAAGATATTCATTACTAAAGGCTATGTATACCAGCTTACTGTGTCCTCCTCTGATTGAAATGTCTTTATAAACTATGCTTTAAAAATGTTTGTTCTGTTTGAGTTTGTTGAAGACATCTGTTACTTACTGTGTTTAAATTAGAGCTTCATTTGTGTCAGGATTCCACAATTTTTAATTGTTAATACATGAACAATACATGAAAATCCAGAGTGTCTGGTGTGGTTGTTTAAATGAATAGCAGCCTAAATGACAGACGGTCAGCAAACATTTTTTGAGTCATTAACGTTTTTTAGAAGGCTTTCTTCCAAAGCTACCAGCTGTTGTACTGTAGCACTCCCAAATGTAATCTTTATTTCTTTCTTTTGTCACAGAGGAGCCCACAATCTCTATATTTGAAAACAACTGGTATGAAGAATATGAATATGGACATGGTAAATATATTGCTTTTAAACTTAGAAACATAGAGTGAGACAGCATGAGAAGTAGTTTTGGCCTCGATCACATCTTGATGAGAGTTCAGACCTGTCATTTCTGACCTCAAATAAGCACTTTCAGAGACACAGAGGTGCCATTTCAGGTCAAGCTGATAATTTTAAGCCATGTTGCCCTTAGATGTGGAAAAGTTCAATGGAAACACATATAATTAAAAAAAGAGAGAGAGAAAGAGGAGTATGGTTCATATTTGTGAACACACTGTTCAGATTAGATTTTGTTGTTTTTCCAACCAGAATAATTAATGTTTTGTATGTGTTTCTCCTCCCAATCAACTCAAACAAAAATGTAAAACCTTGCTCAGAAAAAATGTATGTGCTATTTATGTACTGCTTATGTGTTATCAAGCTTTCAGAGGCAACATGATTTGTGCTGCCTGAAGACCTTTTCTTAGATAAAGAAAATCTTTATTAGGTAACAAAACTCTGTCCAGAAAAGACAAATAGCACACGTTTCTCATCATTCAGTTTAATGTAAAAACAAGAGACTGTTTTTATGAGGGTGTACGAAATGGAAATCTGGCAATTGTTGTAGAGGACAAATAGCTGAGGATAAATTTCGATTGGGTTATAAGATTACATGTAGACACAGTTCACTTCAACTTTAAATCTGTATGTTATTACAAATATTGAATGTGCACTATATGTTATTAGTTTCACTTACACCTCTGGTGTCTGTTTTATCAACAGAAAAGATACTGGAAGAGGAGAGGGAGAGAGAAAGAAAGGAACAAGAAGAGAGAGGTACAGTGTCTTTATCCCCTCATAAAGAGCTCTGATGCAATTTGAACACCGGTTTCCAGTGTATCTGGGTAACCATTCACAAATAAGATGGACCCACTTTATATAAGGTGTCTTTAACCTCTTCAACTCTGGGGCATTTTTTGCTGCCACCTGCAATTTTTCAAACTCAGATTTAAAAGCTCCCCATTTACACATTCTGTAGACTAATTGCCAAAAAATGGTCTTATTTTTTCAGCCCCCTCCCCCGAAATAAAAAAATGAAGACTCCAGTTATTCATAAATAATATTGTATATGTTTACAATCTTATGATGAATAGAATTTTTTATATATATTTTTTTTTGTTGTCCTAACTTGAAAGCATGCAATTCTGATTCTGTTCACTCTGTCTCCCTCCAAAAAGTATTATTTTATTCAACTAGATAGCAGCAAGTACTAGAATTTTTTTTTCCTCTATCATCTTCCGTCACAAAATGCCAATCTGAAATGTAGATGGCGCTATAACGCATTTTAGCCCTCACAGATGTGCTCCTCCACAGACATTCAGTCTAATTTTCAGTTCATGCACCACCCCCATTGTTTCATCGAATATCTCGGCCTCTGAGTGGACTAGAAGCTCAAAATAGGTGTCATTAGAAAGCTGAGATCCCCTTTGCGAGGATGTATAGTATTTTATCATCAATTCTGATAATTTGATTAGCATGCTTTTCCTGCTGGACCACATATTTTGTTCTGGACATCTAAGATATAACATTAGATTATTCACACAAGCTCACAGACAAGTAAAAAATGGCAAATTGTTTAGAAAATGCTATTTGGGGCTTACAGCAGCAGTGATTGGTGCATAAAAGAGACGTTTATATTTGAAGTCTTACAAATATCATATTTCACTTTGTGATTCTTTTGAAAATCTGCTGTGATTTGTCTATTGGAAAGAATTTTATATTCATATTAATATTTCTACCAGATGACCTCTAAGTGCCGCTGATTTGTGATGTGAATGTTTTAAGGCCTTATTTTGTTATTTTATGTAACATAAATGCAGAAGTGATGGTTATCTCTAAAAAGTTCAGATTCTAAGCTTTCAAACAATACCCTATATGCCTGACTTATGTATTCGGAAACATAGCGCCCCCTACAGATTTGAAAAGTTTGCATTTGATACAATGTACATATGTACATACCTGTTGTTGCATTGTACCTACATGTACCTGCATTTAAATTACATCTGTAGTTACAATGTTAACCTTACCCCTAACCCTAAAACTAACCATACTCTTACCCTAAACCCTAACCGTACCCCTAAACCTACCCATACCTCAACCTCAGAAGCAGTAGATGCGAATCTTGGGAGAATTTTGCAGAACAAACTGTAGTTACACAATAAGTACATTGTATTGTATGTATTTTAATGTTAGTACATAGTATTTAAAGACAACTAATATAAAGTTTGACCAATAAGACTTGTAATTCATTTTTGAATGCATGTTTTTTATGCACATGAAACAGGCTTACACAATCTTAAAGAGAACACCAAAGACGTTATCTGTTTTTTCCATTTTGTTGTACCTAAATCTAAGGATGCTACAAACCATTCATGTGTTACTAAGTGGATTGTTTTAACCATTTTACTGAGGCCGATGCTAACACATATGACAATATCCTTGATTTGTGAATGTAGTATAGTCAAGCTTTAACCTGTAAAAGCAATAGCAGGTACATTAGCTGATGGCATACACTTTGAATATGTTAAGTACTAAAATCTGGTTCATATTTGCATGGCCCAGATGTGCATTACATCCTCCCACCTCTGGATTGTAAAGATAGAAATCTACTGGAATGGTGCTGCAGAGCATTCCAGAGGATTGAGAACAGTTTATTATGTTCATGAAATTTTAGCAAGATTCCAAGATATTTCAAGATATTTGATGTCAGGTTCCTGTATGTGTTTCTCTTCAAATTGCTCACCCTGAGTTCTCACTTTTCTTGAAGGCCAACCTTTAAGAAAAGTGTGTAATTTTGTTAAAATCTTTCTCCTAGGGGCCTGGGTAGCTCAGCGAATATTGACGCTGACTACCACCCCTGGAGTTGCGAGTTCGAATCCAGGGTGTGCTGAGTGACTCCAGCTAGGTCTCCTAAGCAACCAAATTGGCCCGGTTGCCTAGGGAGGGTAGAGTCACATGGGGCAGTGGTGGCTCAGCGGTTAAGGCTCTGGGTTACTGATCAGAAGGTCGGGGGTTCAAGCCCCAGCACTGCCAAGATGCCACTGTTGGGCCCTTGAGCAAGGCCCTTGACCCTATCTGCTCCAGGGGCGCTGTATCATGGCTGACCCTGCACCCTGACGCCAGCTTAGCTGGGATATGTGAAAAAAAAAGAATTTCACTGTATATGTGCAAAATGTATAACATGTGATAAATAAATACAATTATTATTAATTATTAAACCTCCTCATGTTCGCGATTAGTGGTTCTCGCTCTCAGTGGGTTGTGTGTGGATCGCGGAGAGTAGCATGAGCCTCCACATGCTGTGAGTCTCCGCAACTGAGACTTGTCCTCCGCCACCCGGATTGAGGCGAATAACTGTGCCACCATGAGGACCTACTAAGTAGTGGGAATTGGGCATTCCAAATTGGGAGAAAAAAGGGAGAAAAATAATAATAATAAAAAAAATGTCCTATCCTAGCTTAATAAACAGAGACAACTACAAGGTTGTAGGTTGATTTCCCCTAAAAGTGTAAACACTGTGGCTTGGTGGCACTATCAAAACACATCTTAACCAGCAACACTGGCTTAACCATTGCTGTAAATGGGGCGGGACTATCTGTTTGTCCAAACAATGAAAGGCGGAGGGAGTGTTCAGGGAACCTGTTTGAAAATAATCATTATTTTTGCAGTTCCGTTGGTGACACTAGAGGTGCAGAAATGACAAAATGCTTTTCAAGGCCAGAATTACACAATACCTCAATAATAACAACTACCAGGATATCAAGTGTGTAGTCTTCATGCTTTGGTCTTGAAAGTTTAAATGATGAAGTTTATGTTTTTGCTTCCTCAGAAAGAGAACCGTGGAGGGGTGAGGAAGAGGAGGAGAGACAACGCAGGATACACAAACCTCCACCACGCGTGTATAAAGAGCCTAAAAGTGAGTAGCGAAACTGCATGTTATGAGCATGGAAGCAATTTGGATGCTGGTTATTTGCTACACAGTTGCTTTTCACAGTTGCAGAGCTTGCTTTTTTTGGTGTGTGGGTTTGAATGGGAAAGCCTGGGTTAGATGCACATAATAAATGCATAAGCATAAAATATAATAAACATTAGATTACATTTATGCATTTGGCAGACACATATATTCAAAGATTTATCCATAGGAGAAAGACTACATCAAATAGCTGCAAAGAGGAAATTGATGGAATGTGGCTCGTAATTGTACTTTACAATAAGGTTTTATACCAGGGTTCCCCTCCAGGCATTAATCCAGACATTATAAAATAGTATTTGGCTTCGGGAGTCCGTTTGGAATATACTCGTAGCAAAATACATGTGCAAATATAAATAGGACGTATATTTATGCAACAGCGCTCTTTACTCATCTCACTCGCATAAAAACATAGATTATATACTCCTTAGAATGCATCAACACAATGGAAAGAACATAATGAAACAGTTATGCCACATTAGGTAAATAAAGGCTTTAACAGCGTTCAACATATTAATCTCTAGCACTGGCTGCTGGGCAGGTTAGGAGAGTATAAATGTTTGTAGAACAGCAACAGCACCACCTACTGTATGGGGTGAAATAGTTTTTCATTTTTATTTTTTACGCACTCTGTGTTTAGACCTTTCATGGACGTTTGTCTCACATAATCGTCACGGAGTTGGTGTGAACAGGCCTTTGGCGCGGGCCAAACATTTGTCTCTCCGGCCCGCGGGCCGCCTATTGAGGAACCCTGTTTTATACATTACAATTAGTTGACACAAAAGTTAACATGAACTAATGGTGAACAATACCTTTACAGCATTTATTAATCTTGGTTAATGTTAATGTCCCTGTATACTAATACATTTTTAACATTAAAAGTTCAAAGTAATCATCATGAACTAACAATGGAAAATAGTACATTTATAAATGAACATTAACCAAAATGAACAAATGCTGTTAAAAGTTGTCGTTCATTGATAGATACCTAATGCATCCACTAATATTAACAAATATAATCTTATTGTAAAGTGTTACTAGCTATTTTTCTTTCAAAAACACATCACTTAATAATATCACTATATAACCCCAATTCCCCCAAAAATTGGGACAGAATGAAAAATACTACAAAAAAAAAAAAAAAAAAAATGATTTGTAAATTATATTCACCCTTTGCTCTATTGAAAGCACTACAACTACACATTATATGATTTTTTCGTTGTGAATTTCATTGTTTTTTGAAAATGTACAGTAATTTCAAATCAGTCGATAGCAACATGCTCCAAAAAAGTTGAGACAGTGGCAATTTAAGACTAATAACAATTTGACGAGTTGAAATAAGGTGATGTGAAACTGGAGATGTTAAACAGGTGAGGCAATCGTGTCATAGTATATAAGGAGCCTCCAAAAACAGCCTAGACCTTCAAGAGCAAGGATCGTTCAAGACTTGTCAATTTGCCAACAGATGCTTCAGCAAATAATCCAGCACTTTGAGAACAATGTTCCCAATGACAAACTGGAAGGATTTTGGGTATTTCACCCTCTATAGTGCACAAATCTCGGTGCGTAGAGGGCAAGACGAAAACCTCTTCTTAATGCATGTGTTCTCTGATCCCTCAGATATCACTGTCTTAAAAAACAATCATTCATCTGTAATGGATATCAAGAATATTGGCTTTGGATTACTTTAGTAAACCTTTGTTAGTCAACACTACTCACTGCTGCATCCACAGATGCAAGTTAAGACTTTACTATGCAAAGCAGAAGCCCTACATCAACACTGTCCAGAAGCTCTGCCAACTTCTCTCGGCTCGGTCTCATCTTTGATGGAAAGTAAAACAGTGGAACTGTGTTTTTTGGTCCGAAGAGTACACATTTCAAAAAGCTTTTGAAAAACACAGCCATCGTGTTATCCGGGCCAAAGAGGAAAAGGGACATCCAAGCTGTTATCAGCATCAGGTCCAAAAGCCAGTGTCTGTATGGGCCAGGTGTGTGTCAGTGCCCATGGCATGGGTAACTTGCACATCTGTGAGAACACCATGAATGCAGACAGATATGTACACATTTTGGAGCAGCATATACTGCCATCCAGCACGTCTTTTCCAGAGACATCCCTGCATTTCCAGCAGAACAACTTCAAACCACATACTGCTCAGATTACAAGTGCATGGCTGTGTAAACAGAGAGTGTGGGTGCTAGACTGGCCTGCCTGCAGTCCTGACCTGTCTCCAATTGAGAATGTGTGGCGCATTATGAAGCACACCATCCGGCAACGAAGACCCCATACAATTGTGCAGCTAAAGACCTATATAATGGATGATTGGGTGAAAATTCCACTTTCTAAACTTAACAAATTTGTGTCTTCAGTGCCCAAATGCTTAATAAGTGTTATTAGAAGAATTGGTGATGTTACACAGTGGTAAACACTTGACTGTCTCAACCTTTTTGGAGCGTGTTGCAATCATCTGATTTGAAATTACTGTTCATAAAAAATAAATTAAATTCACAGGGTAAAACATAATATAATGTGTAGTTGTAGTGCTTTCAATATAGAAAAGGGTGAATATAATTTACAAATCACTCATTTTTGTTTTTATTTGCATGTTTCATACTGTCCCAACTTTTTCGGAATTGGGGTTGTACATTCCAAAGGCTTGTCTGTATTGTTGGTTATAGGTGTGCAGCACCTGCTCCATAATCAATGCTTTCCTACATTATAGATAACAGTACAAAAAAATACAAAATGATATTCCTTAAGTCACTGTATCAGCATACTGTTCCATACAAGCAAAATTGTGTCGATAGTCATGTTAGATTACTGGAGTGTTTAAATTATTCAAATAAATATATTAAATAGCTTTGACATATTATTATGTCATCCTAAGCCATAACAAACTTTAGAGTACTCAAGTAATATAATACTAAAACTCTCTGCCAATATTATTTCTGCCAATACAGTCCTGGCCACAGATCTTACCAAACAAATATGCTCCTCATAGCAAAACTTTGGCATTTGGTTGCGCTGAAAAAATGGGTCTGCATAGAAAAGAGATAAAGCAAACAGTAATGAGATGTGATATACTGACAAAGAATTCGTAGTTTAAGTCAAATTGAATACAATACCTTAACAAAAGATCATTTAAATAACTTAAAAATCCTTTTAAATAATTGCAGATGCTGAATTCAGCCAAATCTGTTCTTCATTTCCACAGCTGGTTCTTTTTAAATGAAACTCATTGTAATTCCAAATGTCCTCCCTGCTCATGAAACACATGCATACATACATTTTCTTCAAAATTCTGATTAAAGATAATTGCCAGAACAAACTCTGTTGCCTCTAAAAATACAGGCACACGTGTGTCAGGAGCGCACTGGGATCTCCCTCACCGTCAGTCACCCGCTCTCACTGGCCTGAGTGTTAATCACGCACACCTGCAGCTCATTATCATCTCGTTTGGACATGCACTTAAACCCCACACTCACACTCAGTCAGTGCCTGGCCTTGTTGTAGGTACCTTGGACTTCCCTTTTGTGCTGCTGCAGTAGTGGAATACTGCTTTTCTGGTTATTACTTACCTGATTGTCAATGATCTGTTCTGGGTATACTAGATAAGTGATTCTGAGAACACGGTGTTTTTACTCACCTGAGTTAATCTCACTTGTTTGTCTACGGTCTGCGCCAGATGTGCAAGATAAGTGACTTTGTGAAACCCGAGTTTACTGCATATCTACTTACCTGCTTTTCCTGTGTCCAGTATAATAAACTCCCACATCTGGGTTCATCTCTGCTCCCGAATTGGTGTGTCATTACAATTTGTATTGTTACAGGGACAAAACACACAATTATGCTCGTGTCATTACAGTGAAAAAAGTGATAACCTGAGTTATCTCAAGGATCTATTTCTACTTGATTAACCTAATTAAGGTTAAAGAACTAAATGAACCTGACAAAACTAGGTTACACAAGCTAAAGTAACTGAGTTAAATCAAGTAGGAGTGTTTGTTTTTTTTTCTTCCAGTCATGTCCCATTTTTCGGACCTTAAAGCGCCTGGCCAGGATTTCTAAATCTACTAAAATGTCCGGGATTCGGCTTTAGTTGCATTATGATGTGCATCTGGTCTGATACTTCATTATGTGTGTGCGCATATTTGCATTGCTTTAACCTCTCTTTGTAAGTCCCGCCTTCTTGCACACCAATTGGTCGATTAAGATGCTTTCAGCAACTGTTGGCCAAATTCCTGCCAGTCAATCTCTCCGCAAACACACGAAGCGCAGTTGTGTTCGGCTTTAAACAGTTGCTTGACAGTAGCAGCAAATGACAGCTGAGTGGAAACAATGCCCAAATGAAAGTGTAAATTTACAGAAGATTTGCACAAATTCCCATGCTTTCATCCAGGGCGAGATCCGTGGGAAGCAGAATGTATGACATGTAAAGCTGGCACTTATGTGGCAGTTGCTAATAAAGGTGCAAGTGATTTAGAAGCACACATTATCTCTGAGAAGGGTCAGCAAAAGGTGAAAGTTCATCAGGTAAATTAACGGACTACATTTTGCACCCAGGTAAAATTATCACATTGCTTCATTTTCCATGGCCATTCAAAATAATAGTTAACGAAGGTACACTCATGGCATCAAATATTTTATTTTAGTACATAAAGTACATTATATATATTTGTTATGCTAATAGAGTGTCTTTCACTGTATTAAAGTTTGCATTCATAGTAACTGTTTTGAACCCTATTATTGTATTTGTTAACATTAGTAACAATGCACAGTACTTATACAGCACTTATTGTGGTCAGCATATAGCTACTTAAATGTTTTGTGTAATGTACAGGTGCATCTCAATAAATTAGAATGTCGTGGAAAAGTTCATTTATTTCAGTAATTCAACTCAAATTGTGAAACTTGTGTATTAAATAAATACAATGCACACAGACTGAGGTAGTTTAAGTCTTTGGTTCTTTTAATTGTGATGATTTTGGCTCACATTTAACAAAAACCCACCAATTCACTATCTCAAAAAATTAGAATACATCATAAGACCAATAAAAAAAACATTTTTAGTGAATTGTTGGCCTTCTGGAAAGTATGTTCATTTACTGTATATGTACTCAATACTTGGTAGGGGCTCATTTTGCTTTAATTACTGCCTCAATTCGGCGTGGCATGGAGGTGATCAGTTTGTGGCACTGCTGAGGTGGTATGGAAGCCCAGGTTTCTTTGACAGTGGCCTTCAGCTCATCTGCATTTTTTGGTCTCTTGTTTCTCATTTTCTTCTTGACAATACCCCATAGATTCTCTATGGGGTTCAGGTCTGGTGAGTTTGCTGGCCAGTCAAGCACACCAACACAATGGTCATTTAACCAACTTTTGGTGCTTTTGGCAGTGTGGGCAGGTGCCAAATCCTGCTGGAAAATGAAATCAGCATCTTTAAAAAGCTGGTCAGCAGAAGGAAGCATGAAGTGCTCCAAAATTTCTTGGTAAACGGGTGCAGTGACTTTGGTTTTCAAAAAACACAATGGACCAACACCAGCAGATGACATTGCACCCCAAATCATCACAGACTGTGGAAACTTAACACTGGACTTCAAGCAACTTGGGCTATGAGCTTCTCCACCCTTCCTCCAGACTCTAGGACCTTGGTTTCCAAATTAAATACGAAACTTGCTCTCATCTGAAAAGAGGACTTTGGACCACTGGGCAACAGTCCAGTTCTTCTTCTCCTTAGCCCAGGTAAGACGCCTCTGACGTTGTCTGTGGTTCAGGAGTGGCTTAACGAGAGGAATACGACAACTGTAGCCAAATTCCTTGACATGTCTGTGTGCGGTGGCTCTTGATGCCTTGACCCCAGCCTCAGTCCATTCCTTGAATCGATTTTGCTTGGCAGTCCTCTTAAGGCTGCGGTTCTCTCGGTTGGTTTTGCATCTTTTTCTTCCACACTTTTTCCTTCCACTCAACTTTCTGTTAACATGCTTGGATACAGCACTCTGTGAACAGCCAGCTTCTTTTGCAATGAATGTTTGTGGCTTACCCTCCTTGTGAAGGGTGTCAATGATTGTCTTCTGGACAACTGTCAGATCAGCAGTCTTCCCCATGATTGTGTAGCCTAGTGAACCAAACTGAGAGACCATTTTGAAGGCTCAGGAAACCTTTGCAGGTGTTTTGAGTTGATTAGCTGATTGACATGTCACCATATTCTAATTTTTTGAGATAGTGAATTGGTGGGTTTTTGTTAAATGTGAGCCAAAATCATCACAATTAAAAGAACCAAAGACTTAAACTACTTCAGTCTGTGTGCATTGAATTTATTTAATACACGAGTTTCACAATTTGAGTTGAATTACTGAAATAAATGAACTTTTCCACGACATTCTAATTTATTGAGATGCACCTGTATATATTAACATTAGTTAATGCATTATGAGCTATCATGAACTAACAATGAACAATTGTATTTTTATAAATTAACATTAACAAAGATTAATAAGTATATTGGTCATTGTAAATTCATGATACTTAATGCATTTTTAAAGGGATAGTTCACCCAAAAATGCTATCCCAGATGTGTATGACTTTCTTCTGCAGAGCACACAGATTTTTAGAATATTTCAGCTCTTTAGGTCCATACAATGCAAGTGAATGGTGACCAGAAGCTCCAAAAAGCACAAAGGCAGCATACAAGTAATCCATAAGACACTAGTGGTTAAATCCATGTCTTCAGAAGTGATATGATAGGTGTGGGTGAGAAACAGATACATTTTAAGTCCTTTTTTTTTTTTAAGTCCTTTTTTTTTTTTTTTACTATACTCCTCTCCTTGCCCATAGGTGGAGATAAGCACAAAGTATGTGAATTGCCAAAAACAAAAGAAGGTGAAAGTGAAAGTGGAGCTTGATAGTACAAAAGGACTTAAATATTGATCTGTTTCTCACCCACACCTATGATACCTGTCATATTTCTTCTGAAGACATGGATTTAAACACAGGAGGCTTATGGATTACTTTTATGCTGCCTTTATGTGCTTTTTTGAGCTTCAAAGTTTTGGTCACCTTTCATTTGCATTGTATGGACCTACAGAGCTGAAATATTGTTCTGAAAATCTTCATTTGTGTTCAGCAGAAGAAAGTCATACACATCTGGGATGGCATGAGGTTGAGTAAATGATGAGAGAATTTTCATTTTTGGGTGAACTATCCCTTTAATGCTTACCAATACAACCGTTTTGAAAAGTGTTACCGTTTATTCTCTGGTTTACTTTCTCTGTCAGTATGTCCTCCTCTGGGGATGGAGTCGCATCACATAGACAATGACCAGCTGCTCACTTCCTCTATTTCTCACCATCGTTATGGCCCACATAGAGCTCGTCTGAATATTCAGGTAAATGCATATGCAGAGACACTCACTATTAAAATAAATTCATTTGAAAATTAAACATGAACACTGAAATGTGCTGAGGTGTCAATGTGGGTAAACTGGTGAATCCAACAGGCATCTGGTGATGAAGATGATATGAATGGAGGGGCATGGTGTGCTAACCCTGAAGAGAAGGTCCACTGGATTGAACTAGACGCACGCACACTGACAGAGTTCACCGGTGTCATCACCCAGGGTCGAGACGACCCCTTAGAGTAAGAAAGGCCTTAAAATCCTAGGACTCATGTACAACCTTATGGTGAATTGTGTTTAAGAGCTATGCCTACAGTGGTCCTCAATTGGTTTTGCTTCAGGACCCAGATTTTATGTTGGACATCAAATGGTGACCCAACACAAAAACAAAATTGTTTATCTCACAAAAAGCAAACAAAAATTGAAAAATGTGGTGGGAACAAACCATGTTTATCCTTGCTGCAAGTGAACCTGTATTTAATCCAGTCTGGGTTGTATTTTCTTTTACCTTGCATTTACCTTGGTTTTTGAAGATGAGTGCATGTCACACAACCTGTCCATGTTGGCAGCTGCCTAATTTGGCTATAACTTATACCAAGTGACAGATGAATTTGCACGAAAGTGCCATAAAGTTTGGTTGGACACACAGCGTTTGACGCCAACAACAGAACATATGGAAGATGTTTTCTACCTCCATTTAAAAGTTCATAAGTCTATTTATTTTGCTATCCTAACTATGCACAATTATATGTCAGCTGCATTTTATTATTTGTATTTAGCATTGTTTTTCTCTGCTGTCTGCAACCCTGTCAGAATAGACCTGCTGCCTATTTCTGGGTCACGACCCACCAAAGAGAACCACTCATCTAAATGTTTTCTTTATTGTTATTGTTTTAATCTTTCAGGAGTGACTATGTGTCTTCGTATTATGTGGCCTTTAGTAATGACAGCAGAGAGTGGTCTGTCCTTCATGATGGATATGCAGAATGGGTAGGTAATAGTCACTGCTCATTAACTTGTAAACAAATCCTTTATTCTCCTTGGTATCATATAGAGTACATTTGATGGCAAAAAGGCTTCTTGCATGACTGAAAGCTGGAATACTACCATTTCTCTGCCTGTTGTCTGAAGCAACAATTATTTAGTCATCTTTTCTTTGCCTCCCTTCTCTCTGCTCTCAGTTGTTCTTTGGTAACTCAGATAAAAGCACCCCAGTGTTGACTCAGTTTATGGAGCCTGTAGTGGGACGTTACATCCGTATATTACCACAGAGCTGGAACGGCACTATGTGTATGAGAATGGAGGTTTTCGGCTGCCCAGTACCAGGTGAGAGACTCAGGGCCTTTGATTAGATGCAACACGCTGTTTGGTATGAGGCCGGTGGTTGCTTTCATACCACATGTGCTGACAAAAAAAATGTTTTAGTATCAACAATAAATTTGTCAATACGTTACTGTATTCAATGCTTAATGGATCCATTCTTTTTAAAAATGCCATTGTTTGAATAGTTTGTGTAGAGTGGTGTCCAAATGTCTGAAACCACTAGTGAAAATGCTTTTTATTTATTTATTTATTTTTTATTTAACACAACATTTCATTACATATTATTAGCATAACAGCACTTAGTGAAAAATGTTCATGTAATTTTAAAAACGTTGCTATATTTTAGGTTTGGGATCGATGCCTTTTTCATGCATCGATAATCTGAAGATTGTCCTTTTTCCATGATTATCGGTATTTTATATATTTTTTTTTCAGATATAAATTGGACTTCTCATTGCACAATAGTCTATGTTTTCAAACGTTTTTCTCAACACAATTTCAGTAAAGTGTGAGCGGCAGGGTAAATTAAAGGTACACCGGATGCGTCTGGCGGACGACATGGGGCGTTCTAAAATAAGAAATAATTATTTTTTACAGAGGTGCCACGGAGCACAACTCGCATAGTTTTCCATTAAATTCGACCCAAATCATTATCAAAGGACAAAGATTATTTACTTTAGCCATCGCTGCATGATATATGGTGTACAAGTATCTTTCATATAGTCTACACATGTATTTTCAGTTACAAGTATGCCTTTATGTAGTTTGATAGCTTGAATGAAAGACCTATTTAAGGCTATATACGGAGAAATTGCATAATAAACGTCACCATTTCTAATCGTTCAGTTAGCACAGTAACACCAGTTTCATACACTAACCTGCAAACTCAACAACGTCACTGTTCATTCTTGAAGAAGGACATAAACCTTTGGCACTTTGGACTGCCATCTAATTCGCCGCATCAGCTCTTGCGTGTGATACATGTGCCTTGTGACCTGCTTCATTAAATGTTATATCGACCTCTTGTGGTCTCCCAACGCTATTACGCCAGACATTAAACAGAAGACTGAGTGAATTGGAAAGCATGCAAATTAGACTTCTAATTTAAATGTTGGCTAATTTTTATATATCGATGCCTTAAAAAATATATATAGATAAAATAACGTACTGATCAGTAGTCGATTTATCAATACATTTTAACTTAATATAACTTAACTGTTTTGAAATCCTAAAACTTAATTAAAAAAATCCTAGATTTTCAAAGAAGTCTTAGACTTTTGGACCCAACTGTCAATCATGTTTAATTTGCTCTTTACTCAGATCCTCAGAGCCAACACCAGAGTCAAAATGAGGTGATGCCCCGAGATGACCTGGACTACACCCATCACAGCTACCTTGACATGGAGAAGGTGAGGGGAGAGGGCAAAAGCCTGCAGTGTAAAAAGTTCATGAATGGCAGTGACAAAAATAATATAAGCGAATACACAAAGCATGTGCGGCACAGTGAGATTTTTAAAAATCACTCACAAAATGTAACTTTTCTTATTTTCACAGCTCATGAAATCTGTTTCTGATGAGTGTCCCAACATCACCAGATTCTACAGTCTGGGCAAGAGCTACAAAGGTCTGGAGATTTACGCCATGGAGATTACTGATAACCCTGGGATCCATGAAACAGGTGAGGAACATCAGAATAGGCTTAAAGGGATAGTTCACCCAGAAATTATAATTCTTTCATCATTTACTCATCCTTATGCCATCTCAAACTTGAATGACTTTCTCACTTTTTGGAACATAAACGAAGATATTTTTATGGAGATATGATGTAAATATATCCATACAATGCAAGTCAATGGGGTCCAACAATTTCAAGCAACAAAAAGGACATAAAGGCAGCATAAAAGTAATCAGTACGACTCAAGTTGTTTAATCCATGTCTTCTGAAGCGATTCAATTCGGTTTTGGGTGAGAACAGACCAAAATGTAACTGTTGACACATGCACAGAGCGCTTGTACATGGGCAGTGCGTGAGTAAAGAGAAAACGTTGTATATAAAATGATTATAAAATCGTGATATGACCTTGTACATTTATTAACCTGCAAAGGGCTGCGATTTAATCCGATAAATAAATAGTATGTGCTGATCTGTCCTGTGCATATTGTGTGAGTTGTACTACACATTTAAAAAATCATACGTGTGAGGCTTATGATCTGTGCAAGCGCCAAAATTTGAGTGACAGATGTCTAAAGTCTAACGTGCGCTAAGTGTGTTACATTTGTTGCACATTAAATTCACTTTAATTTCACTTTTGTGTAATTCCACATTTGTTTGGCTGCTAAAATTTAATATACAAATAATATACCTCATTGAACCAGATATTTGTGGACAGAGGATGAGTTGATGTTACAATGAGGAGCACATTATAAAGCTGTTCAGGTTGTAAAAACTCGCGTTTGAGATATGACTGTTTGTAATTTATGTTGTAGAACAAAACGTCCAAGTATCTTCAAGTAATGTTTACCGCAGACCATATTTTACTCATAAATTGGAAAACCCCATTATAAAAACACAGGAAAATCCTGAGGGAACCCAAGGCGAATTGTCTTCCAGGTTCGCCTACAAATTGTCACAGCTGAACAGCTTTATACAGCAGTTGTGAATGTAAACTTTATAGCTTACATTGTGAATGTAAGCTGTAAAGGTCTTTCTGCAGTTGTCCGCCAAAACAAAAGCTTTATGGTTTAGAGTTCTTTGGCTTAACTGGACCTGCATAGCAATGCCTGGTGCAATTTAATATTTCATTACAAAAATATATTTCAAATGTACAGTACTAATAATAACAATCATCTTCATCAATAAACTTTTACAATAAAGTAATATTCAAGGTAACTGGGTTCCAAAATATAATGAGACCCTATCACAAAGTGACCAAAAATAGGTACACAGTGGACAAGTTTCATTTATTTGTTTGTTTGTTGTTTGGTTCTTTTTAAGAGGACTTAAATATGAACCCTTAAAGAGTAGCTCTTGGCAGGAGAGCATGAGCAAAACATTTCCACATTTTCTGCAAAAGGAACCACTTAACTAGTTTTTTGTTAAATCACAATGCTATCGTTTACTTTCACATTTCAAACACAGATGTGTGAAAAGGGTCCTTTTGCAATATTTAAACAAATGATCACAAAATGACTTTTTGTCCAAATCGTGCAGCCCTAATCGGAAGTGTTGGACCCCACTGACTTGCATTGTATGGATATATTTACATCATATCTCCATCAAAATATTTTCTTTGTGTTCCGCAGAAGAAAGTCATGAGTTTGAGATGGCATAAGGGTGATTAAATGAAAAGGCTCGGTCACATTTACCATTGCATGGCGAAATTCTGCAGGCGAAATACATCTCAGTGGGAATCTGTGCGATGAGGAATTTTGCCTGATGGACTTCCAGTGGCAAAGAAATATCCTACCATGAATTTTGTGTGGGGTTTTAGAGTGTAAATTTAAGAAAAGGAGGAACAAGTCATAATTAATTTTGTGGTAATCCACATTCCCAAATTCTGTTGATTGAGCTTAACTTGTATTAGACCCAGAATATTCCTTTAACATCCACCCACGCCTTTTTCGCCTGCAGAATTTCATCTTTTCAACAAGTTCCCAACCCTGTTCTTGGAGACATATTCTGTCCACAACAGTACACATTTAGCATATCTTTCTAATCAAACACACCTGATTCAACTCATCAGCTCATTAGTAGAGGCTTCATTATCTGAACTGAGTGCGTCAGATAAGGGAGACATCAAAAATATGTCCTGTTAGGGGGGGCTCCGAGAACATGGACAAAATAAGTGTTTAATAAAATCACATGCAATCTGAACTCGAATGCATATCCATGATCCGTTTGATATCCCAACATTAACATCTCCCTTCAGGTGAGCCAGAATTCCGATACACAGCAGGTTACCATGGCAACGAGGCTCTGGGAAGAGAGCTTCTGCTGATGCTCATGCAGTACTTGTGTAGAGAGTATAAAGACAGCAACCCTCGAGTGCGCCACCTGGTGGATGAGACACGAATTCATCTGGTGCCATCGGTCAATCCTGATGGACATATGAGAGCTTTTGAAAAGGTGTGTCATAGATTTATACAAAGGTTTAAAGTGAATTATGTAATTTCTGTGCCGTCAAAGGTACCAAACGGAATTGCAAGTATAATGATTGCTATTAAATAAATTCATAACAAAGTCGGAACACTGTTGCTCCCAAATAAATTTAATGAGCTCACTACAGAAAAAGCAAATGTGACATTTTAAGCTACATGCTCTTCATCAGACTAAAATGACACTTACAAACACACCCATATATACCTGTGTGCATCAATCAAGAAATCACATGACAGCATCACATGAACATATCAAAGAGATAAACATGTAAGATAAACCACAGGGACACTGAAGTATATATATGACATTAGTAGTCTTACAGGAAATCAAGGTTGTTGAAAGTTCTGGTTTTACAAGTTGCTCTGCTGGCCACTACCACAATGATAGTTACCAGAAGGCACCTCACTCAAAAAATGTGAAGCAGATGGAGCAGGTGGCAAATCAGCCCTAACAAGAATATCACACAGATTAGGGGGTCTTTTGTACACTACACGAGGGAAACTACTAAAGCAATTCTTTAGGGAGGGATCACTATTAATTATATACCTATGTTTCCTTAGAATAAACTCAATTTGTTTGGCGAGAAGAGAGTACTGTATATAACAAATAACCCTAGTATTTGTTGATTTTGAAGTTCTTTTGTTGAGGCACTCCCATTGGGACATATGATTAAAACGATTAGCTGATGACACAGTCCACTCTTTGGCATAAGACCTCTGCCTGAACCGCTGTCAGGTCAGAAGCTTGCATTTTATAATCATGATCTGAACTACAGATCCTTTGAATTCGACTGAACTGAGAGATAGGAAGTGACCGTTTTAGAGGGACAGGATGATATGAAATCCCATGCAGAATAGAATTTCTGTCTGTAGGTTTTCAATATAGACTAGTGATTAGTCCACTTTGGCCTCTAATCACATAAACATCCAAAACATTAATCTTCTGTTGGTCAGACTCCATTGTGAACTTCAAATCACTACTGTTAGCATTCATAAATGAGTGAAATTCCAACAGTTGTGATTCAGTACCACTCCAAATGAAAAATACATCATCAGTATACCTTTTCCACACCCTAATGAACTGAAAAAGGGGTTATATGACTGACTGAATACAATTTGTTTGGATGTGCATGCTTTCTACGATCTTTATTAAATAGATTCCCCTATACAGGTGCATCTCAATAAATTAGAATGTCATGGAAAAGTTCATTTATTTCAGTAATTCAACTCAAATTGTGAAACTCGTGTATTAAATAAATTCAATGCACACAGACTGAAGTAGTTTAAGTCTTTGGTTCTTTTAATTGTGATGATTTTGGCTCACATTTAACAAAAACCCACCAATTCACTATCTCAAAAAATTAGAATATGGTGACATGCCAATCAGCTAATCAACTCAAAACACCTGCAAAGGTTTCCTGAGCCTTCAAAATGGTCTCTCAGTTTGGTTCACTAGGCTACACTATCATGGGGAAGACTGCTGATCTGACAGTTGTCCAGAAGACAATCATTGACACCCTTCACAAGGAGGGTAAGCCACAAACATTCATTGCCAAAGAAGCTGGCTGTTCACAGAGTGCTGTATCCAAGCATGTTAACAGAAAGTTGAGTGGAAGGAAAAAGTGTGGAAGAAAAAGATGAGAGCAAGTTTTGTATTTCATTTGGAAACCAAGTTCCTAGAGTCTGGAGGAAGGGTGGAGAAGCTCATAGCCCAAGTTGCTTGAAGTCCAGTGTTAAGTTTCCACAGTCTGTGATGATTTGTGGTGCAATGTCGTCTGCTGGTGTTGGTCCATTGTGTTTTTTTGAAAAGCAAAGTCACTGCACCCATTTACCAAGAAATTTTGGAGCACTTCATGCTTCCTTCTGCTGACCAGCTTTTTAAAGATGCTGATTTCATTTTCCAGCAGGATTTGGCACCTGCCCACACTGCCAAAAGCACCAAAAGTTGGTTAAATGACCATGGTGTTGGTGTGCTTGACTGGCCAGCAAACTCACCAGACCTGAACCCCATAGAGAATCTATGGGGTATTGTCAAGAGGAAAATGAGAAACAAGAGACCAACAAATGCAGATGAGCTGAAGCCCACTGTCAAAGAAACCTGGGCTTCCATACCACCTCAGCAGTGCCACAAACTGATCACCTCCATGCCACGCCGAATTGAGGCAGTAATTAAAGCAAAAGGAGCCCCTACCAAGTTTTGAGTACATATACAGTAAATGAACATACTTTCCAGAAGGCCAACAATTCACTAAAAATGTTTCCCTATCTGTCACTCACTCGACGTTGGTGTCGATGTAGTGACACTAGGGGTCACTCTTGGGAGCCCGAGACACCTCTGGTCTTTGATAAAAGGCCAATGAAAATTGGCGAGTGGTATTTGCATGCCACTCCCCAGGACATACGGGTATAAAAGGAGCTGGTATGCAACCACTCATTCAGATTTTCTCTTCGGAGCCGAACGGTCATGCTCATTGAGCTGAATACTACTGTTCATTCACCTGCTGGATCTGACGGCGCATTTCAGCGGCTTCTCCCTCCTCTGCACTGGTGCACTGCAGAGAATGCCCCTGGGCGCTTCGGCAGAAAAACTAGAGAGTATATTTTCTGAAAGAGCATTTTTCCCCCTCTAAAAGAGTATATATTTCTCTAAAAGAGCGCACACACGGAACGTCTTTTTAAAGACGCGTCTTTTTAAAGATGCTTTTCCGATTGTGTGTTATTCCTGGTTGTGCTCGTTATCTCTCGCCTTCTAACGGTCACGATCACTGTCTTTCGTGTCTGGGCACTGCTCACGCGGAGACAGCGTTCGTGGATGGTCACATTCTCATTGCGAGAATGTGTCCATGGCAACGTTGCGGTCGCGGCTCGCCTTCGTAAGGAAGCGAGCCACCCCAGAGGCTCCCGCCTCGGTCCTTATACCCACGGGTTTGAGGCCAGCGCGGCTAGCACTGGGGGCGATTTGGGGACCCCAATGGGACTGCCTCCGCCGGGTATCCCCCCGCGGACCTCCCATTCCCCAGCACGCTCGTCTGCCCCGATCGGGCTTCCGGGTGAGTCCGCCGGCTCGTCTCACGGCGAGTTCGACCTCTTATTCGGAGCCCGCGAAAGTGATGAGCTCTCGAGCGCAGCATCGGAGAGCGGGCTCGTCCAGTCGGAAGCCTCAGCTGGGCTCCTCCCTTCGGGGTTGATCGCCCAGTCACAGGCTGACGCGGAGATGACGACATGCTTTCCCGGACAGCCGCGAGCGTTGGTTAGAGTGGATTTCACCGCTCTTCCCTGAACCCTCGCGGCTCGGTGATTGGTTCCTGGGCTCGCGGCGCCGCTCAAAGCCACGCCCCGCCCCGTTCCTTTCTTCCCGGAAGTGCATGAAGAGCTGACAAGGTCGCGGGAGGCACCTTTTACTGCCCGGTCCCGATCTTTTCAGCTTCCCCGCTCTCACTACCCTCGATGGTGGGGCGGCCAAGGGTTATTCGGCAATCCCCCAGTGGATAAAGGCGCTCGCGGTGCACCTATGCCCGCAGAGCGCCGCCACCTGGCGCGGGTGCCCAAAGCCCCCGTCCAAGGCCTGTAGGTTTACGTCGTCTCTGACGGTCAAGGCCTACGGCGCTGCTGGACAAGCCGCCTCCGCCCTGCACGCCATGGCTCTCCTGCAAGTCCGCCAAGGCGCTAAAGGAACTGCACGAGGGTAGTTCCGCCCCGGGATTGATGCAGGAACTGCGCTCGGCGACCGACCTCACTCTCCGAGCGACGGAGGTCACGGCGCGGTCTCTCGGGCGGACGATGGCCACACTAGTGGTCCAGGAGCGCCACCTTTGGCTCAACCTGGTCGAGATGGGTGAGGCCGACAGGACACGATTCCTTGCTGCCCCCATTTCCCAGGCGGGCCTATTCGGCGACACCGTCGAGGACTTTGCCCAGCAGTTCTCGATGGTAGAGCAGTAGATGGATGCTAGCCAGCTTGTCCTGCCCCGGCGCGGCTCAAGATCCTGCACCCCATCTACTCATCGCCGAGGGCGTCCCCCTGCGGTGACTGCACCGGCTCCGCCGCAGCCCGCCCCTCCGGCCCGGCCCCGGCGTGGAGCCCACCGCAGGAAGCAGACGCCACCCGTCTCACAGCCGGCACCGAAGAACCCACGGAGGTCTTCGAAGCGCCCCTGAGACGGGCGACCCAGGGACAACAAAACTCGCTGCTCTGGAGCTGGTAAGCAGATCTTCTTTTTGTTACCTTTTGCATTTAATTGCGCTGCATGCCCAAGTGGCTGCAGTACTCAAGAGCTCTGCAAGAGTGGTTTCCTTGTTCCCTGGGTCACATATTCGGTGTGTACGGCTGGCATCACGACCACCGTCCACCACTCCATTTGGCAGGTTGGCGCTCCAGCGGTGGTCTCCCGCCCTGAGCGCCCAGCTGTGGCACAAATCCGCCCCCGATGTGACAGTCTCCACGGGTCATGAGGACAGGCCTCTTCCTCCCCCGTCCCAGGCTGTTCCGGGGGTGGTCACAAGGAGCCAGGTAAGTGCTTCGATGTCCTCGGACTCAGCACGGCCACGATGTGGTGTGGCACCTCAAGCTCCGCCCCGCCGCGAGGCCCCACCAGCCGGTACAGTACCGAAAAAAGGCGGTGGGTTGTGGCCAATCTTGGACCTGCGAGTACTGAAAAGGGCCTTACACAGACTCCCGTTCAAGATGCTGACGCAAAGACGCATTCTAGCGAGCGTCCGGCATCAAGATTGGTTCGCGGCGGTAGACCCGAAGGATGCGTACTTTCACGTCTCGATCCTTCCTCGACACAGACCCTTCCTGCGGTTTGCGTTCGAGGGTCAGGCGTATCGGTACAAGTCCTCCCTTTCGGCCTGTCCCTGTCTCCTCGCATCTTTACGAAGATCACAGAGGCTGCCTTTGCCCCGTTAAGGGAGGTGGGCATTCGCATTCTCAACTATCTCGACGACTGGCTAATCCTAGCTCACTCTCGAGACGGGTTATGCGCACACAGGAACCTGGTGCTCTCACACCTCAGCCGACTAGGGCTTCGGGTCAGCTGGGAAAAGAGCAAGCTCCTCCCGGTTCAGAGCATCTCTTTTCTCGGTTTGGAGTTGGACTCAGTCTCCTTGACGGCGCACCTTATGAACAAGCGCGCCCAATCGGTGCTGGCCTGTTTGAAGGCGTTCAAACAGAAAACAGCGGTTCCACTGAAACATTTTCAGAGGCTCCTGGGGCATATGGCGTCCTCGGCGGTGGCCACCCCGCTCGGGTTGATGCATATGAGGCCGCTTCAGCACTGGCTCCAGACTCGAGTCCCGAGACGGGCATGGCGCCACGGGACACACCGCGTGGCCATTACGTCGGTCTGTCACCGTCTTTTCAGCCCTTGGACCGACCTCTCGTTTCCACGAGCAGGTGTTCCGCTAGAACTGGTCTCCAGGCGCGTCGTGGTCACGACAGACGCCTCCAAAATGGGCTGGGGCGCTGTTGGCAACAGGCACGCAGCCGCCGGCCTCTAGACGGGTCCGCGGCTGCGTTGGCACATCAACTGCCTCGAGTTACTGGCAATTCTGCTCGCCCTGCGGAGGTTCCGGCCGTTGATCCAGGGCAAGCACGTGCTAGTTCGGACAGACAGCACGGCAGCGGTAGCATATGTCAACCGCCAAGGCGGTCTGCGCTCCCGCTGTATGTCATAACTCGCCCGCCGTCTCCTCCAACGGAGTTAGCAGCACCAAGTCGCTGCAAGCCACTCACATCCCGGGCAACCTCAACACTTCGGCGGACGCGCCATAACAACAGGTTACCCTCAAGGGAGAGTGGAGACTCCACCTTCAGGTGGTCCAGCTGATTTGGAGTCGATTCGGTCAGGCACAAGTGCACCTGTTCGCCTCCCAAGAATCCTCCCACTGCCCGCTCTGGTACGCCCTCACCGAGGCCTTCCTCGGCATAGACGCGCTGGCACACAGCTGGTCCCCTGGCATTCGCAAATATGCGTTTTCCCCAGTGAGCCTGCTCGCACAGACCCTGTGCAAGGTCAGGGAGGACGAGGAGAAGGTCGTCCTGGTAAGCACCCTACTGGCCCGCCCAGACGTGGTGCTCGGACCTCACGCTCCTCGTGACAGCTCCCCCCGGGCATATTCCTCTGAGGAAGGCCCTTCTTTCTCAGGGAAGGGGCACCATCGGGCACCCGCGCCCAGACCTCTGGAATCTCCATGTCTGGCCCCTGGACGGGACGCGGAAGACCTAAGCTGTCTCCCACCTGCGGTGGTAGACACGTTCACTCAGGCTAGGGCTCCCTCTACGAGGTGCCTGTATGCCTTTAAGTGGTGTCTGTTCGCTAAGTGGTGTTCTTCCCATCAGGAAGACCCCCAGAGGTGCGCAGTCAGATCAGTGCTTTCCTTCCTGCAAGAGAGGTTGGAAGGGAGGCTGTCCCCTTCCACCTTGAAGGTGTACGTTGCTGCCATAGCAGCACACCATGACGCAGTCGACGGTAAGTCCTTAGGGAAGCATGATCTGATCATCAGGTTCCTAAGAGGCGCCAGGAGGCTGAATCCCTCCAGGCCACGCCTTGTTCCCTCATCGGACCTCTGTAGTTTTTCAGGGTCTACAGAGAGCCCCCTTTGAGTTTTGCAGTCAGCCGGGCTTAAGGCACTCTCCTTGAAGACTGCCCTCCTGACTGCGCTCACTTCCATCAAGAGGGTAGGTGACCTGCAAGCGTTCTCTGTCAGCGAAACGTGCCTGGAGTTCGGTCCGGGCTATTCTCACGTGATCCTGAGACCCCCGACCGGGCTATGTGCCCAAGGTTCCCACCACTCCTTTTAGGGACCAGGTGGTGAACCTGCAAGCGCTGCCCCAGAAGGAGGCAGACCCAGCCCTGTCGTTGCTGTGTCCGGTGCGCGCTTTACGCATCTATTTGGATCGCACACAGAGCTTTAGAATCTCTGAGCAGCTCTTTGTCTGCTTTGGTGTACAGCGGAAAGGAAGCGCTGTCTCCAAGTAGAGGATCGCCCACTGGCTCATTGACGCCATAACTATGGCATGTCTCGCCCAAAACATGCCGCCCCCGGTAGGGCTACGAGCCCATTCTACCCGTGGTGTAGCGGCTTCTAGGGCCCTGGCCAGAGGTGCCTCTCTAACAGACATTGCAGAGCAGCGGGCTGGGCAACACCCAACACCTTTGCAAGGTTCTACAGCCTCCGGGTGGAACCGGTTTCGTCCCAGGTAGTGGCACGCAACACAAGCGGATAAGCCCGGGATAGCCGGCCGGGTGTATCGCTTGCACATAGCGCCTTCCACCTCCTTTTGAGCTGAAGACGTGCGCTGTTAATTCCCAGTAGTGTTCACAAAAGTTGTTCCCTGGTTGACTTCCTCCGAGCCCTGTGGCAGTCGAGTTTTCGGAGAGACTCGCTGCCGGCCCAGTACACGCGCTAACTAAGAGCCCGGTTCTGGGGTAGGTGCTCCGCATGTGGTGGTTCCCTGTAAGGCTAACCCCATGCGATCTATATCTTCCGCTAGTTCGTTTCCCTACTGGCAAACTGCGTCTTCCTTGGGCAGAGCCCCTCAGTCTCCATGTTGTAGTAACTCCTCCCCCATTGGGCAGGATCTACCTTGAAGGCTCTCCACATGGTTGGAAAGACCATGTGATGTATTCTTCCAATTAAATATCCCCCCCTTTCTTGGGGCGAGGTGTGGTCTCCGCGGTGTCCTCCCCTTGGGAGGGACCTGGCGGCCCAGTCAGATAATCCCCCTTCTTTTTTAGGGAGTGGAAAAAGAGAAGGGGAAAGAGGCCACGACTGCGTTAAGCCTGTCTCTATCTCTGGGTAGTCAACTTGTCCCCAAAAAGGGCCGTTTGACACTCATAACTGTGTTGGGGGAGGTTACGTGTCGACCTGGTGCGCTGGCTATGAGGCACACAGCAAGTCTGCCCACCACACACCGCCAGTTCACGTAACACAGTTCAGCCTTGTGGCGTTTTGTATAGGGACCCCTAGTGTCACTACATCGACACCAACGTCGAGTGAGTGACAGATAGGGAACGTCATGATTACTGGTGTAACCTCCGTTCCCTGATGGAGGGAACGAGACATTGGTCCCTCCTGCCACAACGCTGAACTACCCGCTGAAATGGCCAGACCTTATATCGGCTCCTCAGCGTAAAACCTGAATGAGTGGTTGCATACCAGCTCCTTTTATACCCGTATGTTCGGGGGAGTGGCATGCAAATACCACTCGCCAATTTTCATTGGCCTTTTATCAAAGACCAGAGGTGTCTCGGGCTCCCAAGAGTGACCCCTAGTGTCACTACATCGACACCAACATCTCGTTCCCTCCATCAGGGAACGGAGGTTACACCAGTAACCATGACGTTTTTTATTGGTCTTATGATGTATTCAAATTTTTTGAGATAGTGAATTGGTGGGTTTTTGTTAAATGTGAGCCAAAATCATCACAATTAAAAGAACCAAAGACTTAAACTACTTCAGTCTGTGTGCATTGAATTTATTTAATACACGAGTTTCACAATTTGAGTTGAATTACTGAAATAAATGAACTTTTCCACGACATTCTAATTTATTGAGATGCACCTGTACATTCCTACCAGCCCCACTCTAAGCTAACATTTAGCTTTTAGTAATATTTAGCTAATAGGAAGCTAATGTTAGCAAAGTGATGTAGCCAGGAATCTTGTGAACAAAATGCCAATGTTTAAGTGTTTTAATTATGGCTGGGATATTTAACAAATTAATTTCTGCGATTAATAGTTGACTGTTTAACGCGTCAAAAAAAAAAGCAGTTAATGCAGTATCCATTTCTTTCACTTCCTAAAACTTCACTAATGTTTTTCCCCACTTCCTGTGGCTAAGATTGGCATAAATAAATTTCCAGAAGGTACACGCTCAACTTGACTGCACTTTCTAGCACAGAAACTGATTGTGTGGAGCAGTGCACGCTTATTCAGTATGTGCGATGCATAACAAACACGTGAGGGAATTTACTGTTTTGAGAATGTAGACTTACCCGCTAGTGGTGAGCCAGGTGTGGAAGAGATACGTGCAAGCTACCATACCTCTTTACATCGCATGAAAACGCTCTCTTACCAGTGTCAAAAACGAAACTGCGTGAAAGAGACTCAGCGTATGCTTGATAGAGAATGAACAGCAGCCAAATAAAATCATACTTTTGAGATTTCAAATTCAGCATTAAATTTGTTTTATATCTGTATAAAATATATGTATAGTGTCTTATAAAGCATTGGTAATGTACACTTTAGTTTATCTTGCCAATAAAGCTCTATATGAATTGAATCTGCCCATTTGATCCTTATTATTAAAAAGTCCACTGGATTTTTGCCCAACATTTAATTACAGCATATCCACTGATTTTATGGCATGTAAACATATACTTGAATCAAAAATGTATACCTGTAAAAAATGTCTAATTAACTCAATCCACAAAAAAAATTAATATTTTAATGTTATATATATATATATATATATATAATATATATATATATATATATATATAAATGAATAGTGACTAACCAATTTCTTGCAAGTTCTTAAATGTAAATATATTTATAATTATATTTTAATGTTTGTTTTAATGTACCATGTACCATGATCGAGATTGATCACAGAAAACTGTGCGATTAATTCGTTATTTTTTTTATCGATTCATAGCCCTAGTTTTAATACATTCTCTGTCTATAAGTTCTTAATAAAGCCTTTTTATTGTGCCCTAATATTTCAAAGGGACATTTCTTCTTTCTGTACAGTGTCTTCCATTGCTTGTACAAATAATTCTCAGCTAAACTAGTCACTAGTGGGTATTCCTACTACTATCGTGCTAACGTTATTGGCAGACTGCATGTTTGGCCATATCTTTTGAAAATCTTATAAAAAATGAGACATATTGCCAGTAAAATTAAGATATCATTCTAATTTGATAAGGAACCAGTTTTCTTGTCGCCAATGAACATTTTGCCATGGAGTGTTTTTATATAAACTGCAGTATTGCTCATTGCATCATATTAACAAGATGAACAGTCTATCAATGTAGGAATCAAACTCACTCAGACGGCTGATCATTTCTTTTCAACGCAACATTTTTTAAAATTATATCCATAATTATGCTATATGTTGTTGCAGACGAATCATATAGAACAGTGAAATCGTTTACAGAAACTTTATCTTCCTTTAATCTTCCTTTCCTGCATTAGACTCTCACAGTAGACGGATGACGTGAAATACACGGACACCGTCTTCTCTCCTATTGGTTGTCGCTCCTAGAAGTCGCTTCTCATTTGCATAAAGTTAAACTTTTCTCAACTTTCTCAAGTCGATGGACATGCCCATATCTTATTGCCAGAGGTCGCAGTCTCTCCTGTCGTCGGAAGTTGCCAGCTCTCATTGAAAATGCTTTGAGTCGCTGCATGTGTGTACGGGGCTTTAGAGTTGTCTGTACATGTTAAATTGGGATAGTAGAAAGTATTTTAACATCTGAAAAATTCCATACCACACCTTTAAGTATTTCTTTGCATTATTTTCACTTTGGTGTTGGTTCCTAGCTCTTTAACCTAAAAATGTGTTTCTTTTTTTGCTTGAACATCACTCAAACAGGGTTCAGAGTTGGGGAGCTGGACATTAGGGCACTGGACTGAAGATGGCCATGATATCTTTCAGAACTTTCCAGACCTAAATAACATTTTCTGGGATGCACAGGACAAAGGCATGGTGCCCAAACTGACTCCAAATCACCACCTGCCCATCCCTGAGGGCTATCTGTCAGTCAATGGCTCAGTAAGTAAAGAAATACTAATGGAAGGAGGTCTACTTGCTATCCATTAGCACTCCCATATCAATGGCAGTTGCTCGGCTGGCGCAGGACCCGCTGGAAGTACAGTACATGAAATTTGCAATATTTGCTCATGGAACCACAGAAATATTTAAGCCAATCACCTGAGCCACAAATATCATGTGACTAATCACTTTAGACCCACAGCAAATTGATATCCTGACAACGCTGATTTTAGCAAACAGGGAAAAATAAGTACAGTTCACGCTTTTAACAGCCCTAAAAAAAAATTGCCACTAGTAAAACATATTCTTTACTATAATGAAATATTAGAAATTAGAGCTGTCTATCAATTAAAAATTTTAATTGAATTAATTACATGGTGTGCTGATTAATTAATCAAATGAATTAATGGTGGTGGTGTAGTGGACTAAAGCACTGAACTGGTAAGTGGAAGGTTGTTGGTTCAATCCCCACAGCCACCACCATTGTGTCCTTGAGCAAGGCACTTAATGCCAGGTTGCTCCAGGGGGATTGTCCCTGTAATCAGGGCACTGTAAGTCACTTTGGATAAAAGTGTCAGCCAAATGCATAAATATGAATTGCAATTTATTGTATATATAAATATTAGTTGTGAAAGCCCCTCAGATAACAATAATTCAGTATAAAATGATGAAATAATTATTACATTTAAATAATTACATGTATGTGTATGTGTGTGTGTGTGTGTGTGTGTGTATATATATATATATATATATATATATATATATATATATTATTAAAAAAAAATCAGATAATTCAAATGCATTACATTATTGTGGCAGAGGAGTTAAGCATTGATAAGACAATACAAAAAGTGACTTTAGGATCCAGTGCATTGTTTATTTGCATATTATTGAACATAAGCCTTCGTTGACCTTCACAGCAATCCATTTTTGCAATTGAATCCATCAGTCAGTCTGAGATTTATTATGAGGGCTTGTCTAAGGACCCGTCAATGTACACCTGCATCAGACGGATGCTTTTGGAGCATCTCACTTTGGTTGCATCACTTCATAAACATAAAATGTTTAGGTTGCTGTGTCAAGTTAAACGTAGTTTGAAAAACACCTCTTGAGATCCCTAAGTTCGAATTTGCACTCCAAGCAGTGTTTTTAACACAAGAACGCATCCTTGTGTTGTGCTGTCTGCTGAAGGGTTGGTTTGTTCTCTGTTTGTATTAGCTGCGCATTGCCTATACAGCTGAAGTTTCGCTTACTGCCCCCTGGAGAAAACAGGTGGGACTTCAACCTTGAATTGCTCAGGAATCTTCCTTTTTAAGGTCCGGGGACATGATTAATTGCGTACATTTTTTTAACACGTTATTTTTTTTAATAATTAATCACACTGAATTAACGTGTTATATTGACCACCTTATTAGTAATATATACTGTATGTTGCTTAAAAAAAATCTTTTGCTACTTTTGAATGGCCGTCAATGAAGAAAGATGCTTTTTTGAAACCAGATGGTGCAGTGACAGCACTGACCAGCAGGGCCTAACTGGGCCATGCTAACCAGACAATATATTGTACATTTGTACCTTTTGTAATAAATAAAGAATATTCTTTATGCTCTATGCTTTATTCAGGTTGCTGTGGAGACTCTTGCCCTCATCTCCTGGATGGAGAACCATCCATTTGTGCTTGGTGCCAACCTGCAGGGTGGTGAGAGACTGGTGACGTACCCCTTTGACATGCACCGCCTCACCAAGGAGTCTGAGGAGAGAGAGAAAAAACTAAACTCCAGAGCAAACAGACGTAAACGGCAGTATGAGGAAGAGGAGGAAGAAGAACCCAACCCTTACCTTCACATTGGGTACCATCAGGAGAGCTACGGCAGCCCCCAAGATAACCATGCGCACCATCAAGAGAACTATGGCTACCATCAAGAAAGTTATGGGTACCATCATGAGAACCAAAGGTATCATGAAGAGAACCAAGGGTATCATGAAGAGAACCAAGGGTACCATCATGAGAACCAAGGGTACCACCATGAAGGTCACTCTGAAGGTTACCATGAGGGCTATCAAGAAGGATACCCAGAGGGATATGGAGAGGGTGAACCAGAGGAGGAGATCAGGGTGATTGAGGACCAGTCTTTGTTCCGATGGTTGGCCTTATCTTACTCCTCCACTCACCGCACCATGACTCAGACCTACCAGGGAGGTTGCCATACTGATGATCCAACGGGTGGACAGGGAATTGTCAACCGTGCCAAGTGGAAGCCCATCCCAGGAAGTAAGCATTAGGAATTTGTAATACTCTGTCAAAAACTAAGTAATTAAGCTAGTTCATTCATTTAGAAGGATCATTAAAGCTGAAGTTGGTATTAGGGTCGTCAACAGGGCAGGGAAGGAGAACACAGGGAAGCAGGTTTTTCCAGGCTCAGGTAGGACCTTTAATCGGCCATTTCAATGCTTTACAACTTCACAAACTCGTCAGCTTCACAGGCATGTAGTAACTTAACACATCGGCTTCACAAACATAACAGATTAAACATAGCAGCTTCAGGAGCACCGTGGCCTTCCTTGTGCCAGACTCTCTCTCTCTCTCTCTCTCTCTCTCTCTCTCTCTCTCTCTCTCTCTCTCTCTCTCTCTCTCTCTCTCTCTCTCTCTCTCTCTCTCTCTCTCTCTCTCTCTCTCTCTCTCTCTCTCTCTCTCTGCTGGTGGCGTGGCTGCTTATATGCCGCTCTCCCCATGCTCACTGGAATTAGAGACAGCCTTCTCTCTCTCTCCGGACGGATGCTTGACCACGCCCCTGCTGCCACAATCAGTGCTTGGCACACATCCAAAATTCAAATGCTCATTGTAGCATTCGAATATGCATTTTTATCTTAAATTCGAATATTGGAATTTGACAGCCTTAGTGGATATAATTTCTGTGGTACAAGCCTCTTAAAACGGAATTGCAAAAACTCATGCCATTGGTTGAGCCAATGTTCCTGGGATACTCAGAAAACAATGCAATGTGTTGAAAGCACCACAGAGCCACAGTGGGTGCATCTCAACCAGCTCCCTATAACGTAATTCAGTATATCACGAACAATAATTCGGGCACTGTCAAAGGTGTCTATCCACTGAACTTCGGCACTGAGTTCAGAATTGCATACTACCATACAACTCTTACTATTTCTGCCATAGACAGATATGGCAGAAGTAGTATGAGTAGTATGGGTAGTATGCAATTGAGAACTCAGCCAGGGACACTTATGACTCAATTACCTACGACACGATAACGAGCTCACAATTAATTAGCAACATCGCTATATATAAATAACACTATCATTCATTTTCGTTGAAGACAGTCAAGCGTACAGTGTTATTCTGAAAGATTTGACGTTAAATAAAGAAATAAAAATGTAAAGGAATGTATTTTAAATCTACTTTTAAAAACACTAATATTTAAAAGATTGTTTCTCTTTCATGGTCATTATAGATTAAAGATACAAACAACATCTCTTTTAAAGAGAAAATAAGGCTTTGACATCATATATTTACACTTGTGCTTGACTTCTAATGACTTGAGAGACGACATGACGAAGTTTCCGGTAAGGGAACACAGTGAGCAACGATGCTCCCTGGTTTTTACGCTGCATTGTGGAATATTTTAGGGAGAAAACATTTCAGTGCACTGGAGCGATTTTGCGAATGAGACAGCCCATAAAATGTCCGACTCCCTGATCAGTGCCCTGACTACTGAACTAGGGAACTGACTGAGACACACCCAGTGTTACACATGGCTTACTTTATAGTTGTCTTTGCATATTAAGCTGGGATAGAAGGAAGTATTTTAACATTAAAAAACAGCACACTTCAGCTTTAAGATCTAATTTTACGTTGGGTGTTGGTCACTTTCATGCTGCAAGTTATTTATAGGCTCAATTAAATGTATTGGTTCATCTGTTTACTCATTTAACAAATGGTTTCTTTTTTATACCTGTTCCTGTCACTTCCTCTCTCTTAGGTATGAATGACTTCAGCTATTTTCACACCAACTGTTTTGAGCTGTCCATTTTCCTAGGCTGTGATAAGTTCCCACATCAGAGTGAGCTCTTGAGAGAATGGGAGAATAACAGAGAGGCCATGCTGACATTCATGGCTCAGGTGAGCTGCTCATATCAGCATTAGTAGTGTGGCTGAAAGACAATATTCATGGCAGCACTTTACAATAAGGTTATATTTGTTAACATTATTTAACTACATTTGTTAACATGAACAACAATACTTTTACAGCATTTATTAATCATGGTTTATGATAATTTCAACATTTTATTGATATTTTTTTTTTAATTAAAAGTTGTTCACATTAACACTAGTTAATGCATTATGAACTAACAAAGAAAAAAATTAAGTATTTAATAAATGCTTTTAAAAATATCGTTCATTGTTAGTTCATGATACGTAATAGATAAATGTTAACAAATGGAATCTTATTATAAAGTGATACCATATTCATCATGGGTCAGTAACATGTTTAGGAACAGAACAGCCCCTTTAACAATCCCTGTGCAACTTCACATTAACCTTGGACCTTTACCCAGGTACATCGAGGAATTAAGGGAGTTGTGAGGGATAAAGAGGGCAACCCCATTGTGAACGCCACTGTGTCTTTGGAGGGAGTCAATCATGATGTCAGGACAGGTACGAAGATGTTTTCTGAAGTTCTGAAATAATATTTTTAAGAGAATTCTTACTGAACTTTTTTTAGTAGAGACAGCTGACAATGTCCCTCAGTCCATCTGTTAGATTAGTGTGGTCGACTAGTTTTAAGTTGCGTTTCAATTTGCTGGGTCCCTACGCAGTAATCACTGCTCCCTAAACAATGAGCAGGGGATATCTGTTGAAATTTACTTTACTTGAAGCAATTCATTCATTTGGTATTCCCTTCAATAATAAACAAACTCGGACAACACGAGTCGCCCAGTTTACGGGTCTCGAGTAAGATTGCATCATAAAAATATGAATGTTATATGAATAACCATACTTTTATAATTACATGCATACACTGTGTATATATTGTATAAATGTATAGAAAACATCTGTGTGTATTCATTTAAAATATTTGTATATATTTAAAAGTATATAATTTAATATAATATAATTCCTTATTCTATATGATGTTTGAAGTTCCCTTCCAACTGAACATATACATTCCCTTCGATTTGGAATCTCACTTAAGATTGCTGAAATGAAGTAAAGTGAGTGAGTGAGTAAAATCCTCTTGCAAAAGTTGTGTCTTTAAATTCATCCCCTTTAAAGCACTGCTTCTACAGTCATACACAAGAAAAAGTACGTCTTTGGCAGTTGTGTTTCAGCTTAAGATATTTTTGAGCATCTTGCACCATAAGCTTTGCATTTAAGATGGCGTATAATGTTAAAGCATATTTTTAAAATGTGCTTTGAGACCCTTGTGTTTATCTAATTTTTTTAAACAATTTGGGAAACGTTGCCATATGCCACAAATGGAAAGTGGTCCAAAAACTAGTTTTTCTTAGATGATCAATTTCTCCCTAAATTGATCATTTTAATTAATTATTTCCTTAAAATCAACATTTCTTTAATCAATTGATGTATTTACCGTATACACTTGGAAATCCTACAAACTAAAATCGAATGAATCATTATCGTGTGTAATTTGATATTGTTAATTATTTTCACGGTCACTAAAGCCTAGCTCATCCTCACTGTTGTCAATCAGTAATGAGCACTTTGCACTCTCTTGTACTTTCCATAAAATATTGCTGTTTTGATTTTTTTCTGAAAAGAAGAAATACAAATCGTCAATGTGTTATGCATAAATGCAATTACATTATGGTAAACATTTCCAAATAAATAAATAAATGCAATATTAAAATAGATGCCACTATCTGTAAAAATTCTCAGTGGGAAAATGCATTAGTGCAATTAAATTATAGTACAGAGTTGACATATGACAACACATTTTTCAATGTGGTACAGTGTTGCTATATGACAATGTTCATATTTTCTTAATATTCTGTAAAACAAAACAAAAAAGATAAAATTGATCAGTTAACAACAATATCTAATTAACTTATGATAAAGAAAAAAGTCATGATGTAGAAGAAACATACAGAAATGTGTTAAAGCATTTTGTGGAGCACTTCAGCAGCCTGGAGACTAAATTAAACTTCATTTGGTTTAATAAAAGCATATTATTGGTTATTTAAAGACTGCCCTTTTATTTCCACCAATGAATTATCTTTTAACATTTTCTGAAAGGTGAGAAAGTGAAAGAAAAGGAATTGTTACCATATGGCTACACCATACCATACAGGGCTAAACAAAAGTGCCTGATCAATGTCAGGTGAACACAAAATCAGTCTAATTTTTCAGGGCTTCCTTAAGAACGAGTAGTTGACTAGTTGTTCAGGCAACCCAGCTACAAGTCGATTTTGAAAATATATAGTTTTGCATATTCCTAGTCTGCACTAAAGGATTACAATAAAAATTAGGAAAATTTTGAAAAACAAAGGCTCTCTTTTACTCTTAGGTGAATCTGGTGATTACTGGCGAATTCTAAACCCTGGAGAGTACCATGTAACGGCCCGAGCGGAAGGCTATTCTCCCTTCACCCGTCTGTGTGTGGTCGGGTTTGACCCAGGTGCCACCCTGTGCAACTTTGACCTCACCAAGTCGAACTGGGACCGCATCAAACAGATCATGGCTCTCCATGGCAACAGGCCCATCCGGTTGCTGAGCAACGGCAATAGGGGCGGTGGACAGTACTTTTCACACAGTAGTGGAGGAAGATACATCAGCAACCAAATTCCTGTTGGTAATGATGGAGACATGAACAGAGCTCGTCTTCGACGGTTACGGCTGTTAAGACTCCGTCGCCTGCGGCAACAGAGGCTGCTGGCCGCCAAAAAAACTCCACCTACCACGACCACAACCAGCATGACTACAGTTCTGCCCACTACAGAGAGTACCACACCCTGGTATGACTCTTGGCACCTTGAAACCCTCGAAGAGCACACAACCCCAACAGAAGAGATTGAGTTGACAGACTACAACTACAACTACAAAATAGATGATTATTAAAACCAAATTACAGATAAAAGTTTCAGTCCAAACATTGATTGTTTTGGACTATTATAGGCCAAACATTGCCATGTTTTCACCCTTTGGTTTGATTGGTTTCAGTGACTCACTTTTTGTTCTTAATTTCCTAGAATATTTGGATGTGAATTAATGTAGTAATTAAATATTTTGATGCCATCAACAACAAAGCCGGATCCATTTTGGCATTATGAGCAAGTCCAAGGCTGTAAACAGCTCAGGGTAGAATCTCCAAGTTGTCATCTCGTAATTACAGTAATTCTGACACAACGTGAGCACAGAATTAGATATGCTTTGTACATAACTTCCATTGCTTGGGTAGGCATTTTAAGTAATTACACATTTCATTTCAGAGCATTAAAGCCAGTCTGGATTCTCATTAGCTCTCAATATTCTGATTGTAAAGACTGTAAAGGTTGCAGCTTTCAAAAGCTTGAAAAGCCTCAAGGAAGTAAGAATCACTCTGTTGTTTTCTCATGATAGACATCTGTACTATATTACCAAAAAGTAACATGAGGACTTCTCATATGATGTACACCTCTCACCCACATCAAACCAGAAGAAGGGAATCAAGAGAATGTTAATTACAAAAGAGAGACTTAAATAATATTTGTTTCTCACACACAAACAGCCAGTGTTTGTTAAAGTCAATTGCACACGGGAGATTTTCCCTAAAAGCTCTACTGGGTACAATGGCCTGAGGTAAAGGACATTTTCTTTTCAAATAATAAAGTGTTGTTTACATATCCACACTGTTGATTGTTTTATCTACATTATAGTGTTACAGGCACAATCTAGTCATCTTCAAACCCTGCTTAAGCAAGCACCAACTCGCTCATGTTGTCTACATTATGACAAGCTTTATTTCAAAAGCACAGGATCTTCCATCATAAGCTACCGCAAACGTATTGCTACCTTGGCTTTCAGGTACACCTTGGCTTTCAGGTCCTTTGCCATGATTGGTAGTGTGGCGTATTTCCACTGAAGTGGACCTCTTCCTGAGTAAAGATCTTTCTTTCAGAAAGACTTATAGAGGAAATAAATTGATATGATCTTTTATTTATGGAATAACAATAAAAAAATGAATGTGATTAAAGTCCATTTGGTGTATGCCCCATCCGACAGTCCGAAGAGATTCTAATTTGAACAATAAATACTACTCCAAAAGAAAGGAGAAAATTGTTCCAAATGGATTAACAAACCGGGTCTTCATGGCAGGGGAATTCAATCTGGAAAAGAGAAGCAAGATATTAATTAAAACCTTGAAAATGTATCATGACGTGAAAAGTGTGCAATATCCTTGCGAAAGGATAACCCATGATAACCGATGCGTGTCAGCTCTTGTAAAAAAGGCAAGCATGGTTTGTGCAATACCATTGAAAAAGGACAAACCATGCTTTGTGTTTGTTTATGAGCCCTTGTAAAAGGGCGAGTGTGATTTGTGCAATATCCTTGCAAAAGTATGAAGCATGTTTTGCTTTTGAGCCCTTGCAATAAGGGCAAAAAAAATTGTGCAATACCCTTGCAAAAGGATAAAAAATGCTAAGTATTCAATATAATGTGTTAATTGCTGATTATAAATTATATTAATAACTAACTGGTGATGAGTGGAACAAAATGCATGAAGATGACCCCTGGCCACCACCAGATATGTGGGAATAATGACCATTTACTTTCAAGTGATAGAGAGGGGACATGACTGATAATTTGAGGGTTAGAACGAATGTATTTCTAATAGAATGAAGAAGACCAGTGACAGAGCATCTTAATTGTGGACTCTGATATTACCTGAGGAGTGGCTGCTGTGGCAGATCCAATTCTGAATGAATGCCTCAAGTAAAGACGGGTGTTTGAGGATAACGGAAAGGTGAATTCTGAACCAGTAAAATTGGAGAAAAAGAAATGTCAGGAAAAGATAGCTCACAAGACGGCAGAAAGGAAAGTGAGTTAGAAGTGAATTCTCCACACTGCAGAAACACGTTAAAAGCCAAAAGAACAAAACGCTTCCAGAAAAATATAGATATATCCGGAAAAGAATTCTCATCTAAGGGATGAAATCATAAGATGTAAAATTTTTAAGGTTATTGATCAGGAAGAGAGGGACAAGATTTTTTAACTCCTTTAAGAAGCAGGCGAATAGAGGAACTGGAAAGAAGTCTAGGGATATCAGTAGAATGACATCTTGCATTGAATTGAATTCCCGCCACCATTATAGTGATTGAAGAAGATTTCAGGAATCTGATGTTAAAGCAAAAGGAAATGAAAGCGCAAACAGTGGGAACTAGAACAGGAAATGGAGAAGACTCTATGAGTTGAAGCCTGGAGTCTATGTTTTTTAACGGATATGGCGAGGGAGCTCCAGCTGAACTTGAAGCAGTGGCCTCGTCTGAGGATGGTCTCCTACAAGACTGAGATCTAGGCAGAGATCCAGATGTTGCTGACCATTTTTGACCCGTCAGTTTTGGAGCAGATGCAGAAGCTTGAGATAGGGAAGAAGTGTCATCTGGGAGGGAAGAAGGGCATCCTAATATATTTTGGGCAAGCTGATTCATTTCTGTTCTGGAGAGATCGGGGCTAATGAAGATGCCTTCTAATTTGAGAATCCTTCTGTGGGACAGCGATCCCACTGAAACTCCAGAAGTTGCAGACACATGCTGTGAAGAGGAGCTGGATTAACTGGAATTGCAGGTAAGGAGAAAGGAACTAAATCCACATCCATTGAGGGTATTTGCTTGTCAGGGAGCGAAAATGACTCAGGCGTAGCAGAGCTGTCAGAATGAATTGCCATGTCGTCACACCGAAACAACAAAGTGATAGGCTGTAAGAAGACATTTAAAGTGAGATTTAGTATATGATTGGCTGGGAGGCTGAATGAATGACGTAATGATGTACAACTATGAGTCTCGCCGCTAGAACTATTCTTACATTTCCATTTCCGATGTAACACACAAAAGAATTTATAAAACATGTACTGAAATAGAGAGTAAGTGAACAGATTTCCAAAATTAGGATCATTAATGTTCAAAAAATATTTTTTACATTCTTCTTCAAATTCTGAGTCACATTAAGACATTTGTGAAGATAAGGAATCGATTAATTCCTATAAAATATTTTCAAAGACCAAAGTAAAACTAAACAATTTGTATGGGATAATGCAAAGTAAATCAGGATGAATACAGTACCAGCTTAAAAAGCTCAATCTGTTTCACAACTACATTTTATTATTTCATTAGTATATCTCTGTCCCCTTTTCATAAAGACACATAAATTAATTTTACAACCTTTATTTAATTCAAGTTATTTATGCTTTATTAAATGAATAACTGGATGAGAGTGAGACTCCCAGCCTTAAATTTTACTCCAGTCTGGTCTGGATGTATTGACTACCCAGTTTTTTAATCAATAAAACCTACCTACCTACCCTAAAACCTTAACCCCTTATATACTGAAGATAGTTTTGTAAAACTCTCCTCTTAAATGGCAAACAGAAAAGAAATGCTAATAAGTTTAAGAAAAAAAAAAATTAATGGATTCAACACTTTAAAAAGAAAAAGAAAAAAAAATCGATTTAGAACAATTCTGAGATTTTCAGTTTTTGACACTGCTGAGAAAACTCACCAAATAGTAGTTGTCCAAAGTAGAATTTTTGTTGTTTTTCTGTTTTTACAAAATATATCTAAAGCCCAAAGTATACTTCGGTCAGAGTTACAGGACACGTGAGGCAAATTTCATCATCAGTAGAGCACTGAGCGTATGGCGTCCCTTTATGCTCTAAAATATGACTTTGCATCACGCACTCGTCTCACTGAACGTGTCACTCAACGTCTTGATTTTTTAAAGGTTCTACCATTTACTCCATTAAATTCAAGACGCAGACGAGATGCATACGTCACGTAAACAACGTGTGTCAGTGAAGCATCTAGGCAGATGTCACACGTCATTCACGTGTTGCAGTGGAGTGATTTGTGTTCTATTTCGCTAACATGTATTGCAACACGGTATGTAACACGGTTCAGTGAAGCATGTCGTGTCAGCGTCTGCCCTAATTACTTCCCTTCATTCACTCATCTTAATGAACGTGACATTTGTGTCTGCCATTTTATTAAGCACTTAACTATTGTTCCTGTTATATCCTATATGTTATGTGTTTTTCTTGGCCGTTCAATGAACTTATAAATATATTTTAAAAATAAGAATTTATTGCATCACACTCTTTATCTACTGCATGGCAAGATTAAATTGTTATATTGTCAGTATAATGCATAACTAGAATGAGAAAAGTGATGCTTAAATTTTAAAACTCTACCAAATATAACATATAAATACATCCATAATAGCAAAATATAAATGTGATCAAAGACAGAAAATAAATACAATTATTATCATTTATATGAAATCTACTTATTAATTTGCATTGCATAATATATTATTAGAATAAAAGATACTTAAATTGACAGTCATTTTGTTTGGTGCATACAGCTTTGTTTAGATTTACATGCATTTTATCCAAAGAAACTTACAAATGAGTAAAACAATATAAACAGACAAAGCTGCTGCTTTACAAACTCCCAAAAAATAAGGTCTGTAAAATGTTTCTGGCCGATTCTAGCATGTTCATATTTTGATCAGCCCCCTGAAGTATTTCAAAGACAAGATAAATATACAAAATGTTTCCCTTCAAGTCCAAATGCTTTACCGTCTCATCAGGGTATAAATGTCCTACATAATTGGCCTCTGTACACAAAAAAGTGTACAATTTGGAAACAAGGGTGTAAATAGGACTTTAATTACACCTATAAAAAGACCAAGAATAATAATAAATGTTTTCATCTTAAAACATAAGCCTTGATTGACTTTCTTGATTTTCTGTTTTTATCCCTGTCGTGATCTAATGTTATATTAACATTTTAGCCCCCAATAGCACCGTTAAGAAATGAAAGTAATTATGAAAATATACAGGAACTATTTTACAGACTTAGGTTCGTAATAACACATTAACTAAGTCTGTACAATATCTGAGTCAGTTCAGCAACACACTTCATTAATTCAGTCTGATTTTACAAGAACTAGAGTTTGTATTTTAATTTGTAACCCCATGTTTTATTAAACAATGTTTTTTTTTTATTATTATTTATTTATTTTACTACAAACAACATTTTAACCCTTATATTATGTCCCTTTATGTGTATGGCGACATTTTAATACTGAACATTTAACAACATTCAGTACTTTTAATAAGGGCATATTTGCAAACAATACAATGTTTTACAGTTTCACTCATGTGCTTGGTGACATTTTGCCAGGACTCCACAAGGTGGCGGTATTGCATTACTTTCTATTCCAGGAACAGTGCAAAAGTTTGTTTCCGGAAGTGAAAATCCCATTAATTTATCTCATAGACAAATTGATTTTCAACGATAACTTATAAAACTTCAACGTCCATTGAATCTATCCGTCTGAGTTATCTCAACTTCATTCTTTAAAAATCGAGTTTGATAGCAGAATGCATGGTAAACAACTATATTAACCATGGTACATCAGAGAAAGATCCACTAATCAGAGAACCGCGGGCAATGAAACCCGTGCTATAAATGACGTAATCTTGTCGATCTCCCTTCACCCTTAAAATACTTATATATTTGTACATATCGGGTATTTTGCAAGAAACTTAAAATATAGTGTTTCTATATTTATAAACAACAAACTAAAACAAATAGTTTTATATATTTCCATAGTTTTATATTCAATTACATCATTCGCAATGCTTGTGGGATTGCAGTTTGTGCCTTAATGAAAGACGGTAAGTACACAGCCTTGTACATTTGTCTTTATGTCCGATTTTCAAATACTTTTTTGCCTCAAAACAAAGTTTGTGGGTGGTTTCTGTTTGATTTGGTTCATGGATCATAAATAGAGTTAATTAACAGTGGTTCAGGAGGAGCATGTCTACGACAGACAAACACTTTTGGACATTGGTTTAGCAATCTCACACCGAAAACCGGACTTCACATTCCTCAATGCCGACCCGCTGTTTACAAACACGCAAGCGGAGCCCTTTGTCTGGGCAGCACGGCCGCGGAAACGCAGGAGGAAAAGGGGAAACAGAGCCGGCGTTCTCATCAGAGTAAGACGCCACGCAAGTCGACCCCTGCTACCCACTATTCTACTGGCAAATGTTCAGTCTCTGGATAACAAGCTCTGCGAGCTGAAAGCGCGGATCACTTTCCAACGAGATACAAGGGACTGCTGCATTATCTGCCTAACAGAAACTTGGATGTCTGCGGAGATTCCAGACTCAGCCATTGAACCCGCGGGGTTCTCCGTGCACCGAGCGGACAGAGCGAAAGACCTCTCAGGTAAAACTAGAGGAGGTGGTGTATGTTTTATGATCAACAAATCCTGGTGTGATCAGAGGAACGTACGTTCTATCAAGTCTTTCTGTTCTCCTGATCTGGAATTTCTTAAGCTTCTGTGTCGACCATTCTGGCTACCGAGGGAATTCACAGCGGTCATTATCACTGCTGTGTACATCCCGCCACAAGCCGACACAGACCGGGCACTCAAGGAACTGTATGGGAGTATAAGTGAGCAGGAAACCGCGCACCCTGAGGCCGCGTTCATTGTGACCGGGGACTTTAATAAAGCCAGTTTAAAATCAGTCGCACCAAAATATCACCAGCACATTAGTTTCAACACACGAGGGGACCGGGTTTTGGACCATTGCTACTCTCCGTTCCGGGATGGCTACAAATCCCTCCCCCACCCATCATTTGGCAAATCGGACCACTCTTCCATTCTGCTTCTGCCTGCTTTCAGGCAGAAATTGAAACAGGAAGCACCCACCCTCAGAACGATCCAGTGCTGGTCGGACCAATCAGATTCTACGCTACAAGACTGTTTTGATCACACGGACTGGGAGATGTTCCGGTCCGCCTCTGATGACGACATCGAGCTTTACGCTGATAGCGTAATGTGTTTCATCAGAACGTGCATAGAGGACGTGATTCCGACCAGGACAATACGGATCTATCCGAATCAGAAACCTTGGATCAATAGTGATGTTCGCGCGGCACTTAATGTGCGGACCTCCGCTTTTAATTCCGGGAACGTGGAGGAGCATAAACAAGCCAGTTATGCCCTCCGAAAAACAGAAAAAAAAAAATCAGAACCGCAAAACGCCAGTACAGGAGTAAGATTGAAGGACAGTTTAACACCACCAACTCTAGAAGCATGTGGCAGGGAATTAACATCATCACGGACTTTAAAGGGAATAAAAACTCCACCATGAACACCGCTGCCTCTCTACCGGATGATCTAAATACTTTTTATGCTCGTTTCGAGGGAAATAACACCGCCCTCGCGGAGAGAGCTCTCGCGGCTGAAGCTACAGAGGTTAGTTCACTCTCCGTCTCTGTAGCGGATGTAACCCTATCCTTCCGACGGGTGAATATCCACAAAGCCGCGGGCCCAGACGGCATTCCGGGCCACGTCATCAGAGCGTGCGCGAACCAGCCGGCGGGTGTTTTTACGGACATTTTCAACCTTTCCCTCTCTTTGTCTGTAGTCCCCACATGCTTTAAAACATCCACCATTGTGCCTGTACCAAAGCAATCAAAAATAACTTGTTTAAATGACTGGCATCCTGTTGCTCTGACCCCATCATCAGCAAATGTTTTGAGAGACTAATCAGAGATTACATCTGCTCTGTATTGCCACTCAATCTTGACCCGCTGCAGTTTGCTTACCGCAACAACCGCTCCACTGATGATGCCATTGCATCTACAATACACACTGCTCTCTCCCACCTGGAAAAAAAGAACACTTATATGAGAATGCTGTTTGTAGACTACAAATCAGCATTCAACACCATAGTGCCCTCCAAGCTAGATGAGAAACTCCGGGCTCTGGGCTTAAAGAGCTCGCTGTGCAGCTGGATCCTGGACTTCCTGTCAAGCAGACGCCAGGTGGTTAGAATAGGCAGCAACATCTCCTCATCACTAACCCTCAACACTGGAGCCCCACAGGGCTGTGTTCTCAGCCCACTACTGTATTCCTTGTACACACATGACTGTGTGGCAACAAATAGCTCCAGTGCCATCATTAAGTTTGCTGATGACACGACGGTGGTGGGTCTGATCACTGACAATGATGAAACAGCCTACAGAGAGGAGGTGCACACCCTGACACACTGGTGTCAGGAGCACAACCTCTCCCTCAACGTCAGTAAGACAAAGGAGCTTGTGATGGACTTCAGAAGGAAAGACAGAGAACACAGTCCCATCACCATCAATGGAGCACCAGTGGAGAGAGTCAGCAGCTTCAAGTTCCTGGGTGTCCACATCACTGAGGAACTCACATGGTCCATCCACACTGAAGTCGTTGTGAAGAAGGCTCATCGGCGCCTCTTCTTCCTGAGACGGCTGAGGAAGTTTGGAATGAACCGCCACATCCTCACACGGTTCTACACCTGCACTGTGGAGAGCATCCTGACTGGCTGTATCTCCGCCTGGTACGGCAATAGCACTGCCCACAACCGCAAAGCACTGCAAAGGGTGGTGCGAACTGCCAAACACATCATCGGAGGTGAGCTTCCCTCCCTCCAGGAAATATATACAAGGCGGTGTGTGAAAAAAGCTCGGAGGATCATCAGAGACTCCAGCCACCCGAGCCATGGGCTGTTCTCACTGCTACCATCAGGTAGGCGGTATCGCAGCATCAGGACCCGCACCAGCCGACTCCATGATAGCTTCTTCCCCCAAGCAATCAGACTTCTGAACTCTTGATCTCCCATGATCAAAATACATCAGCACTGGACTTTATTACCCTTACCCTTATATCTCACACCGGACTGTCATAAATTATATTATTATTATTATATTATGTTCTTTCTTAACAACTGACTATCAACCGACAGCCTGAATGTCAATACAGTACAATACTGTACATTCTATATACAGTATATATATACTTTTTTATATATTTTAATTTTTATTGAATAATGTGTATCTATATAGTGCGTATTGTATACTGTACAGTGTATGTTATTATTTGTATATTGTTGAGTGTAATTATGTGTATAACAGATGTTTAAATTGTGCTGTGTTTATTTGATGTTATTGTAAATTGGTATATGTCTCATCACTGTCACAACTGCTATGTTGATCGGAACTGCACCCAAGAATTTCACACACCATTGCACTTGTGTATATGGCTGTGTGACAATAAAGTGGTTTGATTTGATTTTGATTTTTGATTTTAATCTGACAAATCACAGCCCGTGAGTAGGAGTATATAAGCCGCTGCTTATCTGCTTCCTGTGACAACTCTCCTGACATGACAGTCTTTCCGGCATTCAGCCCCACCCATTTCCCCACGAACAGACCAAGGCAGTCGGATCATTAGATGCAACTTTGCTGCAAAGACTTCGCCTTCATCAGAACAGCTTTTCCATCCAAACAATCTCGTTATTCAACAAAAGCCACAGGCTGCTCTGGAAAAAGATGGTGTGGTTGTTTCAAGGAGCACAATACTTGTTGACCCCTCTCCAAACATAGTGCTTATGGTTGTGACCATAAAGCTCTATTTTGGTCTCGTCACTCCAAATTACAGTGTGCCAGAAGCTGTGAGGTGTGTCAAGGTGTTGTCGGGCATATTTTAACCGGGCTTTTTTGTGGCATTGGCTTCTTTCTGGCAACTTGACCATGCAGCTCATTTTTGTTCAAGTATCATCGTATTGGGCTCCTTGAACCACACTGTCTTTTTCCAGAGCAGCCTGTATTTCTCCTGAAGTTACCTGTGGGTTTTTCTTTGTATCCTGAACAAATCTTCTGGCAGTTGTGGCTGAAATCTTTCTTGGTCTACTTGACCTTGGCTTGATATCAAGAGATCCCCGAATTTTCCACTTCTTAATAAATGATTGAACAGTACTGACTGGCATTTTTAAGGCTTTGGATATCTTTTTATATCCTTTTCCATCTTTATAAAGTTCCATTACCTTGTTATGCAGGTCTTTTGACAGTTCTTTTCTGCTCCCCATGGCTCAGTATCTAGCCTGCTCAGTGCATCCATGTGAGAGCTAACAAACTCATTGACTATTTATACACAGACACTAATTGCAATTTAAAAAGCCAAGGTGTGGGAAATTAACCTTTAATTGCCATTTAAGCCTGTGTGTGTCACCTTGTGTGTCTGTAACAAGGCCAAACATTCAAGGGTATGTAAACTTTTGATCAGGGCCATTTGGGTGATTTCTGTTGGATTTTTTGGTGAATGAGGCATACTGTATGATCAGACCCCTAAGAACCGCCTTAAGTGCCTCCCAAGCCACACCCACAGAGGATACTGAGGACCAGTTGGTCTCCATATAAACATTGATTTTGGTCTTTAACATTTGTTGGAAATCAGGATTTTGCAAAAGGGATACATTAAAGTGCCAACTATATGATTTATTTTTCTATATATGTGGCAACACCTCTAAACTCACCAGGGCGTGATCTGAGACTAAAATGTTTCCAATTGAGCAATCAACAACAGATGATATGAAGGACTTAGATATCAAAAATAAATCTATTCTAGAATAAATCTTATGGACTGAAGAAAAGAATCTGGTCCCTACCAGATGGGTTCAAAAGTCTCCAAATTTCTGGAAGACCAAGATTTTTACACATCCTGTGAAGCGTCAGTGTTGCTCTAGGGGGCTTGTACACTTTTGCTTCACTATGATCAAGGACTGAGTCCATCAAAAGATTAAAGTCTCCTCCCAATATTATATCATGAGGGGTGCCAGCGGCTTGCAACATCCCTTCAAGATCTATAAAAAAGTCCTGATCATCAGCATTAGGTGCGTAAATATTAGACAAAATCAACCTTTGCCCCTGAATTTCTGCTAAAACCATAATGACTCTTCCTAATTTATCTTTAATCTGTTTGAGAAATTTGAATTGTAGATGTTTATTTATCACTATAATGACTCCCCTGCTCTTACTTGAGCCTGCACTAAAGAAAACATGCCCACCCCATATCTTCCCAAATTTTTCCGCTTCCTGCGAGGAGAGATGTGTTTCTTGAAGTAACACTATATCACATTGCTTATGCTTAAAAAAAGAAATAACTTTCCTTCTTTTTATGGGGTGCCCCAACCCATTCACATTCCATGTGGAGAGAAACAATCCATACACATTGACATTTGACATTTTGATATAATAGAAAAAATAAACCGTGTGTCAAAAATACGATTATACAGACCACATTCCCCATTAGTGCAACAATAAAACCCCGAACAAAACAAACAGAAAAAAAAGAAAACGTGTGCATTAACCCCGTGCATGACAGCGCCAACCGGCGTCAATCCCTCTAAACTCAAAGAGCCCATGTACGCCTACGAGAACCCCCGCGACAACTTTGCCGTCGGATTGTTCAAGTTCTGTACAGCTTTTGTGAGGCAAAATTACATAACAGAAAATACTTTGAAAAACAGACCCCAGCCAACAGGCAGAATAAACAGAAAGAACATGTAGATTCATTCACAGAACTGTTTTGAAGGTGTGTTCCTCCACAAAACAAACTCCAGCTGATATAAAGCCTTCAGTTTCCTCGGACAGACAAACAAGTATTTCAAGTGATCAGTGAACCAGCTGTTATGAGTGCAGCAGATGACGTAATCATTCCAATGTCCCACGAAAATACTCCACAAAAACAAACTCCAGCCAACAGGAGGCATAAGCACAAAGAATGATCAGATTCATCCACACTGACCCAAAGCAGTGTTATTCCACAAAACAAGCTCCAGCCACTAGGTGGAGCCAGCACATAACGAAACAAAACAGGCATCCCGGTTCCTCGGATGATCAAGAGTCAAATTCACTCGGAGGCCGCATAAAAAAATACATCATGACTTACTCAGTCCGTCAGCTTTATAAAAGACATCCTTTGTGTGGGCATGTGGATATTTTGCGGTCATCTATAGTGTCCATTCTCAATCTGGCCGGGAACTTCAGTGTAAAAGCGATCTTCCGTCAATGCAAAAGTTTCTTGAAGGAGAAGTGTTATTCCACAAAACAAACTCCAGCCGCTAGGCGGAGCCAACGCAGAAAGAAACAAAAATGGCTCCCAGCTTCCTCAGACAATCAAGTTATGTACAGCGAGTCAGTCCACTCACATAAGTGACATGCAATGGTTTACTCACCCATAGTTTCTATAAAGGACAGTGCTTTTTGGGGGCATAAAAATACTTTGCGGCCTTCTTTGGTGTCTGTCCTCAGTTTGGTTGGAAACATCAGTGCAAAAGCGATTTTCCGTTGATGTACGAGTTTCTTACAATCCTTGAACCGATCGCGTTTCTCTCTTGTCGAATTCGCAAAGTCCGGGAACAAGAAAATATTGTGATTCTTCCAAGAAAGCTTTCCTTTGCTCCTCACCTGGCGCAACATGAGATCTTTATCGGATGATCTCAGAAATTTGGCCAGAATTGATTGGGGCCTGTCTCCCTCTGCAGATCTGGGAGCCGGGACTCTGTGAGCTCGCTCGATTTCCAGTTTATGGCCTGTTATATCGAGCAGACTCAGGAAGTGCTCGTCCAGGAATTTCACCATATTTCTGCCCTTTTCATGCTCAGGAATTCCAACAATTCGTACATTGTTCCTTCGATTCTATTTTCGAGATCTTCCAATTTTTCTAAAATGCATTCCAAATCTGTTTTGGATGCGGGCGGATTAGCGGATAATTCCCTTTCCGATGACTCAAGATAATCAATTTGTTTCTCAAATTCTGCGACCCTTGTGACCAAGAAGAATTTTGTTTCTATCGCCATAATAGATCGACGTATTACAGCGAGATCCTCCAAGTCAGCAACAACTTTTGTCAGCATCACCGAGATGTTGGACAGTTGACGCTGAATTCCTTCTCCCGTCACGCTTTCCAACTCGAGTCCCAGGCTCATCAGAGGCCTCAGCTTGAACACGTAAGTGTCTTTTAATGTCTCCAGAGTCTGAGGATTTTGACTTCTTTGCCATGTTTACCTCAAAGAGCAAATATGTAACTGGGTGTATTGAATCTCACCGGATTATAACATGAAAATAATTCAAAACTAGCAAAGAGCACAGAGCTCGCCGTTTACACGTCTGCTCTTCGCATGCCATCACGTGACTCCCCCGTTTCATCTAAATATTAATATTTTGTCGTTTCTACAGAAACGCCTGAAATTGTGCCATCCGCAAGGGTTTCACCAGTATTATTTCCAGATCCCATCTAAAGCCCCTTCCACGGGATTGTTCACAGATTTTCCTCTTGCTTTCGCTATCTCGGTATCACTCCAAGACTTCACCATTACCTTCCAAGGAGCCAAAGACGGCAAACATTTAAGTTTGTAGAAAGCACAGCTGCGGTGTTCATACCATTGGCTCAAAACATCCCTAAGTAGGGGGGCCTGGGTAGCTCAGCGAGTATTGACGCTTACTACCACCCCTGGAGTCGCGAGTTCGAATCCATGGCGTGCTGAGTGACTCCAGCCAGGTCTCCTAAGCAACCAAATTCGCCTGGTTGCTAGGGAGGGTAGAGTCACATGGAGTAACCTCCTCGTGGTCACTATAATGTGTGGTTCTCGCTCTCGGTGGGGCGTGTGGTGAGTTGAGCGTGGATGCCATGGAGAATAGCGTGGGTCTCCACACGCGCTACGTCTCCGTGGTAACGCGCTCAACAAGCCGTGTGATAAGATGCGCGGATTGACGGTCTCAGACATGAAGGCAAATGAGATTCGTCCTCCGCCACCAGGATTGAGGCGAGTCACTACACCACCATGAGGACTTAGAGTGCATTGGGTATTGGGCATTCCAAATTGGGGAGAAAATCAAAAAGAAAAAAAAACCATCCCTAAGCAGCACAAATGGGCTGTCATATGACAAAATCCCCCCGACACCACAAAATAGTGCAAACGTGCCATACAGGTGCCACAACTGCAGCATCGTTCCTGCAAACGGCGTGAATGCACTGTCCAAGCATACTCTCGATAATGCCACAGCAGCACCCCTTTTGCATTTTGATACTGCAGCAGTAATGTCCTGCCATGACAAACGTAATAAAGTTGTATTCTTAACTAACCTTTTGTTTTCATCAAAGCTGCATAAACGAGTGGAGAGGTGTAGTTGTCAATATGTGTGATTATATTTTATATATATATATATATATATATATATATATATATATATATATATATATATATATATATATAAATTTTGTGTGTGTGTGTGTGTCTATAATCATGTATGACCACTGAGATGTTGTTGGGGGCCAGGGTGGGATTGGGAGGGGTAATGGGGGGGTTAATTGTTGATTCTGTGTATATATGTTTTGTTTTTCTGTGTTAAATATGTGAATCAATAAAAAATTGTTAATCAGAAAAAAAGCTGCATAAACGTAATTGACGTGTAAAAGTTCCAGCAAGAAGGAAGCGGGTGGCAGTCCAGGTAAGTCAGCTTTTTATTCAGCATTTTCAGCTTCACAATCAGAGTTTTAGCTTTTCAGCTTCACAATCAACGTATACACTTCAGCTTCACAGCTTCGGGTTTCTCTGTCGCTGACTCTCTCTGTCTCTCTGGCGTTCTCGGCAGCCTTTTCAAGCCCATCTCCGTCGTCACAGTATGAGACACAGGTGTTACGCATCATTAATCACCAGGTGATGGCCCTTACCGCTTCCTCTCTCCCCAGTGACAGACACATGACCACGTCCCGCTCCACAACATGTTTTCCATAACTAACAATTCTTAAGTTCCATAAATTTATAGATGTGCATCTATAGCAATGGAAACACAGCAGCGCTCCCACAGGAGCTCCTTTATCATGCCCCCAAATACTCAACCCACCATGGCAACAGTACTCTAAACTTAGTTCGATCCCAACATTGATCCCACCTTCTCAGACCTGCAAATTATAGATATACGAAACAATCAGACTCTTCATTAAACAAAGCAAACAGATCAAGTTAAAAGGGGCATTCAATTTACATTTTCAACTTGTCCACCCCTATCCAACCTTACCAATCTAAGTCCCCTCTTGATCTGTTATTAACTGATGATAATAACCACGCAGCTTCAAGATTCTGGTTCCAAAAGCACCTCAAATCAGTCTTCCTCCAATCTGGCATCCCAGCCAAACAACAAATTCGATCTCTTGGTCGCTGGTCCTCAGATGCATATCACAGCTACACCAGATCCAATCATTTCCACATCAGGAAAGCTCAACAATCACTAATCAGCTAATCCCTCTATCAGTATTACCTGTCTCTATCACTCTTGTCACCACCTGTCGTCATCTGGATACATCCTACATGCACGCACGGGTATGTGTACACGTACGTACGTGTATGTGTGCGGGTGTGCGTACGTATATGTATGTGTGTGCGTATATGTGTGTGTGTATGTATGTGTGTATATATATATATATATATATATATATATATATATATTTAAACCAGAGTCCTCCCATTCGAATCGCTGTAAGAGCCACAAGTATAGTGGGCTCTCCCTTACGAAGCGCTGAGTGGGCTCGAGTTCGGATGCATGCTGGGCTTACACATTCGAATGCCGTGAGCCAAAATGGAGCAGTTTCCCATTCAAATTGCCACATGAGCCAACTCTCATTCTCACTTTCCCCGTTCGAATGCTGCGAGCCCATCCACTTCTATGCTTAGTGGAGGTCTCCCATTTGAATCGCAGCGTAGCCCCCTCGATCAAATCCTGCATAAGCTCATCCACGTCCTTGTATCACGGGCTCCCCCTCCAAGGCGATGGATGGGCTTTCTGTTTCAGACACAGAGTGGACCTCGTTCGAATGCATGCTGGGCTTACCCATTCGAATGCTGCGAGCTAAACCACAGTGTGAGCCCTCCCTTTCGAACGCAGCGCAAGCCAACTCTCATTCTCACCGTCCCTGTGCGAATGCCATGACCCCAACCACTTCCATGATGAGTGGAGGTCTCCCGTTGAATCGCAGTCCCCTCTCGACCAGCCATTGTACAAGAATGCACCTTCAATCAAACGCTTAAAGCGCTCCCTCTATACAGATTTTGGGGGGGAAGAACAATTCAGTATCCACCAAGCCAATTTACCAAATAGAATTGTTGCCAGCTTGCTGTCCTAAATACTTCTTGCCACAGTCATGGTACCGATCTTTCACCTTAACGCATTTTTGGGGGGTAATCAGGACTCGAGTCGAGTCTCGACAGCAAGCCAGACAGCAAGCCAAAGACGCTTACCACTTCAACACAAGGTTACATTAACATACGAACTACTGAAATGGAGTTAATTAACAGAGATTCGGGAGGAGCATGTTAATTTTAATCTGACAAATCACAGCCTGCGAGTAGGAGTATATAAGCCGCTGCTTACCTGCTTCCTGTGACAACTCTCCTAACATCCCACCTCCACCCCATCTCCACCTATTCTCTAGATCCATTATTTATCTAAGTACATAAAGAACTGCTGAACTCTTTCATGAAGGATTTTATTAAAAGTCTATGGAAGAAATGAATGGGAAAAATACTTCAGGAACCCAGATGGATGAAAAAGTGGGCGGGCATTGTTGTGCTCTATTATACAGTACAATGACATGGAAAAACGTATTTTCTTCAAAAGAAAAACAAAATCTGTGATAGAACATTCACTAATCCCATTAATTCATTTCTCTATCTTTTTTTTTTTATATATAGTTTTAATAATAAATTAATAATAATTTAAATGACCCCAATTTATTTTGTTATTTCCCTTTATTTAGAAATTCATAAATTAATTTGTAACTGTAACAAGACTGACTTACTGATCAGACTGACAAAGAGCTCCCTGTAGTCAACGCCCATAAAGAAACACGAAAGCGATTCCTGTTCAATATTATGCAAAATTATTTATCTCTCTCTCTCTCTCTCTCTGTCTCAGATTCTGATTCATATAGCTTTATTGGTGGTAAAAAGAGGCTTTTCATTGCCAAATCATAGTTTTAGTAAATATAATTACATACATATTTACACACAAATACACACAGTAAAAGAAATAAGTCTATATGTAAGAATATAATAAAATAAAGGGAATAAAAAATGAGAGAACAAATATTTAGTTGCAAAGTAATTTTTGTGGTTTTATGCATGTTGCACAGTGTTTTGGTTATTCTCCGGTCGTGATCCTGTTCCACTTGTAGTCCTTTTGTCATGAGAAGAGTTTACATGCCTTGCAGCCAGGTTTGAGCTTGCTGGGATTTATCCAAGTAGGTATGAGGGTTTGTCCTTTTGTTGTATCTGATTAAAGTCTTTGTGATGCGTTGTGAGAGGGGAATTTTTATTTACATTTGTGTATAATTAGGGCATCTTGTTAAAAAATGCAGTTCTGTTTCCACTTCATTTAGTGTGCAGTGGGGGCACAGCCTGTCCTCTTTTGGTAGCCAGGTCTGTCTGTCTGCCTGTCTCTATTGCGAGATTATGTTCACTGAGTCTGTACATCGTCCAGACTTTTCTTAGTTTAGGGTCGGTCACTGTGAGGTATTATGCCAATTTATATTCTCTATTAAGGACAGACAGCATTCCAACTTACTCTCTCTCTCTCTCTCTCTAAGTTTGGACAAGGGATATAAATCTTTAAAATGCAGACAATGGTGCTTTGTGAAAATAATTTAATAGAAATATATAGAATGTTCCATATGTGGAGAGAAGCATGCAGATAAACAAGTGGGAAATAATTGGGGTTTTCGAAATTGAAACATGTGAAACAACAAAGTGATATGTTTATCAAAGAAGAAGCAAACTCCCAAAATTACATTGCAACATTATGATCAAGCATTAGAACAAGTTTCAGTGATTAGGTTTTTGGGGATGTAGATGGATTCGAAACTGAAATTTGCCTCACAAAGAGACAAATGCAATAAAGTAATAAACATTTTAAGAGGCTTGGCAGGGGTTGATTTGGTGCAAGACAATCATTAAAGAGAATATACTGTGCAATGATTAGATGATTAGTATGAGTAGAATGATTAGATTATGGCAGCATATAGCTCAGCTAGGACATTATGTCATACAATCACAAGCTTTGAAAAAACTTTTCACATTTAGATATGCTAGATTCTTGCATAAATATAAGTAAGTAACAATATTCAATAACTATCTAAAATTAATAAGGGACAATAAATAAATACTAATACAACAGGATGTAAAAAAATTGACATTTATTCATTTTAATATCCTATATACTGTATATTATGAATGTTTTGAAACTTGACACTGGGCGACGCACCCTGAAAACTGCACCCTTAGAAAGATTTCATGCTAAAGAGCAGGGGCGTAGCTACGTGGTGGCCATGGGCGGCCAGTGCCACCCCTGATTGAAGCTTGGCCACCCTTCTGGCCACCCCTGTCGTGCAAAGCACTTTTGACAACACTGACAGACAGGTGACTTTTTTCGCCACTCTATGACACAAACAGTCTGCGCTATTCAGGCTGAACAGCTGCAAACCGCCCACATGGCACAAACCTCTGTGTGTAGAGGTGTGACGTCATATCACGACCGTTGCAGTGTATGGGATCAAAATCCCGTCAAATGTATTGCGGTCACGGATCCAAAAAATAATAAGCATGAATCAAAATAATAAGCGTGAATCAAAAAATAATAAGCGCAGATAAAACAATAATAAGTGCAAAAATAAATAAAAAGCGCAGATCAAAATAAGCACAGATCAAAAAATAACAAGCATGAATAAAAAAATATATAAACACATTTAAAATATGCTGCAAATAAACGACAAAAAATTAAAGCAAAGTCATCAGAATTGCAAACAAAATCATGTTTTCCTTGGTTATATTACTGTTTTTTGGTGCTCTCTGATAATTTTGCTCATATTTTTATTTTTTTGTATGCTTACGCTGTATTTTTCTTTGCTTTTGTTTCCAAGTTCTGCGCTTGATTTTCCAAAACTTGTGAGTAGATCTTCATGTATATCAGGGTGCGTTTTGCTTCCCCATTGGACCACTAGTTCTTGATCGACAGCTCCTCCTCTAGCCAATCATTCGAAGAGGGGAGGAGACGTAACTCCAATGCAACTCCGACGGCTGCTGCTCAATATTATATTATTTGTGGTTGATAGATACGCTGCTTGTGTCTGTTTTGAGTATTTTCTGCCAGCTCTAGGAAACAATGTGTTGTCCAAGTAGACCATTATCATAGTCCGTTAACACATGTATTGAGTCAGCTGAATTTAGTTAGCAGAGTCTTTAGTTTAGACATTATTTAAGACTCCCTTGTTTGTAGGTTATTGGCTGCATATCTAAAACAAACAAGGCTGGGTTGGTGTGGATGTTTGATGCATGTTTTTACTAGTTGTACCAATGCAGTCGCAAGTTCAGAACCTGTAAGAAGGCTCACACTTATCGGTTCCGGAGTGGAACTTCAATAAATGGCCCTTTGAAGGTCTCTGCATTGTTCTGTCTTTTCTGAGCACTGAAGTAAAGCAATTATTGTTAATTTACACTTTACAAATTGATTCCGTTATTCATTTTATCTGACTCCAATTTTATATTAATCTGACTCCAATTTAAGTTGACCTCTAATTTAGATTACAGCTCTAATTAACTTCTGATCATTCTTTTAATTTGATCTTTTTAAGTTATTGATTACTCTGAATGATCTTAATTTTCATTATCCTTTCATTCGGGTCCCAGGTGGGCTTCATTACATTTATCGATGATTGGGAAGGTTAATGTTATTAAAATGAATTGTATTCCAAAATTTAACTACCTGCTACAATCTCTACCTGTAGCAGTTTGATAGCATAGTGAAGTCCTTCATTTGGAATGGTAAATGTCCCAGATTGCATTTTAATAAGTTACATAGGCAGATAGACAAAGGTGGGCTAAGCCTACCCAAGATTTTGTTTTATTACTATGCGTTCAGTCTCAGACATTTGGCTCATTGGTCACTTCCACCTGAGAGAGCCCCTCCCTGGTTTGTTATTGAGCAGGCAGCCTATTTCGCCATTACAAAGCATCTCTATCAAACTAATCGGAAAAGTTAAGTTACACCCCGTTATTTCACATTTACACTCGGTATGGACTAAAGTGTCCAGATTGTTTAAATTGGACACTTATTTAAATGTTGCCTCGAGCATATGGCAGAACCCAAGATTGTGTATTGGCAAGTCCCCTTTCTGCTGGCCAGAGTGGATTGTGAGGGGGGTTGCTACACTCGGTGACCTATATGAAAGTGGAGTGTTGAGATCGTTTGAAAACTTGGTCCAACATTTTGGGATCCCCAGACCTCAGTTTTATAGTTATTTATAACTGCGCCACCTGCTTTGTACTTAGGAGGCAGATGCTTTGGGAGAGGGGACTGCGGCTTTTGGAAAAGGTCATGAGGCATCAGTGTACTACTCCCTGTTAATTCAGAGTCTGGGGGACGCAGCCTTAAATTCTCTCAAGAGAGTATGGGAGAAAGATTTCAACTTGGCATTGGAGGAAGGAGTGTGGGCTAAGATTCTTAAAAAAGTTAAGTCCGCATCTAGAGATGCAAGGGTGCGTCTTATACAATTCAAAATTTTGCATAGATTTTATTGGATCCCCTCTAGACTGTATAGGCTTGGTCTTAAAGACACACCCACCTGCTGGAGATGCCAATCGGAGGATGGAGACATGGCCCATGTTTTTTGGTGGTGTGTCGAGATCCAGAAATTCTGGTCGAAGGTTCAGAATTTTGTGTGCGACGTGGTGGGCACTCGGGTTTCGTTTTGCCCCAGACTTTGTGTTCTGGGCGATGAGGCATCATCGATGTGGGGGATGGCCATATAGAGAACTGGATTCTGACCTGTGTGATGATCGCCTGGCAGGTTATTTTGAGGGGTTGGAGGTCAGCTGGTGCGCCCTCATATCCGGAATGGTGCATGGAGGTGGGGAGGGTGGCAGCTTATGAGGAGGTGTCATCGGGAAGATGGGGTGGCTTGGATATGTTTATACGGAAATGGGGCAGGTATTTGGAGTTTTTGGAGGGCTCTCGGGTGGGGTGTGGAGAGAGTAGTGTAATATAGTTAGTATGATTATTATGTGTGTGTATGTATGTATGTGTATATATATATATATATATATATATGTGTGTATGTATGTATGTTTGTATATGTATGTATGTATATATATGTATATTTTTTTATATATATGTATGTATATATGTGTGTCTGTTTGATTTTTATTTCTATATATTTACTCTATATATTTACTGACCACAGGGTTGTTTTTTGGGGGGGGCGGGGTTGGGGAGAGGGAGGGGGGGTTGTGGGGTTTAAATGTTGATTATATATATATATATATGTTTTGCATTTCATTGTTATTGTATGATTTAATAAAAAAATGTCATTACAAAAACTACAGTGGTGGACTACAGGACTGTTTTTGTGCTGCTCAAGATTTTGAGTTTATTGACGCTTCTCCAGAAAAGTGTAGATTTACTGCATCACTACTACGACCAGCGATCGCCATCTTCATTGTTTGTATTCACCACTCCGTGGAAGAATGCTTATGTGCGCAGGCGAGTAGTTTCTTTACAAAGTGACATCGCCAGCTACTGGCCTGGCATGCATAATACAGCGTCTTTAGTCATTTTTACGGATCTGTGTGAACAGGGATCGTTTTGACAATGTTGTCGTCTGTACACAAAACTTTTCAAAAACGCAAAGAAAAAACTTCGTTGTCATGTAAACGTACCCTAAGTTAACTGTGCCTTTAAGCAGTTTGGAAAATTCCAGAAAATTATGTCAAGCCTTTAGGCAATTAGCCAATTAGCTTCTTATAGGCTAATTGGAGCCAACTGAAGGTGTACTTGTGGATGTATTTTACGGCCTACCTTCAAACTCAGTGCCTCTTTGCTTGACATCATGGGGAAAATCAAAAGACATCAGCCAAGACCTCCACAAGTCTGGTTCATCCTTGGGAGCAATTTCCAAATGCCTGAAGGTACCACGTTCATCCATACAAACAATAGTACGCAAGTATAAACACCATGCCATCATACTGCTCAGGAAGGAGATGCAATCTGTCTCCTAGAGATGAATGTAGTTTGGTGCGAAAAGTGCAAATCAATCCCAGAACAACAGCAAAGGACCTTGTGAAGATGCTGGAGGAAACAGGAAGACAAGTATCTATATCCACATTAAAATGAGTCCTATATCGACATAACTTGAAAAGCTGCTCAGCAAGGAAAAAGCCACTGCTCCAAAACCACCATAAAAAAGCCAGACTACAGTTTGCATGTGCACATGGGGACAAAGATCTTACTTTTGGAGAAATGTCCTCTGGTCTGATGAAACAAAAATTGAACTGTTTGGCCATAATGACCATTGTTATGTATGCTTTGCTGCAGGAGGGACTGGTGCACTTCACAAAATAGATGGCATCATGAGGAAGGAAAATTATGTGGATACACTGAAGCAACATCTCAAGACATCAGCCAGGAAGTTAAAGCTCGGTCGCAAATGGGCAACGACTCCAAGCATACCTCCAAAGTTGTGGCAAAATGGCTTAAAGACAACAAAGTCAAGGTATTGGAGTGGCCATCACAAAGCCCTGACCTCAATCTGATAGAAAAATTGGGCAGAACTGAAAAAGCATGTGCGAGCAAGGAGGCCTACAAACCTGACTCAGTTACACCAGTTCTGTCTGGAGGAATGGGCCAAAATTATAAGCCCTAACTTATTGTGGGAAGCTTGTGGAAGGCTACCCAAAATGTTTGACCCAAGTTTAACAATTTAAAGGCAATGCTACCAAATACTAACAAAGTGTATGTAAACTTCTGACCCACTGGGAATGTAATGAAAGAAATAAAAGCTGAAAGAAATAATTATCTCTACTATTATTCTGACATTTCACATTCTTAAAATAAAGTAGTGATCCTAACTGACCTAAGACAGGGAACTGTTTCTACGATTAAATGTCATGAATTGTTAAAAACTGAGTTTAAATGTATTTAGTTAAGGTGTATGTAAACTTCTGGCTTCAACTCTATATAATTTTATTACACAAAATCACTTTGTTTTAGTACCATGTAAGCAGTCACAATAATAAAACTTTTACCATAGTGGGCATAACACTAATGTGACGCATTACAACACTAATACTAAAGCATCATTGATTCATATTTCAGGGGTACAGTTGTTTATTATGTTTTATAAAACTGTATAGAGCATATGGTAGCAGTGTTAGTGTAAATGATGCTATATCCACATACTGAACTACAGTCAAAAGAACATTGGAAGTAAAAAAAAATCACCCAAATGTTTAGCACTATAACGTAGCAATATCCAGACCTTTAAAAAGCATCATTGGATGTTTATTGTGTAATTGTAGGCTAATTTATCATATTAAAAAAAGAAGACTTCTGCAAGTATAAGTACTAGCTAACATAAATATGCTGGAATTTATTTTCCCAAATAGGAGAAAAGATTTTCTGAAAACATCAAATACCATCACACCATCCAAGTAATTCATCTCTATTTTACTACTATTCCTTGATTCCAAGCTGCAGAGACCCCTCGAGTCTGTCACCACATTTAGTTCACAGGAGGATTCTGTCTTTGTAATGCCACATAAAGTCATGCATTAACACCTTTTCAGAATTCACTTCAGACTCATCATCAGAGATTAGGCTCTTATTGTGATTTAGTAAGGCTCTTAACTAAACTGATGTGCAAACATATTGGGGTAAATACAGGCCAATGTGGTCATCACATGTTCCTTTTACAGATACCTGAATCTGCACGATGAGGGCAATATTAGGTGTATAACTATGCCCATCTTAATTGAATATGAAGAGGTGAATATAGTAGAGTTTGTGATGGCCATTTCTATTCTGTTTTTAGGCCCATAAACTTTCTCTTTTTTTTTTTAAGTTTTAACCCCCCCCCCCAAACAAACTCAAAGCCATTAGTATGATATAACACAATTCATCTCATCAGATAGATCCTCCTCAAAGCGTGTAATTGGTTGCCCTGCACTTCCTCGACTCAGCAGGTCAGTTGCAGCGCTCTCCATTTCATCAATGGTCATGTGACAGGCATCTGCAATTTCTCGCTTTGCAAAGTCAACAAATTTGGGGTCTTTGGCATAGAGACCCAAGCCTTCGGATATCAGGATCTAAGAGGTAAATAAAATGAGACATTATTAAAACTAGGATGTAAAGAAATGTTCCTAGTTCACTACAAGTTAAGCTCAATCATCAACATCTGAGGCATAATTTTGGTTACCACAAAAACTAATTTTGACTTGTCCCTCTTTTATATATATAATATATATATATATATCTATATATATATATATATATATATCGGAACAGCGAGGAACTTTCAAGTGAAAGTGAATGGGACCAATCTTTAAACGTTAACCCTTAAAGCTCTGAGGGTGTTTTTAAAGATTTTCTGTTTCAGTGGCATACCTAAATTTAAAGGCTTATAACTAAAAAAAAAACTAAAAAAACAAGGAGGGTCAATTGTTTGGTCTCATTGTAAAGAAAACTTTTTTTTTTAATGATATCAATTATGATAAATTCTGAGGCTGTCAGCCTAAGAAACTGCTGAATAATCACAAAAAAACTTGAGCCAAACATTTTTTCTTATTATTTGTCTGATTTGACATTATACTGTATATATGTGGGTGTAAATAAGGTAGCTATATTAAACTGCTTTTGTTTTGTTCCCAGTCACGTCAACTGTAACTGAAAAAAGTTTGTTGATACAACAAAGCAATCAAAAGTTATAGCATTACAAAAATAATTTATCCAAGTGTCCAAAAGACTCTCAAAACAAATAAAACATAATAATTGTACATAAGAGCTAATTATACATACAAACACAACGACTAAAGATTTGCATAGCATGCAGACATGATTTTAGTCATGAGATTTCACAGAATGAGTTCCATTCTGTGCCATTTGAGTCATCAAGTCTGTGTCATGTACTTGGCGCCATCTCCTGGTGGCCATATGTAACAGTCACCAATCACATGTCTATCTACCACATAAACTGCCTGGCCAAAAAAAAAGTTGCATTCTCTAATATTTTGTTGGATTGCCTTTAGCTTTGATTACGGCGTGCATTCGTCGTGGCATTGTTTCAACAACCTTATACAACATCTTTATTTCCGTCCAGAGTTGCATTAATTTTTGGCCGAGATCTTGTATTGATGATGGGAGAGTCAAACCACTCTGTAAAGTCTTCTCTAGCACATTAAGGTCAGGACTCTATGGTGGCCAATTCATGTGTGAAAATTATTCCTCATGCTCCCTGAACCACTCTTTCACAATTTGAGCCAGATGAATCTTGGCATTGTAGTCTTGGAATATGCCCATGCCGTTAGAGAAGAAAAAAATCCATCATTCAGTATATTCAGGTGGTCAGCTGACTTCATTTTATTGCTGCATAACATTGCTGAGCCTAGACCTGACCAATTGAAGCAACCCCAGATTATAACACTGCCTCCAGAGGCTTGTACAGTGGGCACTACAGTATGCATGACGGGTACATCGCTTCCCTTCTTACCCTGACACGCCCATCGCTTTGGAATAGGGTAAATCTGGACTCATCAGACCACATGACCTTTTTCCATTGCTCCACAGTCCAATCTTTATGCTCCCTAGCAAACTGAAGTTGTATTTTCCATTTAGCCTCACTAACAATTGGCTTTCTTGTGGCCACACAGCAGTTTAGTCCAAATCCTGTAAATTCTCGTCGCATTGTGTATGTGGAAATGCTCTTACTTTCACTATTAAAAATGAGTGAGTTCTACTCTAGATTTTGTATGATGTGACTTCAAGCGTTTTAGTGATCTCCGATTATGATCATTCAAGATTTTATTCCAACCACATTTCTTTTGCGAATCTTACGGTTCACCACTATCCTAATAGTAAATTTAATAATGCGTTGGAGAGTTCTTAACCCAATTCCAGTGATTTAAGCAATCTCCTTACTTGTTTTCTTTGCTTGATGCAGGCCAATAATTTGCCCCTTCTGAAACACAGTAACATCTTTTCCATGACCACGGGATACGTCTTCCGACATGGTTGTTTAAGAAATGAGAAGCTACACACTGCATCAGTTAGGGTTAAAATAATTGTTGCCAGTTGAAACATATTAATCTCTGCAATAATGATCCAGTCATAGGCTCTTAAGTATCTGCTTATTTAAATCCAAACGGCAACTTTTTTTTTTTTGGTCAGTCAGTGTATGTATAGTATGAAATATGGATGAATTTTTGCTGAACCCAATCTGATTGGTTTAGTGCTCCATGATGCTACATCATTTCCGATGACGTCATCTGATCCAGGAAAGCTAATGTGTTTTCAGCCAGATTGCAAGATGCCAGATAGCCAGATGCTGTGTGCGCATTGTGCTTCTTATCAATTATCTAATGATCTATGCATCCTTGTGTATGGGCTCGGTTGAAAGATAATCACCTTCTCTAAGTAATGGTATGTGGTATTTTATGTTCTGTTTATTTTCCGTGAAGTTACAAGTGAAAACGGGGCATATGAGCAACACATGTTCACATGAAACATAAATGTCAAAGACATACACTTAGCTATTACTTGCTATATTTTTGTCTGTGGGTAAAACAAATAGGCTGGTTGTATTCTACTCTATGAGAGTTTTTCAACAACTTATGACACATGGCTATTTGATGAGCTTGATGATTTTACTGATTACAGTAATGTGTACAGTGCAAAATTATTATTAAATTAACAAAACAGAACACTTCTGATTTGTATGCAAATTTCAAAGCACTTGTTCTGTTTTGGTCATAATGCCTACATTACAAGGCCCATCCAAGCTTAAAGGGTTAAAAAGTAAAGCCACAAGAGGTAACCTTTATACATGTAACATGATTTTAGTGTGGTAAAATTAGGGATTTACTGGTGTTGCAGCATTTACGAGATTACAGGGTTTCCCAACATTATGTCATCATGACAATGAAGTTGTAATATTGCAAGTAACTTTGCACAGATAAGGTTAATAAGTAATTTTATCACACTCAAATCATGACTATACATTTGTGTGTATTATTTATTTATTTATATATTTTTATCCCCTTTTTCTCTAAATTTTGGAATGCCCAATTCCCGCTACTTAGTAGGTCCTCGTGGTGGCGCGGTTACTCACCTCAATCCGGGTGGCGGAGGACAAGTCTCAGTTGCCTCCACTTCTGAGACACTCAATCTGCGCATCTTATCACGTGGCTCATTGTGCATGACACCGCGGAGACTCACAGCACTGGAGGCTCATGCTATTCTCCGCGATCCATGCACAACTTACCACGCGCCCCATTGAGAGCGAGAACCACTCATCCCGACCACGAGGAGGTTACCCCATGTGACTCTACCCTCCCTAGCAACCGGGCCAATTTGGTTGCTTAGGAGACCTGGCTGGAGTCACTCAGCACACCCTGGATTCGAACTCGCAACTCCAGGCGTGGTAGTCAGCGTCAATACTCGCTGAGCTACCCAGGCCCCAATTTGTGTGTATTTTAACATTTATGGACTGGCCCCATTTACTCACGGCTGTGACTTCTTGCAGTTTTGTGCCTAAGGCCGAATGTACATATAAGGTGTGTAAACAACCATTTAACCAAGCAGAAAGAATTTAGCTGTATAAAACGTCCTTTTCCTTTTCAGGCAAAATCATTATTTGATATGCCATTAAAACACTTACCGACTCCACAAGGCTGTCAGCACTTCCTTTCTCTATGTATCCAGAACTTTGTTGGGAGGGCAGTCTGAGAGTGGTGCACGCCCGAGACTGCTGAGCTGCGCCTGCCATTCCACTCGCAAACCACCTGGGACGGGCTGATGCCGGCAGGGTGGCGCTGCCATTTGTGCCATCACCCCACATAGCCTGAGTGCCCCCCACCTCGTCCACCAGAATGAGGGGGGCATAGAGGAGACGACCCCGTCTGGCCTGGTTGTTCGCCCAAGAGGCAGAAGAAACCTCAGATGAAATGCTGCTTCGTCGTGAGTCGAAACTGTTGTGTGTCTGTAGGAGCCAGTAAGTAAATTGTGTGAAAATGAACAGTGAATCTATTATTCAGCCACATAATTTGCTATAAGCAGAATTTCATTAAAGGGGTCATATATTTTTTTATACTATTTATTTTTTCACCTGAGTTCCACTTTTAATGTTAGTAAAGTTTTTTTTTCCACCAAACTCAGTACAAATGTCGTTTTTTTTATGCTTATTTACCACCCTTGAGTTAACTTTGGGATCCTTTGGAAGGATATGCAGAGCTGCAGGTGCTACACACTAGAGATGTGCAAAACTACCGTTTTATTCATTTATAGTTGTTTGAACAACTAGTCGACTAGTTAAGGATAAACATTTATAATTAGGCTCCGTTATATTCACGTGACCCCGATCAGATGCATTTCAGATGGGTATATGGAGGCTAAGTGCAGCACTTCAACATTTCAATTGCACAAAACTATTACAGTAGGAAAAGTAAGAAATAAGAAAGGTTCCAAAAAAGAATGGCACAAAACTGCTTATGCTCATCCTGAATGCAGAATGACAAGCTTCATTGAAACAGGAGTGCTTGAGGGTGATCGCAGCTGTGCATTCAAAAGTGCAGAACTACAAGATAATATTGCATGTACACATCTATATCATGACATCAAGCAGTTTAAACCTTTATTACTGCAACTATTTATTTAAGCGGTGTCCGACAGAATCAGCAAAAGACTTTAATGTCTCCACATCATCTTTCAAATACAGGAACATTAATCACAGCAGATGATTTAAAATTTGATAGTGATCGTCTTGAAATGTATTGTTGATGCAGCACTTTGCTGTAACAACTGTGCATAAAAATACTAACCTTAAAGCATTAAAGTGACGAAACTTCTTGCAGAGGGTTTTACTGTGCTGACTGTTAAACACAGCAAGTTATCAAGCAAAAACGCTCTCTTAGAAGCTGCATCTCTTAATTTATTTGAGAATTGCGTGTCTACCATTAATACCACCAACACTAAAAAATATTATTGTTCATAGTCGACCCCACTAATTGGCATACGCCTACTACACACCTACACAGTTTTTGTTTTGTCATAGTTTTAGGTGTTTTTTTTATATTGGTCACGTTTGCTGCGGTCAAAATCCGAGTGCTATTTTTCCCGGTGCCCCCCGCAGCGTTGGTCTGGTTTCAGACTCTTTAAAGTTCTGTCGAACCCCTGTGCTTTTCCATCATTATAAATGTGCACATGATGGAAAACACAGTGATGATGGTCACTATTTCCCCAACATGCTATGACTGGATTATTGTAATCAATTAATTGAGTACAAATTCTTTCTACCTCTAAAAGCATTGTTTGTGTATTGTTAATGTTTGTTTATTGTTATTGTTAATGTTAGTGAATTGTATCACAGTATTATCATATTTTCATCAACAATATGTTTTAAAGGGGTCATGAAATGCTTTTTTTAATAGTTTTATTATCTTCCCTGAGGTCCACTGATAATGTTAGTAACGTTTTTTTGCATTAAAACATTCATGATTTAGTAATATATGATAATTTTCCACCCTGTCTCTGGCCCTGTCTGAAACACTTGGTTTTGGCCTAAGCGCCTCCTTAAAACTTCAGTATAAACGCCCACTGTTATGATTGGCTAACATCATACAGCCCCTCAAAATCAGCCATATATAAAACTCAATTGAAAGAGAATGAACAAGCTCCACAACATTATGAAACTACGTTTCAGGGTTTACACAATGCACATCCAACATATTGCATCCTAATATATTAAACTGTTCATCTCAAGCACTGTTAACACACACCCTGTCTACACCGGACACTAGAGGAGCGCTGCATCAAAAACAATAGAACCCATTATAATCAATGATGCTGTCTACACTGGAAGTGTCAATTAGAGCGCGTCGTATCACGCCAACAGTAAACCAGTGTCCCATTCCATTTTGTGCTGCACGCGCTGGCGCCACTACTGTCAGCAACACAAATAAACGGTTTAGAAAGTTTGTGTCGATGCGTCCAGTGTAGACAGCCAATGGACCTGCCGGTATAGATGGTGTCAACACCATAAACTATCGAAGCGTTTTCGTCCTTGACCAAGTTGAAGTGGATACCGCTGAACCTGGGCGGGTGCCTGGCGAACTGAATCACGTAGCCGAGTCGGACGGTCCAGATCAGCCATCGCGACAGATTGGAAAGCGCAAGCCACGCATCCAAGTTCCGCACAAGGGGGACCGAGGGGACAATGTCGTCGGACGTACCGGCAGGTGGGGCCTCGACTATTTTGTCTTTTCTACAGCAACGCCTGAAATTGTGCCTTCCGCAGGGATTTCACCAATATTACTTCCAGCAATTCCTGTCACTGGATTGTACAGAGGTTTACCTCTTGCTTTCTCTATCTAGGTGTCTTTCCAATACTTCACCATTACCGACCGAGGAGCCAAAGATGGCAAACATTTTAGTTGTTAAGAAAGCACAACTGCGGTGCTCCTGCCATCGGCTCAAAACATCCCTAAGCAGCACAAATGTGCTGTCCACGTGCCACAACTGCGGCGTCTTTCGGACCATGCGACAAACTCCCACAACACTGCAAAGCAGCGCAAATATGCTGTCCAGGTGCCACAACTGCGGAACCTTTCAAGCCATGCCACTAAATCTCCCATAACACCGCAACCATGTTTCCTGTTTCTTCTTATGTTTCCTCTTATAAAAGTCTAGGGGCATAGCTCATAAATATATACCCATCGCAAACCGCAATTCGGCAAGTTTCTTTACTCTGCGCCACCCGCCATTCGAATGCAGTGTGGGCTCTCGCGTTCGGACGCATTGTGAGCCTATGCAATTTGGCCACAGGTTCTCCTGTTTGAATCACAATGTGGGCCCTCCCGTTCGAACGCTATGCAGGTTTTCCCGTCGAATTGCAGTGTGGGCTCTCCCGTTCGAATGCAGTGTGAGCCTCAGCGCATTGGTCGCAGGCTCTCCCATTTGAATCGCAGGGTGGGCTCTCCCATTCGAATGCAGTGTGAGATTGCATGTCATTCACTTCATGGGCTTTCCCGTCCGAAACGCAGTATGAGCTCTCCCATAAATAGAGCCTGATATAACCTCCAAAATAACCTTGTGCTTTCCTTACAGGCATGTGTAAATGTAATAAAGCCATGTGTGCCTCACTTGATTCTGCCGCAGCAGCTCCCCACTTGGTACCGCCGCAGTAGTGCCACATTTGATACTGTGTCGCAGCGCCTGAATACACAGCAGCTCCTGCCTGTGCTCGATACCACCACAGCAGTACTCCTTTCGCTTTTGAGACTGCCGCAGTAGTGCCCCGACATGATAAACATAATAAAGTTATGTTTTCCTAACTAACCTTTTGGTTCCCTTGCAGGTGTGTATAAATGTAATGGTTATATTTTCTTAACTAACCTTTTGCTTGCCTTACAAGTACATACACGGAGATATTTCTATTCTTTCCACAGGCACTTTTAATGTCTAAGTTCCATACTTTATATAGCAGTGCATCTACAGCAATGGAAACACAGCAGCGCTCCCACAGGAGCACCTTCACTATGCCCCCAAATACTCAATCCACTGCCTCAGCAGTAGTTTAAACTCCGCTCCCGCAGGAGCACCCCCCAACCCCCCTTTTTACTATTCCATCTCCTCTACTCCACTGCCACAGCACTGCCTTAACTCTGCTCCTGCAGGAGGCCCACTTTATGATAGCTCTCCTTATCAAGGCTTTACACAAAATGAATCCCACCTGTCCGGACACCAGACAACCACTAACCATCGACATCCTAACCAAATGCCTTGTTACTCTTCGCTCCGGTATATTTTCACCCAACAAAACAAGAACCCTAGACTCCATGTTCAATTTGGCTTTCTTCGGCTTCCTCAGAGTCTCAGAACTCACTACCAACTCCACCTTCAACCCAGCCATCCACCCCACCTTCTCCGACCTTCAATTCTTAAACCATGACACAATCCATTTCAACATCAAACAGAGTAAAACCGATCAATTGAAACGTTTTCATTTTCAATCTGCCAACCCCCATTCAGCCATACCCGTCCCTGGCTTTTTTTTCTACTCCAGAGAAACTCTCAAATCACCTCTCCGCTTGACCCTTTATTTGTTGATGACAAAAACCTCCCCACGTCTAGATTCTTTCTTCAAAAGAATCAAACAATTTTCCTCAACAGATCCGGCATTCCTACCAAACATTTCTCTTCCCATTCCTTCCGCATAGGGGCCGCTACTTCAGCCACCCAGAAAGGTGAATTTTAATTTAGTATCTGAATGCTAAATTAAAATGCTTGGTCGGTGGTCATCCCACACCTTCGAAACGTACATTCAATCCAAATTCCATCACATCAGACAAGCACACCAAACACTCGCATCTTTTTAGGCTCAGACCACACCTCCCTACTATTACACACCTTGCTGCTATCCTAGCCCCGCTGGGCTCATATCCATCTGGTTGCAGCGGGGGCCCTCCCATTCGAGTGCGCATGAGCTACTATGCCTGGTGTGGACTCTCCCATTTCACCGTGTGGGCCCTCCCGACCAGATGCAACATGGGCTTTCCCGTTCGAATTGCAGTGTGGGCTCCCCCGTTTGATCGCAGAGTGAGCTTTCTGGTTTATATATCAGGGGCTCTCCCTTTCGAAGCGCAGCGGGAGCTCCCCCGTTCGAATCGCAGTGTGAGCCCTTCGTTCAGGCACCATGGGGGCTCTCCCCTTCCGAATCGCAGTGTGATCCTTCATGTTCTCGACCATGGGGTATCTCCCATTCGGATCGCTGCGTGGGCCCTCCTATCTGAACAGTGGGCTGGAGGTACCAGGATTTGTTTGTCCCATGAGCACAGCATTCTCCTAATGCGATCCAGGCCCTCATGTTGGAAGGATTGTAGCTCTGCATCTTATCTATATACCGTAGGCCCCCTCCTTCTGATACTGGGAGGTTTTGCTTCAGATATCATTCGGCCCGTTCCACTGGGGACAAGGAACTCCTTCTCCGTCTGTGACATTTGAGAGCCCATGCACTTTTGACTCATGGGCTCCATGTCATGGACGCTGTGGCAGGATGTACTCCAGCTCTACTATTTAAACCCTCCAGTCCAAACGCTGCTCCTGCAGGAGCATTTTCAGAGTGTCACTGCTGTAGCAGTGCTCGCTCATGACTCTTGGTCAATAATCACAGCAGCGAGATGCGTCCCAGTGCTAAGCTTATGAAATCCTAATGCAGCCCCTTGAGCTTTCTGCCTTTCACACTGCCGCAGCAGTACCTCAATCACAGCTTTTGTCGCAAACACATTTCTGGGACATGCTTTCCAAATGCAGCTCCCGCCGGAGCCCCTTTCAAAATTATACTGCCGCAGCAGTACCCAGCTCATAGCTCCACATGGTGGACATAGTAGGGAGATGTCGGTCTAGCCTAAGCAGCAGCAACGCCTGCACACGACTTCAGGTCGATAAACACAGCGGCGAGATGCATTAGCCTTTCGAATTGGTGCAACCCCAGTTGACACTGCCACTGCAATACTTGCTCCTGTATATAAATAGAAAAAAACGCAGCAGCGTAATGCATCCCAGCATTAAAACTCTATACAGCTCCCCCGCAAATGGAAGCTCCCGCAAAAACTACCTCCAATGCCAATGCACAACCGTTGCCCCAGCTCCCGCAGAAACCAGGGAACCACCATCCCTCATCATATATCTTCATCCCTTTCAGTTCACTCCTTTTGGGGGGGGTTCTTCTGTACTACCAATCCTAATGATCATCTATATCAATTCAACCTCTAAGCATCCAATCCTTTTACTTTCAACTTACTGTCTTAAACTCCTCCTGCATCTTTTTGTGGGGATACTTCAGAGCTCGAGTTGAAGCTGCTTCCTCGAGCCCCTCCACCGTGGACAGCATGCCAAATAAGTTTAACCTTAATAGCTTAAAGATTATAAGGGCAAACGAACTCGTGAAATGAAGTTCCTAAATGTAAGTTCGGAAGGAGCGAGTCCATCTAATCTTTCAATTAACAGCCAGAGTATATAAGCAGCTGTTTAACTCTCTTCGGTCTTAGCTGTTTCCAGCATCCCTCCACCTCCCCAACTCCACCTTTACCTTAGGCATCTTACCCCACGTAATCATCTCCTATTAATAGTCCCAGGGGAAAACTTCAGAGGTCGAGTTGAAGCTGCTTTCTCGAGCCCCTCTACCGTGTACACCAAGCCAAATAAATTTAACCTTAATAGCTTAAAGATTATATGGGCAAACTAACTCGTGAATTATTTATAAATCATGAGGGTCTTCATCTCAACAACCCCTGAACGCCAAGCCACGTTTGGACTATTTTAACTTTTGGAGCCGAGCAGTTTAATAATAAGAGTTATCAGTAGGCCTATCTTTTAACATTACAGTGATAGGCTATACTCTTGCTGCAAAAATGTATTTGGCTATGTTCTTGTGTGCGGTGTAGTTTGGGCTTTTGAAGCTAAAATATGGATAAGTTCTTGTCTGCTGTGCACAACGGGACCTGGTAGTTACAAGACTGGCATACAGTTGATTGGTATTTTAGAGTGTTTAAAGATTCTGAATGCACTGATAATATACTGTAATGCATGTTCGATTGTGCTTTTGTGTTGGATTATAATGGGAAAGCCACCCTTCTGGGGGGTTAGATGTGTGTGCATGCTCACGGTGCACAGGTGTCTGTGAGAGAGAAGTGAGTAAAAGATTTTGAGAGAGAATTGTTCATTCGCGCTGCCTGTTACCTGTTGTATGGCCAAGAATAAATCTCAGAAAAGTAGAACGACTGCACTCGTTCATTAAAAGTGATTGTTACAGATATAATATATTGTTAGTACATTGATTGTTACAGTATATATTTAGATATAGTAGCCTATGTTATATTACAAGGTGATGATATGCAAGAAATTTTTTTTTTTGGTGAAACCTGCTCAAACTTGTAAAAAAATATATATTTTCAGAACACCCACTACACTATGTATTAAATAAAGTCTATTTGTCTGTGCCAGTGCTATGTGTGGCCCTTACAAACCCATGTACAAGTAAAAATGCACCTCCCACTATAGCACCCCCAACTTAAATCATCTTCCCATGGCCCTGCTCACTATTCAACATTTTTCTCAGGTGCCTAAACATTTGCACAGCACTGTATGTAGTATGATAGGCTACATTTGTATGATGGGGTTTAATGTATGATTCCACATCTGGAGGAATCTGAATAGTATGGTAGATACCTGTATGCGTGCTCTGCAGGGTGGGGAGTTTTGGTGGTAGGTGCCTGGAATTGGGAGATCTTCATTACTGCCCTGCCTCCTCAAACACTGGATGTTAAAGTTTGGCTTTCGGCCTGATGGAAATGGTAACAGAAGACAACAGACACAGTACTGAAGACTTGTCTGACTTGTTACATTGAAGTGTGTAACAAGATAACATATAGATGGATACAGAAAGTATGTAACAAAGTTACACTTGTTTGCTGTGCAGAGAGTAACAGGTAAGCTTACCTGAGGGAGTTGGGGGAAGCATGCGTCTGCGTGCAGCAAAACCATTACCATTGTATTCATTACCGTTGTATCCATTGTCAATGTATCCATTACTATTGTATCCATTCCCATTGTGGCCATTGCTGCTATAGCCATTGCTGGGGTAACGGTTACCAGGATAACCAGTCCCATTGGCACCGTTCCCATTGTAGCCATTTCCACGGTAATCGTTTCCATGGTAGCTACCAGCATCTTGGCTGTTGCCTCTGCTGTTGCTGTTGATGCTACTTGGCTGAACTGGGGCCACAACTTCACTGGCCCCATTGAAAACTGGTGTTTGTGCCGAAGGAACCTCTGGATACCACTGTCTGTACAACATGAACACATACGGTTATAAATAGTCACAACATGACACACTCACAAGTTTAAATTAAAAGGCTAATTCTAACAAAGAGCTTATCGGAATAGTTCACCTAAAAATGAAAAGTCTGTCATTACTTACTCAACCTCATTTCATTCTAAACCTGCATTGTTGCATTTTTGTTTTGTTTTTTTAAAACTCGACAGCCTGTACTCCAATCTCTTTCAGCCTGTACCCTATACCTGTTTTACTGACAGCTTTCCTCACCTATCAAATGACGCAGCACTCTGAGTGTCCTCCTTACTGACATCGGCTTGCTCTGCAGGGTATACTACCTCCACTCCTACTCCCTCTGTGACTCCTCCTGTGACTGCTCCCCCTGAGACTCCTCCTCCTATGACAACTCCTCCTGTGACTCCTCCTTCTGTGACTCCTCCCCCTGTGACTCCTCCTGTGACAACTCCTCCTGTGACTCCCCCTCCTGTGATGACTCCTCCTTTGAGTCCTCCTTCTGTGACTCCACCTGTGATTCCTCCCTCTGTGACTCCAGTTTGCATCCCTCCATCCGGAGATGGAGAAGGAAGATAGCTACATGCTTGTGTAGTCTCATTCCTAAATGGTAGAGAATTGTGGAGACTCAGTAAAAGGAAATTAGATTTAAATGAGAAATATACTAATATCCTCTAAAAACCTGTCAATTTTTGGAACTCAGGCTACATTAAAGTTCCTCAAATACCTTTCGAAAAATATGCATGGAAAGAACCTTATTGAAGTATGCATTATTCACGTCATCTGCATTTTAATATTAATCACTATAAGCCAAAGCTACAGTACATTGGCTGTTGTAAGACAGAATTGATGACAGAATTACTTCAAAAGTTTTAGAGTTAAAAAGCAAGTTAGGAGTGCCTGAAAACTGAATTTTACACATGAACAGTACACCATCCCAAATACAGTATTTTGACAGTGAACGTACATTGTGCAACTTAAAGGCATTGTTGACCCAAAAATGAAAATTCTCATAATTTACTTACCCCCATGCCATTCCAGATGTGTATGACTTTCTTTCTTCTGCTGAACACAAACAAAGATTTTTAGAAGAATATTTCAGCTCTGTAGGCCCATACAATGTAAGAGAATGGTGGCCAGAACTTTGAAGCTCCAAAAAGCACATCAAGGCAGCATAAAAATAATATTTACATCTCCATTGGTTAAATCCATTTCTTCTGAAATATGATAGGTGTGTGTGAGAAACTGATCAATATTTAAGTCCTTTTTTTACTATAAATCTCCACTTTCACTTACACATTCTTCTTCTTTTGTTTTTGGTGATTCGCATTATTCGTGCATATCGCCACCTACTGGGAAGGGAAATTTATTGAAAAAATTACTTAAATATTGGTATGTTTTTCCACACCTATCATTACAATCCTGAAGATATGGATGGTAACCACTGGAGTGGTCTGGATTACTTTTATGCTGCCTTTATGTGCTTATTTGAGCTTCAAAGTTCTGGCCACCATTCACTTTCATTGTATGGACCTACAAAGCTGAAATATTCTTCTAAAAATCTGCGTTTATGTTTAGCAGAAGAAAGAAAGTCATACACACAGAGGATGACTTGAGGGTGATTAAATGATGAGAGAATTTTCATTTTTTGGTGAACTTAAAGGCAGATTTACACCAATTTTCACACACACACATGAAAAAAAAAAAAAAAAAGCAGAACAGAGCAAAAATAAGTTATGGAAAGCAATTGCTGACAATTGGGAATGAGTTTTACTTCCACTATACCATCCCAGGAGAGTGACGACATTTTATTTTGTGTTTGGCCTAAAGCACATGAAATCTACTGTCAGATGGTTTGTGAATGACCAGAAAGTGATTGGCTTTCTTTCAAATGTGTGAACTTTTCTCAGAGCCTGACGGAAATCTGCTCAGTGTGAATAGTATTCGTGAAAAATCATTGGACAATTTTTGTTGGCAATTCACTTGACTTGCTGTTTTTGCTCTACAGGTGCGAGCAGGCCAGAAGTTGCCACTTGTTTGGGATTTTCCATAGAGTTTAAGAAACCACTAGCGAGCATGACATCTAAGCAGCATGACTTTTAAGCCTGGCAAGCATTATGACAATATAGCGTATTTTCATATAGAGAGCCATAATTTTAAATTGCACTGACAATTAAATTTGCGGGGCATAAATATAGGCATCTGAAAGCTGTAAAGTGATTTGCCGACTGACAGTTATCGAATTGCAGGCACAAAACAAGAGATAAAAAGATTTATGTTTTATCTTTGTCTAAGTAATGATAAAATAACATTGTCTTCAGTCAAAATCGCTCAAGCCAGCTTTCAGACCAGACCAAGCAAATCAAGCCATTAATATGAAAGGCTCTAATTTTGTATGCTAGCCTCTAATTATACCAGCCTTCATTTAGTCTCTTATCTTTGTGTACTCCTTGCCTTGTGTTGGTATTCAGTATCCACAATGTGTTGAGTTTTTTGTGACTGGAGGCCCACCTTTTGGGCAGGGGAGACAGCCTCTGAGGCTGTTCAAATACCACTTCATTTTCCGATAACGCAGAGGCCGGGCGGGAGTCCAGCAGGGCCTCCTCCAGCATTAAACTCCCATTTCGTATTTTAGGAGGAGGCTCAATGCTCACTGTGGTCTCGTCCAGGTGGGGGGGCAGAGGGGTGCTTCCGGGGGTCAACATGACAGGGGTGGGAGGACCATCACTAAAGACGCTGTCACTCTGTGGTAGTCAGGGGAAAACAGAATTAACTATGGTTGCTGTTCTGATGATAGTATTGCAATGCATCCATCATGATACCACCACTGAAACATTGCAAATTAACATTAGATTGAAACATTATCGTGGTAATGAAACAGAATCATAACATTCCAAATAACTATAATTTTTTCTGTCTTTTCTAAGTAAATTATTATGTTGGATTGTTGAATAACAACATAGCTAGAGGAGGATGGATGTTGTGTTCTCACCCTGAAGAACTCTTCTTCGTCCATCATCTCCCCCTCCATCCCTTCTTCCTCCTCCATTGCCATGGCCAGCCGCATTTCTGGAGCTAGGTCCTGTAGTGTACGTAACCCAGCCTGGACCAGACCACATGTGGGATTAAAAGTCATGGAAACATCAGTTATTCAGTGACAGCAATATATTTCTTCTATCAGTGCAAATTCATTTACCATCACCTACCGTTACGTATGTGCCCTGTGTGGGCTAATCAGGAAAATTAAGGCAAGACAACACATACACAATTGAGAAAAAGTCCCTATCATTCACCTGGAGAGAGGCTGACTTGTCCTTGCCTTTCTTCTTTCTCTCCTTCTCCTTTCGCTTGCGAAACTTCTTGAAGTAGTCCTGAATCAGGAAACTGGCATAGAACTTTCCTGCAGTCACCTCATTTCCTGAAAGATACAGGCACCAAAACAGACTGATAAAAGAGTAAAAAAAGCAAGCAGGAAAGCTGCTTTAAATGGAGGAATAGGTGACAGCATAAAAATAAATTCAAAATTATATTATATTAAGCTGAAAAGTATAATTTCTGCACGACCAAACGGAATAGCAAAAATAAACATTGTTTGGCCTTTTCGAATATGCCCCATGTCTGCTGTTGATCAAACAAACCGTCGTGGTTACTTGTGTAACCTCTGTTCCCTGATGGAGGGAACGAGACGTTGTGTCGATGTAGTGACCTCTGGTCTTTGATAAAAGGCCAATGAAAATTGGCGAGTGGTATTTGCATGCCACTCCCCCAGACATACGGGTATAAAAGGAGCTGGTATGCAACCACTCATTCAGGTTTTATGCTGAGGAGCCGATATAAGGTCCGTCCATTTCAACGGGTAGTTCAGCATTGTGGCAGGAGGGACACAACATCTCGTTCCCTCCATCAGGGAACGGAGGTTACACAAGTAACCACGACGTTCCCTATCTGTCACTCACTCGACGTTGTGTCGATGTAGTGACACTAGGGGTCCCTATACGAAACGCCACAATTGGCTGAACTGTGTTACGTGAACTGGCGGTGTGTGGTGGGCAGACTACTGTGTGCCTCATAGCCAGCACACCAGGTCGACACGTAACCTCCCCCAACATATTTATGAGTGTCGAACGGCCCTTTTTGGGGACAAGTCGACTACCCAAAAGATAGAGACAGGCTTAACCCAGTCGTGGCCTCATTTCCCCTTCTTTTTTTCCACTCCCTAAAAAAGAAGGGGGATTATCCAACTGGGCCGCCAGGTCTAGTCAGGGGGTGTCCCTCCCAAGGGGAAGACACCACGGAGACCACACCTCGCCCAAAGAGAGGGGGGGATATTTAAGTGGAAAAATACGTCACATGGTCTTTCCAACCATGTGGGGAGTCTTCAAGGTAGATCCTGCCCAATGGGGGAGGAGTTACTACAAACATGGAGACTGGGGCAGAGGGGCTCTGCCCAAGGAAGACGCAGTTTGCCAACAGGGAAACAAATAAGCGGAAGATATATAATCGTATGGGGTTAGCCTTACAGGGAACCGCCACATGCGGAGCACCTACCCCAGAACAGGGCTCTTAGTTAGAGCATGTACTGGGCCGGCAGCGAGTCTCTCCGAAAACTCGACTGCCACAGGGCTCGGAGGAAGTCAACTAGGGAACAAAGTTTGTGAACACTACTGGGAATTAATGGCGCACGTCTTCAGCTCCAAGGGAGGTGGAAAGCGCTATGTGCAAGCGATACACCCGGCCAGCTATCCCGGGCTTATCCACTTGTGTTGCGTGCCACTACCTGGGATGAAACCGGTTCCACCCAGAGGTTGTAGAACCTTGCAAAGGTGTTAGGTGTTGCCCAGCCCACTGCTCTGCAAATGTCTGTTAGAGAGGCACCCCTGGCCAGGGTCCAGGGAGCTGCTACACCCCTGGTAGAATGGGCTTGTAGCCCTACCAGGGGCGGCATGTCCTAGGCGACATATGCCATAGTTATGGCGTCAATGAGCCAGTGGGCGATCCTCTGCTTGGAGACAGCGCTTCCTTTCTGCTGTGCACCAAAGCAGACAAAAAGCTGCTCAGAGATTCTAAAGTTCTGCGTGCGATCCAAATAGATGCGTAAAGCGTGCACCGGACACAACAACAACAGGGCTGGGTCTGCCTCCTCCTGGGGCAGCGCTTGCAGGTTCACCACCTGGTCCCTAAAGGGGTGGTGGGAACCTTGGGCACATAGCCCAGTCAGGGTCTCAGGATCAAATGCAAAAGGAAAAAAAGAGCAGCGGGTTTCGTTGTCCCTGGGTCGGCCGTCTCAAGGGCGCTTTGAAGCCTTTCACGGGTTCTGGGCGGCCGCGAGACAGGTGGCGTCTGCTTCCTGCGGTGGGCTTCACGCCGGGGGCGGGCTGCAGCGGAGCCGGTGCAGTCACCGCAGGAGGACGCCCTTGGCGATGAGTAGACGGGGTGCGGGATCTTGAGCCGCACCGGGGCAGGATATGCTGGCTAGCATCCGTCTATTGCTCCACCATCGAAAACTGCTGGGCAAAGTCCTCAATGGCGTCGCCGAATAGGCCCGCCTGGGAAATGGGGGCAGCAAGGAATCGTGTCTTGTCGGCCTCGCCCATCTCGACCAGGTTGAGCCAAAGGTGGCGCTCCTGGACCACTAGTGTGGCCATCGTCCACCCGAGAGACCGCGCCGTGACCTCCGTCGCTCGGAGAGCGAGGTCGGTTGCCGAGTGCAGTTCCTGCATCAATCCCGAGGCGGAACTACCCTTGCGCAGTTCCTTTTGTGCCTTGGTGGACTTGCAGGAGAGCCATGGTGTGCAGGGCGGAGGCGGCTTGTCCAGCAGCACCATAGGCCTTGGCCGTCAGAGACGACGTAAACCTACAGGCCTTGGACGGGGGCTTTGGGCACCCGTGCCAGGTGGCGGCGCTCTGCGGGCATAGGTGCACCGCGAGTGCCTTTATCCACAGGCCGATTGCCGAATAGCCCTTGGCTACCCCACCATCAAGGGTAGTGAGGGCGGGGAAGCTGAAAAGATCAGGACCAGGCAGTAAAAAGTGCCTCCCGCGACCTTGTCAGCTCTTCATGCACTTCCGGGAAGAAAGGAACGGGGGCGGGGCAGGCTCCGAATAAGAGGTCAAACTCGCCTTGAGACGAGCCGTCGGACTCATCCGGAAGCCCGATCGGGGCAGACGAGCGTGCTGGGAAATGGGAGGTCCACAGGGGGATACCCGGCAGAGGCGGTTCCATTGGGGTCCCCAAATCGCCCCCAGTGCTAGTCACGCTGGCCTCATACCCATGGGTAAAAGGACCGAGGTGGGGAGCCTCTGGGGTGGCTTGCTTTCTTACAAAGGCGAGCCACGACCGCAACGTTGCCATGGACATATTCTCGCAATGAGCACATGACCATCCACGAACACGGTCTCCGTGTGAGCAGTGCCCAGACACGAAAGACAGTGATCGTCAGAAGGCGAGAGATAACGAGCGCAACCAGGAATAACACACAATCGGAAAAGCATCTTTAGAAAGACGCGTCTTTAAAAAGACGTTCCGTGTGTGCCGCTCTTTTAGAGAAATATACTCTTTTAGAGAAATATACTCTTTTATTTCTGCCGAAGCACCCAGGGGCATTCTCTGCAGTGCACCAGTGCAGAGGGGGGAGAAGCCGCTGAAATGCGCCGTCATATCCAGTAGAGGTGAATGAACAGTAGTATTCAGCTCAGTGAGCATGACCGTTCGGTTCCGAAGAGAAAATCTGAATGAGTGGTTGCATACCAGCTCTTTTTATACCCGTATGTCCGGGGGAGTGGCATGCAAATACCACTCGCCAATTTTCACTGGCCTTTTATCAAAGACCAGAGGTGTCTCGGGCTCCCAAGAGTGACCCCTAGTGTCACTACATCGACACAATGTCGAGTGAGTGACAGATAGGGAAATATAGTTCTGCCCTAAACTCACGCCATTGGTTGCGTCACTGTTGTTGTATCAGGTTGGATGGACTGCTCAAACCAAAAGACGAATTTGTATATTACCACAGAGACACTGTTTACAGTTTTCGAGAACATTATTCCTTGAATGGCTTGCTTATATTTGTCTCTGTATATCATGATGGAATAGAAGAAATATTCAAGGTACGTTTGAAACAGTGAGTATTTGAACATTTACGGATTGTTCTCTATTCACTTCCATTGTAAGAGCCTCATTATAACCCAGATTTGTCCTTTTTTTAAGAAAACGAGGGACGAGGTTTTTGTAGTTACTAACATTACGCCACAAATGCTGTTGATTGTGCTTTACTTGTATTGAACCCAGAATATTCCTTTAACACCGAAAATGTTACACACTTTAGCTTTAAGCACATTAAAGGAATCAGACCAGGCGCCACAAGGAGGCAAAAGAGGGCGTTGCCCTCTCAAATCTGATTTGTGCCCCATTAGTTTAATTTCTGCATTCATAGTCTTCATACTGTAGTACGACGGCGTTTTAATGCCACATCAAAATAAAAATAACAATCTACTATTTCGAGAATAAAGTCATAATGTTTTGAGAATAAAGTCAAAACTATGAAAATAAAGTCATAGCATTATGAGATTAAAATCGTAATATTTTTTTTGAATAAATCGTAAGGAAAGTAATATCAAAGTGATGTGGTGGACAACAGCAAAGTGGAGCATCTGGGTCCTTACATACAGTAAACGCCACTAACCAAGGAGATAACATTGACTGTGCAACTTTGTTGTCAGTCATGCTGTCATCAGTTGATGCCAAAAAGGCATTGATGTTCTGGTGTGTGTAGTAACCGAATGCGACATGCCACTTTTGTAAGCTTTGGGGCAAGTCAAAATGATCAGTGAATAATGCAGTTTGTTTTTCACACAAACTTATCGTATGGCTTGAATGGCAAAAGCTACATAAAGATTCTTCACTTTTGCTTAAAAGTTCTAACTTTGTATTCTCCTGAAAAAAAATAAATAAATAAATAGTATACAGAATAAAGTATAAAATAAAAGAGTGTCTTATAGAGTACCATGTAGTGTGTGGGGTTGTTCACAGTAGTTTAAAATCTGAGGAATTACTCCTCTGGTTCCGATCTCAATGCACATTATAAGCAAACAGAACTATCGAGGATCTACATCTGAGATGCAGTTTATGTGGTGTGCTCACATATTGCGTGTCGCTCTGAGAGCTGAAATCAGCAGCGTGTCATCAGCCTGCATGTGCTGTGTGTGTGTGACACAACAGAGCACCGCTCATTTACTGAAGCACACTGCGTACGCAGACTATATATTTATTTATCAAACGCAACCTTTTGAGATTCACAAAGCTTTCATATGTATAAGAGACTTTAAATAAAAGGCACGAGTCATATGGACTACTTTAATGGTGCTTTTATCGCTCTTTAATGCCATTTTTGGAGCTTGACGGAAACAACCATGACTAACACACAGTATCAGATTTGAATCAGGCTCATCAGACCAATACCTGATGCAGTTTAAAACATCAGTATCGGAGCTGAAACTGATCCAAGTATCAGATCGTTGTAAGCCTAGTTTGGAACGACATGAGGGTGAGTGACAGAAATTTTGTTTATGGATGAAATATCCCTTTGCGTCAATAGAAGGGCTTATACAGGTAATGTACACATAGGTAACGTAGTTTGTGTACCTGCAGGGGGAGGTATAACTTCATCTAGTAGTTTGGGTTTGGTGCGTTTCCAGATCTTCTTAATGATCGCTCTCAGCTCCTCGTTCTGCTGGTCGATGGGTCCTGCGGTGAACAAAGGTTTAGTAAATTCACAAAGCTACTATATTTAAAACAAAATAAATAGGTTAATGAACATGTAATTTTGTTGTTGTGTTTTTTCAAAAAGCACATTAAAGAAGTGAGTGTGGTGTTTGATTATGTGTGCGTGCAGTAGATTAACCATCAGTCTTAATCTTGAGTGAAGTTCTGACGAGAGCAAACAAGGTGGCATTAAAGGACACAGTGCCGTCAGGGTGGAGAGGAACATTCATAGCAACCAGTCTCTGAAGAAGAGAAAGAGATATATAGTGAGGCAGAGATAGAGTAAGAGAGAGAGAGAGAGAGACAAAAAATGAGGTAGAGACGAAGAGACCTTATCACAAAGTGACAATGAGTGCTTGCAAGCAGGGACTAAAACTTAAATATTTTTGTTTCGGTTCGTTCTGACCAGAAACTGTATTTTCCCATTGCGGTTACAGTGCTCTGTGGCCTCCTTTTTAAATGGTAACTGGTTAGAACAAAAAACGAAAAACAAAAATAAGAGACTTGCCTCACCCAAAATTATCAAAAATATGCAATTCGATTTTTTCCCATGTGAAGGAATTATTAGCACAGAAATCATAACAAGCACAGTATACAGTAGCCTAAATAAATAACGTCTTTTAAGAAACATATTCTTAATAGTGAAAGTGCACGCACAGGACATGTTCTTCCGGAGCTAATAAAGTCCTGAATCAACTTTATACTGATTTAATAACCAACACTGGGGTAAAACGAAAAGGAACAAACACTCATTGCTCTGTATCTGTTATAAGCCATGTGAAACTGAACATTATCACAAAGTATGGCCTAAATAATAATAATAATAAAAAATTAAAAAAACTGTATGGCTAACGAAATTTTAATTACATATTGGCTTCTCAGTCTAAATCCAGTAGCGTCAAATCTAGATTAATGCATCATATCTAACAATAATCCAGTGAAGACTTGGAAACTTTCTCTTGGAAAAGAGAAATTTACTTTTTACCAATAATATTTTTGTATCTTGTATCTGGATTAACCATACATGTATATGTAGTAATTATATATAGTTCCTAATTATATGTCTTCAGCATGTCACGGAAGGCTACATCCACAACTTGCAATAAGGCAAAGAAATGTGTGATGCAGCAGTTTCCTTCAGAAAACCGTATTTCCTCCACATGCTTATGTTCTACTAAAAAGAGGGAATCCCCTTTTTAGGGCAACAGGAAGTGGTGTAATTCCAAAAACTGACTGTGATAAACTTGTTGGTCTTTGGCTTTAATTAAAAAATTATTAGAACAAAATTAACTGGTTACCAGCATTTAAAAATAAAGTATTCACTCTGGAACAACTGAAAGGAACATTGTTCTTGTTTTCGGTTACGTTCTGCAAAAAATGTCATTTGTTTTTTTTTTTTCATTCCTTGAACTGTTTTTAGTTCCTGCTTGCAAGAAATAGTACATGTACATGTGTTTGTGTCTTAAATGTGTAAATGTCTTAATGAAAATTAAAAAATGCAGAAAGTGAGGGTTTGGGGATAGAAAATATAATTAGCTCAGTATAAAAAAAGTCATTGAAAAGTTCCCACAAGCAAAGAAAAACAAACGTGTGTGTGTGTGTGTGTGTGTGTGTGTGTGTGTTTGTGTGTGTGTGTGTGTGGAAAGAGAGATGAACGAAGTGGGGTTGTAATTGGATTGGGCAGATGGCTATGGGTTGGACAGTAAGGGTTAAATACTGTGGATTAAGTAAATATGTCAGTACAGCAGTTGTCTGATTTGCCTGAACTAGTTGCTGTGAGGATTCAGTACAGTATGAGCATTACAGAGTTTTAGAAACAGCGAAAGTCATTCAATCACTAAATATTTGATGTTTAGCAAGTGACAGAAATTGCATCTTCAAATAATGAACAAAACATAATGAAATGGAACATAATGAAATTATCTGCTTATTTATCAAATAACAAGGTGTGACAAGGAGGAGGGCATGGCCGGGCCGTGATGGAGCACGTCAGTTCAGTCCTTGAACAGTTACAGTGGTGCTGAAACCCGGGAGGGAGGAGGGATGTGCTGTTGCAGAGTCCTCGACGCTGCCATCTGCCAGGGAGCAGCCGCGGCTGTCTGCCTGCCTGGGGACAGAGGGGTCGCTGCCGGCCGGCGAGAGCCGGAGAAACCGCGGCCGTCTGCCGAGAAGGGAAGGAGCGGTTCCGTCCGCCAGGGGCCAGAGGACTCGCTGCCATCCGCAAGGGGAGGAGCGAGCTGGCGTCCGCCAGAGGGCAGAGGACCGGTTGAGGACCGGGCGACAGCGCGTCCGGGAGCCGGCGAGCAAGTTCCTCTCTCTCTCTTTGTGTCTCCGCTCGCCCTTTTCCTCTCCCCACGCCTCCCCTTGTCTCTCCCCCAGGTTCACAGGAGGCGGGTGGACCATCGGCTGACAGAACGGCCAGAAGGGCAGCATCTCCCCACCAGAGATTGGGGGGGAGTAAGTCAGACCGGTGGCGCCCCAGCCTGAATCTGGTGGAGGAGGAGTGTGACGAGGAGGAGGGCGTGGCCGGGCCGTGATGGAGCACGGCCGGCGCTGAATCAGCTGATCAGCGGGAGAGCGAGATAAGGGGCAGCCGGTGACGCCGGTTCGAGGAAGAGAGACAGACGCGGCCGCATTGCATGTGTGTCTGTATTTGTTTATGTTTGTTTTAAGTTATATTTCTGATTAAACTTTACGTTTACTGTTCAGCCAGTTCCCGCCTCCTCCTTGCCCGTCCTTGAACTGTTACACAAGGGTTTCTACTAGTGATAGACTGATAATTTCCAGTTTACTGGCATCGGTCGATAAACCGTGGCTGATTGGACATTTGTCCATTTAAAAATGAACTGATTTCATTTTCATTGGATAATGCACATTATTTATTACTACTTAGACTGCTTACTCAAACTGAAGGCAGCAATACAGAAAACATACTTACCCTACAGGCTACGCGATGAGGACAGAGTTTCCCAAAGCCCAGTGGCGGCTGAATTCTGCGCAACATGGTGACTACATCCAGATGTTTAATCCGTCCCCTGACACAAGCACAAGATTCAACACTATTTTAACATCTAATTTACACTCTCATTCTGTCTAAATACAGGCACAGACAAACAAATAATCATAAACTCTTATGGACTACAGTGCAGAGTGTTATTGTCATACTAAGCATAATGATGGGGGATGTGTGCTATCTCTTACGTGGCCTCTGGGTCGTAATCTGACCAGACTCGTTTAAACTCATCTAGGTGATGGGTGCCCAGTACAGTCCAGTCTCGGGTCAGATACTCAAAGTTATCCATGATGACAGCGATGAACAAGTTAATGATCTGAGAAAACAAACATTTAATCAATCAATCTATCAATCACAAAATCTTATGCTTAGAACTTCGTTTTACAGTTTCCCTTTCCTTCAGTTCCCTCCTCTCTCTCAATCTTTTTCTTAACTTTCTCTCCATCCCTCCCTGTTCTGTTGTCTCATGCATGATTTGTTTCTAACCAGGAAAGCGCAGAGTGCAAAGAAACTGATGAAATAGAGGTATGCCAGGTTGCTGCCACAGCTGTACTCCTCTCCTGGCTCAAAGTCTGACTCTGGGTCGCACCGTCGCCCCGGCAGTGCTGCAAGCATGATCTCCTGCCACTGCTCGCCCGTCGCACATCTTCATTCGAAAAAACATGAAAAAGAAAAAGTGGAATAAAGAATTACATTTAAAACTATTAATTAACCAGAAAAAAAATGATTAATCATTATCTAATCTGCTCAAGTCAAAACCAACCAAATGGTTTACACTGGTGTGCTCTTACCTGAACAGTAGCAGCACAGCCATGAAAAATGTCTGGAAATTGTTGTTCCGACTGAGCTCAGTGTTGTCGTCTACAGCTATCTTCCCAAATGTCTGTCAAGACATAATTATTTATAAAGCACTTTTAAAAAACAATACATGTTGACATGTTGCACGATTCATCTAGATATATGCTCAGTTATAACAGCCTTTTTATATCAATTGATCATCATTTGATGAATTACTGTTGCCATGATCAGGAGAAAATGTACTGTGGGCATTAATAATGCAATGTAAATTTCACCAGGAAAATAGTGTTGACTTTATGAATAAGGCGCAATAACAATAAGCCTAATTTACATAGGAAGGAGGCGTGCTTGTGCTGAAAAGAACAACAATGACTTAATTTAATGCCTGGCACAGTGCTATACTAGCACAGATGACAATTTGTTTAGTTAATGTTTCATTGAGTGTTTTGAGAATTAGACGGTTTTAAACTATTTATCCACACAAGAACATTACAGAGGACAATGAGGACAGGAAAAGAAGAGCAAGAGAATGGAGTATAAAGGATAAAGATGAACCCACCTGCATCCCAATCACACCATAAATGAAAAAGATCATCGCAATGAGTAGACCGACGTATGGCAGGGCCTGAGAGTAGGCAGAGACACAGAAAAAAAAAGACACAAATAAGAGGATTAAGAGTCAGACTGGTTCTTGCTGAAGGTTTGGCGCCCTTGTTTGTTTCCTAAATTTCTCACCTGTAGAGATTTGACGAAGGTCCAAAGGAGGGTTCGAATGCCCTCGCCCTTACTGAGCAGCTTGACCAGTCGCATAACTCGGAAAAGACGAAAGAAAGTGATGGACACTTTGGCGCTCTCCCCCTCTTTCCCCTTTGAAGTGGAGAAAGAGAACGACAGACCAAATATAAATACAAATTTAACTCACCCTTAGTCAGTCTGACTGTAGTGTTATTTTTTATAAAAGCTTATTTCTATTACTGCAGTTCTGCATAATCTTCCAAAGGATCCCACCATTAGAAACAAGGAGCTAAAGCTCACTGATCATTTCAGTCTGACCTTAAAAGGATAGTTCATATAAAAATGAAAATTCTCTCATCATTTACTCACCCTCATGCTATCCTAGATGCGTAGGACTTCCTTTCTTCTGCTGAACACAAACAAATATTGTTTAAAGGATATCTCAGCTCTGTGGTCCATACAATGCAAGTGAATGGTGATCAGACCTTTGAAGCTCCAAAAATCACATAAAGATCACAAAAAAGTAATAAGAATCCAGTGGTTAAAAACATGTCTTCAGAAATTATATCATAATTGTGGGTAAGAAACAGATCAATATTTAAGTCCTTTTTTAAAATAAATCTCCACTTTAACTTTCACCTTCAAAATTAAATATAAGAATGTGAAAGTAAAAGTCGAGATTTATGGTAAAAAAAAAAAAGGACTTAAATATTGATCTGTTTCTCACCCACAATTATCATATTGCTTCTGAAGATGGATTTAACCACTGGAGTCGGATGGATTACTTTTATGCTGCCTTTATGTGCTTTTTGGATCACCATTCACTTGAATTTAGTGGACCTACAAAGCTGAAATATTCTTCTAAAAATCTTCGTTTGTGTTCTGCAGAAGAAAGAAATTCATACACATCTGGGACAGCATGAGGGTGAGTAAATTATAAGAGAATTTTTATTTTTGTGTGAACTATACCTTTAAGTGTCTCTGTGGCACATTTCAGTGTGGATTGTTATGTGAACCTGTCACACTGCAATGCAGATGTTTAAGAGGCAGTTACTGACACTAGGGCCAACAATATTTGACTTGTAAGTAAGCATTGTTACTTATTTCACATGCAAAGAGATTTCCCAATCATAATAGACATAATTTCCATATGCAACTCTTAGGGGCCGTTCACACCACGTGTCCTTGCGGTAAAAAAAGGGGGTGGCACAGCACTACAAATAGAGTAGAATGCAGTTGTCTCAAGTCGAAGTTCTTTAAAACTCTACACGCCATCTTAAAAATATGGTGCTCTTGCACAAGATACTGGAAAAACAGCGAGACATGGCAGTCACAGACATCCATTTAGCACGTTTACACAGGAAAACAAATGAAAATTAGCACATCACACCACCAGTACTGATGTGTAATCATGCATGTGTGAGAGTGGATCTTCTCTGTGGCATATTCTTACCTCACCATGGCCTCCTCCACCCTGAGAGAGCAACAGGAGGTCCCAAATGCACACAGGTGAGTAGAAAAGAGAGGCAGAGATCACAAAATATAAAGGTTATTGAAAAATGTGTGTCTCATATAATCACCATAGCACCAAAATACCACAATGACTACATTTCCTTTGTATTTGGACCACATTTACACCACATTTCTAAAAGCATGTGGACAACCCTTTCTAATTAACAGGCTTCACTTTTCCAGTAATTCCAGTAAAGACAAACCTTAATGCTATGGCAAACAATGCCATTCTAGAGAATTGTGTACTTCCAACTTTGTGGCAACAGTTTTGAGAGGGTCTTTTCCTGTACCTGCATGACTATGCTCCTGTACACGAAGCGAAGTCCAGAAAGAAATGATTTACTGAGTGTGGTGTGGAGATCTTGACTGGCCTCCACAAATCCAGACCTACACCCACTGAACTGAAAGTGGCGTGGGGTGTTACAACAGTGTGGATGTGCTTTATCGTGCGGAAGACCCGGGTTCTAATCTGCCTTTTGTCCCTTTTTTCACATTCTGTTTTCTTTAATACTATGTATAACAACAAATATAAAGGCAGTGATTTGGTCATGGTGATGGTCGGGGAGTTGAGAGAAAGGTTTAATCCGGGTAAAATTAACCATAGTTTTACTATAGTAATATTGTAGTGAACATGTTTTTTGGCGGAAGCCATAAGTTTAATACAGTTAACAATGGTGTTACTACAGTAATATGGTGTTGATATAGTAACCATCCAGCCATGTTTAATTTTGTGGTTACTATGATTTTACAACTAAATAAAATGGTGATACAATGGTTACTGTAGTAAAACCATGGTACATTTTTGTAATGGAAGGTTTAGGTTAGGTTTAGGGGTTGGTGTAGGGTGTCTGTGGGAATCTAAATAAACACAGTAAACACACGGCATTAATGCCCCTATACTGTATGTTATTATTTCATTAGGGATGTAAATAGCATCTAACCCAGTTTGCACTTAGTGCAAAGAAGATGTATTGTTGCTATTTACACTTGGTGCAAATAGCCACTGACTTTTTTTTATTCAGTGGAAAACTGAACCAGAAGAGTGGAAGCTGTTGGTAGCAAAGGGAGTAATTGATGCAGATGGTTTGGACATTTAATGTTCAACAAGCACATATGGGTGTGGTGGTTAGGTGTCCACATACTTTTGGCCATGTAGTGTAAAATTTGACGAACACATCCATTAGATGCTCTCACAGATTAGATATAGTTTTCAAAAATTCATGGTTACATACACTAAACTCTGCGATCATGATGTCCACCAAACTTCCCACCACTATCAACGCATCAAAAGAGTTCCAGGCATCTATAAAATAGTGCTGTAAACCAAAACAAAGTGCCAGAAAGCGATAGAGAGAGAGAGAGACAAGAAAAAAGCAAACATAAAGGCACTGCACACTTCTGGTAGTTATTTAAATAGTTAGACTGCATTGCAAATCATTTGAAAAGCAAAGAGCACTGGAGCTGTAAAGTGGGGTAAAGTGTGTAGCAGGTCTCACATAAGGTCTCAGAGCGAGAAGTTTGATTATCATCTCAACAGTGAAGAGTGTGGTGAAGATCATGTTTAGGATATCCATCACAAAGTTGAAGAGTTTTGACTGCTCGTAGTGCTGTGTGGTCACAGACATGAAAGTCCATTAGTGTACATGCGAGTGTGAGAATGGTGTAAGAGCTACTCTTTTAAGCATAGTGTGATTCATTATTCATATTGCATGGTCCAAACTTACTCCCATGCTTAATCAGGTAGTGTATCTTTGTGTTTCTCTTTCACCTACATTGTGAGGACCAAAATGACCACATAATGTGGAAATTCCCTACTGTACATTGTGAGGACCTCCCTGCTGTCCACACAATTCAAACAGCTTAATAAACATACTAAATAATGATTAGTATCAAAATCTAAAAACACCAAAAGGTTTCTATGAGGGTTAGGTTAATGTAATGGGTTAGGGTATATAAAAAATGTTTAGGTCCGTGAGTGTACCTGTACAGCCAGTGTGAGTGTGTTGAGCAGAATGAGCAAAAACATGATGTATTCAAACTGAGAGGAATTGATGATCTTCCAGAATTTGAGTTGAGAGGGGTTTTTGGGTATGTAAATCTTAATAGGTTGAGCTTTCAATGCATAATAGACACACTGTCTCTATGAGCAAAGGAAAGAGAGAGATACAATGAGACAAAGAACAAGCAACATAAGGAGAGATAAAACAATGGGGTTGAGTGAATGATGGAAATGAAGTGTGATTACAAGAGTAATGGCTGGGAGATGAAATTTTCACTACATTTTTGTGATGATTTTGCAGGCAGCATTGGGTATATCACAATGATTTTAAGTTTTTTGTTGGTCATTAAGTTTCTTAAATACTGTCATTAGACTAGTTTCGAGATTCTTCCTTGTTTCACAACTCACGATTATCACAGCATTAAGACAGAAATGCTCTAAAACCTTCTCATTTAAACTTCAGAAGCAAAAATTTTAGAGTTGGAAAATTCGATTCATTTATGTGAATCAGTTCAAACTGTCCATTTTATGTGTCAGTTCAAAACTCTGATTCATCAATACTCAGAAATGTCCACGAAGTCTCACTGTGGCATGTTAAATTTCTTAAAATGTTTTAGTAAAATGTATGTTGGTAAATATGACTCTTTATAAGGCACTAAAAACAAAATGTTTTTTATTTCGGTTCGCTCTGAAAAGAAACAGTATTTTTTTAGTTCCACAGCCTCCTTTCCAAATGGTAACCAGTCAGAATGAAATAAAAGTTTATATAAAAAATACAAAATCCTTTATGGTTAATAAAGTTTTTAAAATGGCAGTAGGGTGGCATAGGCACTTTTGGACTAAACGTCACCATATGTGCGCTGAATTTTTTATTTTTTTTTTTAAACCTCGGTGTACCCACAGAAAGCGCATGCACAGACCATGCAAACAATCATTGCTCTTTAGCTTTAATAAGCCATTAGAAACAGAACATTATCACAAAGTACTGCCTAAATAAAACCATAAACTGTATGGATAATTTTATTTTATTTACAAATCTGCTTCTCAGTCAATACACCGCAGTATCAAATCTGTATTTATGCATCAAATCTAACAATAATTCAGTGAAGACTTGTAAACAACTAAGAAATGTACTTTTTAGCTGCATTATTTTTTTGGATTAACTGTGCATGTAAGTTGTAATTATATATTGTATAGTTGATAAAAAAGTCTCAAATCCTTTGATATATGATTTCATAAAAAAATTATCTGAATAAAATTAACTACCAGCTTTTAAAAATAAAGTTCCCTATCTGTCACTCACTCGACATTGTGTTGATGTAGTGACACTAGGGGTCACTCTTGGGAGCCCCAAACACCTCTGCTTTTTTGAAAAAAGGCCAATGAGAATTGGCAAGTGGAATTTGCATGCCACTCCCCCGGACATACGGGTATAAAAGGAGCTAGTATGCAACCACTCGTTCAGATTTTCTCTTCTCTTTCTCTTCAGTGGACTGAATTCAATTCCCTCTAAAGACGCACCTCAAAACTGCTGGATTTACAGTGCATTTCAGCGGCCTCTCCCCCTCTGCACCCGTGGAGTGCAGAGAACGCCCCTGGGTGCTTCAGCAGAGTGAAAATAAGAGAGTATATTCTAAAAGAGTATATTTTCATTCACAAAAAGAGCGGCACACACACGGAACGTCTTTTTAAAGATGACTTATCTCTCCGCTTCTGACGGCCATGTTCGCTGTCTTATGTGTCTGGGCACTGCCCACGTAGAAACATCATTCGTGGATGAGACATGTCCTCATTGCGAGAACATGACCATTGCAGTCGCGGCTTGCTTTCGTAAGGCTTGCTCCCCGCACCGGTCCTTCTACCTGCGGGTTTGAGGCCGTGTCGGTTAGCACTGGGGGTGATTTGGGGACATCAATGGGACCACCTCCGCGGGTATCCCTCTACGGACCTCCCATTCCCCAGCACGCTCCCTTGCCTCAATCAGGTTATCGCACGAGACTGCCGGCTCGTCTCAGCATGAGTTCGACTTCTTGTTCGGAGCTCGGGAAGTCGATGAGTTATCGAGCGCAGCATTGGAGAGTGGACTCGTCCAGTCTGATGCAGAGGCTTCAGCTGGGCTTCCTCCTTCAGGAATGGTCGCCCAGTCTCACGCAGATGCAGAAATGACGGATATGCTTTCCCGGGCGGCCGCAAGCGTCGGGTTAGAGTGGAACCCTCCACTCTTCCCTGAACCCTCGTGGCTTGACGATTGGTTCCTGGGCTTGGGGCACCGCCCACAGCCACGCCCGCCTCCTTTCCTTTCTTCTTTCTGCTCGTGACGCTCGCAGTGTCCGCAGAGCGCCACCACCTGGCACGGGCACCTGAAACTCCCGTCCAGGGCCTGTAGGTTTACGTCGTTCCTGACGACTGTGGCCTGCAGTGCCGCTGGACAAGCCACCTCCGCCCTGCACGCCATGGCTTTCCTGCAAGTACACCAAGCCAAGGTGCTAAAAGAACTGCACAAGGGTAGTTCTGACCTGGGATTGATGCAGGAACTGCGCTCGGCGACCGACCTCGCTCTCCGGGCGATGAAGGTCAGAGCGCAGGAAGCAGACGCCACCTGTCTCGCGGCTGGCCGCTAAGAGCCCGGGGAAGGCTTTGAAGCGCCCCCGAGATGGGTGACCCAGGGGCGAGGAGACCCACTTCTCTGGGGCTGGTTGACAGACCACTCCATCCCCCGGTGGAGGGCCGGGAGGAGAATCTTTTGTTGCCGCATGCCCAGGAGGCTGCGGCACCCAAAAGCCTGACAAAAGAATGGTTCCCTCGTCTCCTGGGTCACATATCCGGTGCGCACAGCCATTATCACGACCACCGACCACCGTCCCATTTCGGCTACGCGATTCAGTTCACCAGGTGCCCGCCCAGGTTCACCGGCGTCCTTTCACCTCGGTGAAGGGCGAGAACGGCACTACCTTGCGTGAAGAAATCGCTACCCTTCTGCGCAAGGGTGCGATAGAGCCTGTCCCTCCAGCCGAGATGAAGAAAGGGTTCTACAGCCCTTACTTCATCGTACCGAAGAAAGGCGGTGGGTTGTGACCAAACATGGAACGGCGAGTACTGAACCGGGCTTTGCACAGACTCCCGTCCAAGATGCTAATGCAAAAACGCACTCTAACGAGCATCCGGCATCAAGATCGGTTCACGGTGGTAGACCTGAAGGATGCGTACTGCCACGTCTTGGTCTTACATCGACACAGACCCTTCCTGCGGTTTGCCTTCGAAGGCCAGGCGTACCAATATAAGGTCCTCCCCTTCGGCCTGTCCTTGTCCCCTTGCGTCTTCACAAAGATCGCAGAGGTATCCCTTGCCCCGCTAAGGGAAGTGGGCGTCCAAATCCTCAACTATCTCGACGACTGGCTAATCCTAGCTCACTCTCAAGAGTTGCTGTGCGCACACAGGGACCTCGTGCTCCGGCACCTCAGCTGACTGGGGCTTCGGGTCAACTGGGAAAAGAGCAAGCTCTCCCCAGTTCAGAGCATCTCTTTTCTTGGTTTGGAGTTGGACTCATTCTCAATGAGAGCGCGCCTCACGAACGAGAGCACGCAGTCGGTGCTGAACTGTCTGAAGACAGCGGTTCCACTAAAACTTTTTCAGAGGCTCCAGGGGCATATGGCATCCTCAGTGGCAGCCACACCGCTCGGGTTGATGCATGAGACCGCTTCAGCACTGGCTTCAGACTTGAGTCCCGAGATGGGCATGGCACCACGGGACACATCGCGTGACCATCACGCCGATCTGTCACCGCTTCTTCAGCCCTTGGACCGACCTTGCATTTCTATGGGCAGGGGTTCCCCTAGAGCAGGTCTCCAGGCACATTGTGGTTACAACAGACACCTCCAAGACAGGCTGGGGTGCTGGATGCAATGGGCACACAGCCACCAGCTGCTGGACTGGCCCACGGCTGCATTGGCACATCAACTGCCTAGAGTTGTTGGCAGTACTGCTCACCCTGCGGAGGTTCCGCCCATTGATCCAGGGCAAGCACGTGTTGGTCCAGATGGACAACACAGCAACGGTAGCATTCATCAACCGTCAAGGTGGTCTATGCTCCCGTTGCATGTCACAACTCGCCTGCTGTCTCCTCCTCTGGAGTCAGCAGAGCCACAAGTCGCTATGAGCCACTCACATCCCAGGTGACCTCAACACCGCAGCGGCCACGCTGTCATGTCAGGTTACCCTCAGGGGAGATTGGAGACTCCACCCTCATGTGGTCCAGCTGATTTGGAGTCGATTCGGTCGAGCACAGGTAGACCTGTTTGCTTCACGGGAATCCTCCCACTGCCCGCTTTGGTACGCCCTAGCCGAGGTACCCCTTGGTATAGATGCACTGGCACACAGCTGGCCCCCTGGACTACGCAAATATGCGTTTCCCCCAGTGAGCCTACTTGCAAAGACCCTGTGCAAGGTCAGGGAGGACGAGGAGCAGGTCGTTCTAGTAGCAACATACTGGCCCACCCAGACGTGGTTCTCGGATCTCACGCTCCAGTGCTTTCCTTCCTGCAGGAGAGGCTGGAGGGGTGGCTGTTCCCCTCCACCTTGAAGGTGTATGTAGCCGCTATTTCAGCTTATCACGATGCAGTAGATGGTAAGTACTTGGGGAAGCACGACTTGATCATCAGGTTCCTGAGAGGCGCTAGGAGGTTGAATCCCTCCAGACCGCGCCTCGTCCCCTCGTGGGACCTCTCTGTAGTCCTTCGGGTCTACAGGGAGCTCCCTTTGAGCCTTTGGAGTCAGCTGAGCTTAAGGCACTCTCTTTGAAGACTGCCCTCCTGACTGCACTTCAGGAGTTCTCTGTCAGCGAATCGTGCCTGGAGTTTGGTCTGGGTTACTTTTATGTGATCCTGAGACCCGACCGGGCTATGTGCCCAAGGTTCCCACGATCCCTTTTAGGGATCAGGTGGTGAACCTGCAAGCGCTGCCCCAGGAGGAGGCAGAACCAGCCTTGGCGTTGCTGTGTCCAGTGTGAGCTTTACGCATCTATTTGGATCGAACGCAGAGCCTTAGAAGCTCCGAGTAGCTCTTTGTCTGCTTTGGTGGACAGCGGAAAGGAAGTGCTGTCTCCAAACAGAGGATTGCCCACTGGGTCATTGACGCCATCGTGATGGCATATCAGTCTCAGGATATGCCACCCCCTGCGGGGTTACGAGCCCACTCTACCAGGAGTGTGGCGGCCTCCTGGGCCCTGGCCAGTGGCGCCTCTTTGGCAGACATCTGCAGAGCAGTGGGCTGGGCAACACCAACACCTTTGCGAGGTTCTACAATATCCGGGTTGAGCCGGTCTCGTCCCGTGTATTGGCAGGCACGAGCAGGGAAGTTCCGGGACAGCTAGCCAGGTATACCGCTTGCACATAGCGCCTTTCCCCTCCCTTGAGGTGAAGACGTGCGCTCTTGACTCCCAGTCGTGTTCACAGATGACTTTCCTTCTTAGCCCTCTGGCAGTTGAGTTTGCAGAGAAACTCGCTGACCGGCCCAGTACGTGCGCTAATGAGCCCCTGTACTGAGGTAGGTGCTCCACATGTGCTGGTTCCCCGAAGGCGACCATATTTTCCACAGAATCATTTCCCTGTTGGCAAACTGCGTCTTCCTTGGGCAGAGGCCCCTCTGCCCCCGGTCGCCATGCTCTGTAGAAACTCCTCCCCCTTTGGGTAGGACCTACCATGGGACCTCTCCACATGACATACTTCTGACAAGACTTTTGGGTGGGGTGTGGTCTCCGCGGTGTCTTCCCCTTGGGAGGGACACCCCTCGACACAGACACTTATGGCTCCCAGTCAGTTAACAAATTCCACTCTTTTTAGGGAGAAAACAGAGGGAAAAGAGGCCTCGTCTGGGTTAGCCTGTCCCTATAGTTGGGCAGTCGACTTGTTCCTGATGGACCATTCGACGCTCAGAGCATTGGGGGAGGTTACATGACGGCCTGGTGTGCTGGCTCCGAGGCACACAGCGGTCTGCCTGTCACACACCACCAGTTCATGTAACACAGTTCAGATAGTTGTGGCATTTTGTATAGGGACCCCTAGTGTCACTACATCCAGTGAGTGACAGATAGGGAACGTCCTGGTTACTTTCGTAACCTCCGTTCCCTGATGGAGGGAACGAGATGTTGTGTCCCTCTTGCCACAACACTGAACTACCCACTGAAATGGCCAGGACCCGGTCTCGGCTCCTCAGCACAAAACCTGAATGAGTGGTTGCATACCAGCTCCTTTTATATCCGTATGTCCGGGGGAGTGGCATGCAAATTCCACTCGCCAATTCTCATTGGCCTTTTTTCAAAAAAGCAGAGGTGTTTGGGGCTCTCAATAGTGACCCATAGTGTCACTACATCGACACAATGTCTCGTTCCCTCCATCAGGGAACGGAGGTTACGAAAGTAACCAGGATGTTTTCACTTCGGAACAATTGAAAAATATGTGAATTTCCATTTCCGTTCCTTGAACCGTTTTTAGTTCCTGCTGTTTATTTCTATGTATTGATAAATTGGTGCATATAACTGAAAGTGAAAATATAATTCTATGAATCTAATGGCTACATTGGGTGTTTGGTTAAAATGATGGTTCCTCTGATTAGAAAAAAGCCATTTCAAAGCAAAGGCATCAATATTGAGCTAAATCGCCTAGACCTGTCAGACACTGATGAAAATAAATATAATCTAGAATCACCTTTTTTCAAAATAACTAATAAAACAGAATTGAGACTAACTTGATTTTTGTTTAGTTCACAGTTTTTGAATTCGGCCTCTCCTTGTTCACGGAAGGTGATAATGACAAAACCCACAAAGATGTTCATCATAAAGAAGGCGATGATGATTATGTAGATGATGAAGAAGATGGAGATCTCCACACGATAGTTATAGATGGGCCCTCTGTTCTCTGCATTAGCGTCGATGGATTTGTACAAGAGCCTGTGCAAAAAAATATTATTAAATTTAGAACATGCAATATCAGTGCTACACCCTAATATGTTTTGTTGGATGTTTATCGCACTCACTGTGGCCAACCCTCAAAAGTAGAGACGGTGAAGAGAGCGAGCATGCCCATCAGCACATTGTCAAAGTTAAAGTCACTGTTCTCCCAAACTCTCTCCCTCACCATTGGATGGTTCATATCACCGTCTTTAAACACCACAAACGTGCCCCTGAAACAATCACACACAGGTCTCAGAAAACAGCCCACTAAGGTGTCATTGAGAAATTCATTAGATGTAAGTCAAATGCCTAAACAAAAAACAAACACCATCATACTTGCACTCTTCAGGTGTGTGTCTAGCCTCATCAGTGCATCTGTAGAATCGGCCCTGCAAGAACAAACAGAGCAACAAAAATATATTCCTTATTCAACAAAAAGCTTCACTTTCACTCAACTCTCCTATGCATGCCCGTGAGAGAAGCTCGTTCACATGTCCTCACGTTTGACGCATGCACACTGCATGTGCGCAATACAACTGGAAGCACATGTGTGAAGTGTGAGGAAGTGTGAATGAGCTTCTCTCATGAGCGTGCATAGGAGAGCTGGGTGGAAGTTAAGCTTTTTGGTAAAAATGAATGAATTGCTTTGTTAGCAATTGTAATGCTTCAGAAGACATGAATTAAACCAAACGAGATGTATGGATTACTTTTATGCTGCCTTTATGTCCTTTTCTGAGCTTTAAATATTGACTACTGACACCACTGACTTACACTGTATGGACAAATACACATCATACATTCTTCAAAAAAAAATGTGTTTGTGTCTCGCAGAAGAAAGAAAGTGTTACGCATTTGAGACAACATGAGGGTGAGTAAATGAAGAGATAATTATTATTTTTGGGTGAAAAATTCCTTTAAGTACCTTGAAAAGCTGCACACCGATACAAGCGAACATGAACTGGAGGAGTGTGGTGACAATGAGGATGTTGCCGATAGTGCGGATAGCCACAAACACGCACTGAATCACACTCTGAATATACAAAAGGACAACACTCATTGAAGGCTTTGAGATAATGAATATAATATAGTGGATGTTCAAATATTACCATAATGACATCACAGTAGTTGGAAAAAAGCAAGGGAAAGACACTATTGTTGGATAGTCAGGAGTGTACCTTGAGTCCCTTTGCCCTGTTAATGGCTCGAAGAGGCCTGAGCACCCGCAGCACTCGCAGAATCTTCACCACAGAAATGGCACTCGAACTAAGTACAGATATAGTCTATTATGGCGAATAATGGATGGATGGATGGATGGATAAATGAAGTGATAAATGGATGGATGGCTAAATGGATAGAGTGATGGATGGATAGATAAATAGAGTGACAGATGGCTGGATGGATGGATAGATAAATAGAGTGACAGATGGATGGATGAATGGATGAATGGAGAAATGGAGTGATGGATGGATGGATAAAATGAGTGATGGATGAATAAATGGAGTGATGGAAGGATGGATGGATGATAGATATATGGATAGAGGTATGCATGAATGGATGGATGGATGAATGAATGAATGAATGAATGAATGAATGGAGAAATTAAGTGATGGATGGATGGATAAATGGAGTGATGGAAGGATGGATGGATGGACAGATGGATGGATGAATGAATGAAGAAATGGAGTGATGGATGAATGGATAAATTGAGTGATGATGAATAAATGCAGCGATAGAAGGATGGATGGATGAATGAATGGAGTGATGATAAATGGAGTGATGGATGAATAAATGGAGTGATGGAGTGATGGATGGGTGGATGAATAGACGGATGGATGGAGTCATGGATAAATAAATGGAGTGATGGAAGGATGGATGGGTGGATGGATGAATGAATGGAGAAATAGAGTGATGGATAAATGGAGTGATGGATGAATAAATGGAGTGATGGAGTGATGGATGGATGGATAAATGGAGGGATGGATGGATGGATGGATGGATAGATGGATGGTGGGATGCATGAATAGATAAATGGATGGATGGATGGATGGATGGAAGGACAGATGGATGAATGAAAGGAGTGATGGATAAATGGAGTGATGGATGAATAAATGGAGTGATGGATGGATGGATGATAGATAGATAAATGGAAGGATGGATGGATAGATGGATAGTGGGATGCATGAATGGATAAATGGATGGATGGATGGACGGATGAATGAATGGAGAAATGGAGTGATGGATGGATGGATAAATGGAAGGATGGATGGAGTGATGGATGTATGGAGTGATGGATGGATGGGTGGATGGATGGACAGAGAAATGGAGTGGTGGATGGATGGATAAATTGAGTGATGGATAAAAAGTGACACTTACTGCAAGAAGAAGGAGGTAAGGGAAACGCTGACGACGAGAAGGTCCAGAAGGTTGAAGGCGTTTCTGCAGAAGGAACCTTGATGAAGGAAAGCTCCATACACCGTCATCTGAACAACACACAGTTACACACTTTCATTAATTTAAAATTACATAAAACTGCAAAGGGGGAGTTAATAAAACCACAGAGGGGTACAGATGCACCCCCACTACTAAAACAATTTAAAATTTGTTATTTATCTGTTTATGTGTTACTGTAGCGCAACTCTGGTAGTGTGTTGCACTAGCATTGCCAAGGTAATTGGTTCAATTCACAGGGAATAAATGGACTGATTAAAAAAATCATATCACCTATGCACTATAAGCCACTTTGGATAAAATTGTCTGCCAAATGTACAAATGTAAATGAATGAATATTTTAACATTTGCAAGATATGAACAGTGGTTTACCTTCAACATAATCTCAATGGTGAAGACGGTGGTAAAGACATAATCAGCATAGCCCAACATCTGTCATAGGACATAATGACAGGAATGAAGAATAGAGGCATAGTCTTTGTACCTATTCCCTTTATTTAAACAAAATGTTTTTCTTTAAGATGGGTTCATCCTCTACAGGGTAAAGGAGGATAGTTGTTTGGGAATAGTGGCTACAACTGTGCTCTTGAGCAAAGTTATCTAGCAAGGATGAGAGAGTTTCACTGTATTAAGCCTATCAAATCCTAGTTTTGGAGGGCCAGTCTGTGTGCTTGATTTTAGTGTATTTCAGAACAAGTATACCTCAAAATGGGATATTACTGCAATCATTTGGCTAAGATCCAGCTCTAAGATGTGAAGTGGACCATAGGTGGGCCGGACAGTTGGGTTTGGTGGGTGATGAGAGCGGTTGCCGGGGTGGACCAAACTCATGATTGGGTGGGCCAGTACTCCTTGTGGAGCTGTGTCTGGCTAAAATACTCATTTTAAGGCATGTTTTTTTCTGAAAAATGAGAATACTGAAAGATCTGCACACAGACTGGCCCTCAAGCTTTCTGAGTTAAGTCCTCTTCTCTAGTCTAGAGACTTACAACGTTCCTGACAGAATGAGTTTTGATTGGATCTTCAGCAGCCAATGAAAAACTACTAAATATGATGAAGATGAGGATGAAGTTGGTGAAGTAATGATGATGAATGAGGTTGTGGCAGGCCACTCTGAGACTAAGTGGTCATTTTCAGGTCAGAGAGAAAAATGATCATTATTAGTAACCATCATTTATTTTCTTTGTCAGTAGCTAGATAATACATTTTAATAATATTTAACATACCAGTTTTTCTTTCCGAGGATGAAAAAGGAGCTTCCATCAGGAATAGGGACGATTTTCTCTTTGGGTTGAAAACTTTCAACTTTCAGAGGTGTGCCTATACCTGTAGAGAGCATAAAGATTATTAAAAAATTAATATTAAATAAATGCACATATACATTAACAATCAATGTGAATATAAATTGTTGGAGTGAATAGAATTTACCCTCAAGCCCTTCAATTGCTCTCAACTCTTCATTCTCTTCCCAGTCATCCATGTCATTCTGAACAAATTAGAGAGGAAATGTTAAAAGAAAGATGGTGAGAGACTATCCATGGAAACTCTATGAGTGGAATTAATAATGATAAACAGCTAATATAAAAATTCTGAGACAAATGTCAAAGGGACCATGCAAGGGAAGTACTAATTGTAATCAGGTGATTTTAAGGAAAAAAAGCTCTTCTCTGTCCACTAATAGCTAAAGGCATTAAAAACAACATGAAACCCAAACAGACCTTATTTACTTGCAGATGGTAAAAAACATATTAACCACAATTCGATCAAATCCTGATGGATAAAATGTCCCGGCCTACATTATTTACCACTTAATATTCTGTTTCTCTCTGAAATGTGTCACATTACAGAAGTTAAAAGCATAATAAGAGCCGGGTTCTTACTCCAGCATCGTCTTCCTCTCTTCCTTCATCATCTTCCCATTCCTCCTCCTCTTCTTTTTTCTCTCTATAAAACAGAATAATTGGGTTGAATTCTGAGTCAACTGAAAAATAACAAAGAGGATACTACGAGGGATATCACAGAAAACGTCATGGTTACTGGTGTAACCTCCGTTCCCTGATGGAGGGAACGAGACGTTGGTGTCGATGTAGTGACACTAGGGGTCACTCTTGGGAGCCCGAGACACCTCTGGTCTTTGATAAAAGGCCAATGAAAATTGGCGAGTGGTATTTGCATGCCACTCCCCCGAACATACGGGTATAAAAGGAGCTGGTATGCAACCACTCATTCAGGTTTTACGCTGAGGAGCCGATATAAGGTCCGGCCATTTCAGCGGGTAGTTCAGCGTTGTGGCAGGAGGGACCAACGTCTCGTTCCCTCCATCAGGGAACGGAGGTTACACCAGTAACCATGACGTTCCCTATCTGTCACTCACTCGACGTTGGTGTCGATGTAGTGACACTAGGGGTCCCTATACAAAACGCCACAAGGCTGAACTGTGTTACGTGAACTGGCGGTGTGTGGTGGGCAGACTTGCTGTGTGCCTCATAGCCAGCACACCAGGTCGACACGTAACCTCCCCCAACACAGTTATGAGTGTCGAACGGCCCTTTTTGGGGACAAGTCGACTACCCAGAGATAGAGACAGGCTTAACCCAGTCATGGCCTCTTTCCCCTTCTCTTTTTCCACTCCCTAAAAAAGAAGGGGGATTATCCGACTGGGCCGCCAGGTCTAGTCGGGGGGTGTCCCTCCCAAGGGGAGGACACCGCGGAGACCACACCTCGCCCCAAGAGAGGGGGGATATTTAAGTGGAAGAATACATCACATGGTCTTTCCAACCATGTGGAGAGCCTTCAAGGTAGATCCTACCCAATGGGGGAGGAGTTACTACAACATGGAGACTGAGGGGCTCTGCCCAAGGAAGACGCAGTTTGCCAGTAGGGAAACGAACTAGCGGAAGATATAGATTGCATGGGGTTAGCCTTACAGGGAACCGCCACATGCGGAGCACCTACCCCAGAACCGGGCTCTTAGTTAGCGCGTGTACTGGGCCGGCAGCGAGTCTCTCCGAAAACTCGACTGCCACAGGGCTCGGAGGAAGTCAACCAGGGAACAACCTTTGTGAACACTACTGGGAATTAACAGCGCACGTCTTCAGCTCAAAAGGAGGTGGAAGGCGCTATGTGCAAGCGATACACCCGGCCGGCTATCCCGGGCTTATCCGCTTGTGTTGCGTGCCACTACCTGGGACGAAACCGGTTCCACCCGGAGGTTGTAAAACCTTGCAAAGGTGTTGGGTGTTGCCCAGCCCGCTGCTCTGCAATGTCTGTTAGAGAGGCACCTCTGGCCAGGGCCCAAGAAGCCGCTACACCACGAGTAGAATGGGCTCGTAGCCCTACCGGGGGCGGCATGTTTTGGGCGAGACATGCCATAGTTATGGCGTCAATGAGCCAGTGGGCGATCCTCTGCTTGGAGACAGCACTTCCTTTCCGCTGTGCACCGAAGCAGACAAAGAGCTGCTCAGAGAGTCTAAAGCTCTGCGTGCGATCCAAATAGATGCGCAAAGCGCGCACCGGACACAGCAACGCCAGGGCTGGGTCTGCCTCCTCCTGGGGCAGCGCTTGCAGGTTCACCACCTGGTCTCTAAAAGGAGTGGTGGGAACCTTGGGCACATAGCCCGGTCGGGGGTCTCAGGATCACGTGAGAATAGCCCGGACCGAACTCCAGGCACATTTCGCTGACAGAGAACGCTTGCAGGTCACCTACCCTCTTGATGGAAGTGAGCGCAGTCAGGAGGGCAGTCTTCAAGGAGAGTGCCTTAAGCCCGGCTGACTGCAAAACTCAAAGGGGGCTCTCTGTAGACCCTGAAAAACTACAGAGGTCCGATGAGGGAACAAGGCGTGGCCTGGAGGGATTCAGCCTCCTGGCGCCTCTTAGGAACCTGATGATCAGATCATGCTTCCCTAAGGACTCACCGTCGACTGCGTCATGGCGTGCTGCTATGGCAGCAACGTACACCTTCAAGGTGGAAGGGGACAGCCTCCCTTCCAACCTCTCTTGCAGGAAGGAAAGCACTGATCTGACTGCGCACCTCTGGGGGTCTTCCTGATGGGAAGAACACCACTTAGCGAACAGACACCACTTAAAGGCATACAGGCGCCTCGTAGGGGGAGCCCTAGCCTGAGTGAATGTGTCTACCACCGCAGGTGGGAGACGGCTTAGGTCTTCCGCGTCCCGTCCAGGGGCCAGACATGGAGATTCCAGAGGTCTTGGCGCGGGTGCCGAATGGTGCCCCTTCCCTGAGAAAGAAGGGCCTTTCTCAGGGGAATTTGCCCGGGGGAGCTGTCACGAGGAGCGTGAGGTCCGCGCACCACGTCTGGGCGGGCCAGTAGGGTGCTTACCAGGACGACCTTCTCCTCGTCCTCCCTGACCTTGCACAGGGTCTGTGCGAGCAGGCTCACTGGGGAAAACGCATATTTGCGAATGCCAGGGGACCAGCTGTGCCAGCGCGTCTATGCCGAGGAAGGACTCGGTGAGGGCGTACCAGAGCGGGCAGTGGGAGGATTCTTGGGAGGCAAACAGGTGCACCTGTGCCTGACTGAATCGACTCCAAATCAGCTGGACCACCTGAAGGTGGAGTCTCCACTCTCCCCTGCGGGGAACCTGCCGTGACAGCGCGTCCGCTGTAACGTTGAGGTTGCCCGGGATATGAGTGGCTCGCAGCGACTTGAGGTGCTGCTGACTCCGGAGGAGGAGACGGCGGGCGAGTTGTGACATACAGCGGGAGCGCAGACCGCCTTGGCGGTTGACATATGCTACCGCTGCCGTGCTGTCTGTCCGAACTAGCACGTGCTTGCCCTGGATCAACGGCCGGAACCTCCGCAGGGCGAGCAGAATTGCCAGTAACTCGAGGCAGTTGATGTGCCAACGCAGCCGCGGACCCGTCCAGAGGCCGGTGGCTGCATGCCCGTTGCAAACAGCGCCCCAGCCCGTCTTGGAGGCGTCTGTCGTGACCATGATGCGCCTGGAGACCAGTTCTAGAGGAACACCTGCTCGTAGAAACGAGAGGTCGGTCCAAGGGCTGAAAAGACGGTGACAGACCGGTGTAATGGCCACGCGGTGTGTCCCGTGGCGCCATGCCCGTCTCGGGACTCGAGTCTGGAGCCAGTGCTGAAGCGGCCTCATATGCATCAACCCGAGCGGGGTGGCCACCGCCGAGGACGCCATATGCCCCAGGAGCCTCTGAAAATGTTTCAGTGGAACCGCTGTTTTCTGTTTGAACGCCTTCAAACAGGCCAGCACCGACTGGGCGCGCTCGTTCATAAGGTGCGCCGTCAAGGAGACTGAGTCCAACTCCAAACCGAGAAAAGAGATGCTCTGAACCGGGAGGAGCTTGCTCTTTTCCCAGCTGACCCGAAGCCCTAGTCGGCTGAGGTGTGAGAGCACCAGGTCCCTGTGTGCGCATAACCCGTCTCGAGAGTGAGCTAGGATTAGCCAGTCGTCGAGATAGTTGAGAATGCGAATGCCCACCTCCCTTAACGGGGCAAGGGCAGCCTCTGCGATCTTCGTAAAGACGCGAGGAGACAGGGACAGGCCGAAAGGGAGGACTTGTACCGATACGCCTGACCCTCAAACGCAAACCGCAGGAAGGGTCTGTGTCGAGGAAGGATCGAGACGTGAAAGTACGCATCCTTCGGGTCTACCGCCGCGAACCAATCTTGATGCCGGACGCTCGCTAGAATGCGTCTTTGCGTCAGCATCTTGAACGGGAGTCTGTGTAAGGCCCGGTTCAGTACTCGCAGGTCCAAGATTGGCCGCAACCCACCGCCTTTTTTCGGTACAATGAAGTAGGGGCTGTAAAACCCCCTCTTCATCTCGGCTGGAGGGACAGGTTCTATCGCGTCCTTCCGTAGGAGGGTAGCGATCTCCGCGCAAGGTAGCAGCGTTTCCATCTTTCACCAAGGTGAAGTGGACACCGCTGGACCTGGGCGGATGCCCAGCGAAGTGAATCGTGCAGCCGAGTCGGACGGTCCGGACCAGCCCTCGCGACGGACTGGAAAGCGCAAGCCATGCACCCGAGTTCCGCGCAAGGGGGACCAAAGGGACAACGTCATCGGATGTACCGGCGGGTGGGGCCTCGCGGCGGGGCGGAGCCTGAGGTGCCACACCCCATCGTGGCTGTGCTGAGTCAGAGGACATCGAAGCACTTACCTGGCTCCTTGTGACCACCCCCGGAACAGCCTGGGACGGGGGAGGAAGAGGCCTGTCCTCATGACCCGTGGAGACTGTCACATCGGGGGCAGATTTGTGCCACAGCTGGGCGCTCAGGGCGGGAGACCGCCGCTGGAGCGCCAACCTGCCAAATGGAGTGGTGGACGGTGGTCGTGATGCCAGCCGTACACACCGAATATGTGACCCAGGGAACAAGGAAACCACTCTTGCGGAGCTCTTGAGTACTGCAGCCACTTGGGCATGCAGCGCAATTAAATGCAAAAGGTAACAAAAAGAAGATCTGCTTACCAGCTCCAGAGCAGCGGGTTTCGTTGTCCCTGGGTCGCCCGTCTCAGGGGTGCTTCGAAGACCTCCGTGGGTTCTTCGGTGCCGGCTGTGAGACGGGTGGCGTCGGCTTCCTGCGGTGGGCTCCACGCCGGGGCCAGGCCGGAGGGGCGGGCTGCGGCGGAGCCGGTGCAGTCACCGCAGGGGGACGCCCTCGGCGATGAGTAGATGGGGGGATCTTGAGCCACGCCGGGGCAGGACAAGCCGGCTAGCACCCATCTACTGCTCTACCATCGAGAACTGCTGGGCAAAGTCCTCGACAGTGTCGCCGAATAGGCCCTCCTGGAAAATGGGGGCAGCAAGGGATCGTGTCCTGTTGGCCTCACCCATCTTGACCAGGTTGAGCCAAAGGTGGCGCTCCTGGACCACTAGTGTGGCCATCGTCCGCCCGGGAGACCGTGCCGTGACCTCCGTCGCTCGGAGAGCGAGGTCGGTCGTCGAGCGCAGTTCCTGCATCAATCCCGGGGCGGAACTACCCTCGTGCAGTTCCTTTAGCGCCTTGGCAGACTTGCAGGAGAGCCATGGCGTGCAGGGCGGAGGCGGCTTGTCCAGCAGCGCCGTAGGCTTCGACCGTCAGAGACGACGTAAACCTACAGGCCTTGGACGGGGCTTTGGGCACCCACGCCAGGTGGCGGCGCTCTGCGGGCATAGGTGCACCGCGAGCGCCTTTATCCACCGGGGGATTGCCGAATAACCCTTGGCCGCCCCACCATCGAGGGTAGTGAGAGCGGGGAAGCTGAAAAGATCGGGACCGGGCAGTAAAAGGTGCCTCCCGCGATCTTGTCAGCTCTTCATGCACTTCCGGGAAGAAAGGAACGGGGCGGGGCGTGGCTTTGAGCGGCGCCGCGAGCCCAGGAACCAATCACAGAGCCGCGAGGGTTCAGGGAAGAGCGGTGAAATCCACTCTAACCGACGCTCGCGGCTGTCCGGGAAAGCATGTCGTCATCTCCGCGTCAGCCTGTGACTGGGCGATCGACCCCGAAGGGAGGAGCCCAGCTGAGGCTTCCGACTGGACGAGCCCGCTCTCCGATGCTGCGCTCGAGAGCTCATCACTTTCGCGGGCTCCGAATAAGAGGTCGAACTCGCCGTGAGACGAGCCGGCGGACTCACCCGGAAGCCCGATCGGGGCAGACGAGCGTGCTGGGGGATGGGAGTTCCGCGGGGGGATACCCGGCGGAGGCGGTCCCATTGGGGTCCCCAAATCGCCCCCAGTGCTAGCCGCGCTGGCCTCAAACCCGTGGGTAAAAGGACCGAGGCGGGAGCCTCTGGGGTGGCTCGCTTCCTTACGAAGGCGAGCCGCGACCGCAACGTTGCCATGGACACATTCTCGCAATGAGAATGTGACCATCCACGAACGCTGTCTCCGCGTGAGCAGTGCCCAGACACGAAAGACAGTGATCGTGACCGTTAGAAGGCGAGAGATAACGAGCACAACCAGGAATAACACACAATCGGAAAAGCATCTTTAAAAAGACGCGTCTTTAAAAAGACGTTCCATGTGTGCGCTCTTTTAGAGAAATATATACTCTTTTAGAGGGGAAAAATGCTCTTTCAGAAAATATACTCTCTAGTTTTTCTGCCGAAGCACCCAGGGGCATTCTCTGCAGTGCACCAGTGCAGAGGAGGGAGAAGCCGCTGAAATGCGCCGTCAGATCCAGCAGGTGAATGAACAGTAGTATTCAGCTCAATGAGCATGACCGTTCGGCTCCGAAGAGAAAATCTGAATGAGTGGTTGCATACCAGCTCCTTTTATACCCGTATGTTCGGGGGAGTGGCATGCAAATACCACTCGCCAATTTTCATTGGCCTTTTATCAAAGACCAGAGGTGTCTCGGGCTCCCAAGAGTGACCCCTAGTGTCACTACATCGACACCAACGTCGAGTGAGTGACAGATAGGGAACTAAAAAGCACTGAGCACAGATAGTTTAGATAGAAAAAAACTGTTGTTTGTGGGCCCATAAGAAGAGCGATCAAACTACAAAAATACTTCTTATAAGCAAAGTTTAATTTAACTATACACATTTTTGATTTTGTTCTGTGTGTGTGACTGTAGATGATGCCTACTCTTTTTTCTTTTTGCCTCCATCTCCGGCTAAGTTGTCGACAGCGATAGCCAAGAAGACATTAAGCAAGATGTCTGGATGACAAAATGAGTCAAGGGTGCAACTCCAAATATGAGAGCATCATACATACACTGCCGTTCAAAAGTTTGGGATCACTTGACTGAAATGTTTCACATGATCTTAAAAACCTTTTGATCTGAAGGCATATGCTTAAATGTTTTAAATTAGTTTTGTAGACAAAAATATATTTGTGCCAAAAAAAAGTTTTTGAATTGGATGACTTGGACCAAATAATAAAGAAAAGCAGCCAATAAGTGCCCAGCATAGATGGGAACTCCTTCAATACTGTTTAAAAAGCATCCCAGGGTGATACATCAAGAAGTTGGTTGAGAAAATGCCAAGAGTACATTTCTGCAAATTCAAGCAAAGGGTGGCCACTTTGAAGATGCTAAAATTTTATGTATTTTGGATTTATTTTGGATTTTGTTAGTCACAACATAATTCCCATAATTCCATTTCTGTTATTCCATAGTTTTGTTGACTTCACTATTATTCTAAAATGTGAAGAAAAAATAATAATAAAGAATGAGTAAGTGACCCCAAACTTTTGAAAGGCAGTGTAGGTTAATTTACAATATATGTGAATACAGAACTTATTATATACTGTACATAAGTATCCATTTGGTACTTATTTGATACTTATTGACACTTGATGCTTATTTTTTCATTGAAAGGATACAGTTACCACAGACGAAAAGGATGACAAAGTAAATACAGACAATCATATTGGGAAACACCGGTCCACCATATGCCATGATGCCATCATACATCACAGAGTTCCAGTCCTCTCCAGTTAGGATCTACATAAGAAAAAGCTCACAGTCTATACCTCCCCATGCTGTATAGATGTGAACTGATTGTCTTCTGAATCTTTTTCTAACTGTAAAATAGGCTACACATGCATATGCAAGATGCTCACTCATTCTCATACTGTATATGCCCATATGTAGCACCTGAGTAGTAATTAACTTCCTTGGAGTATGAGTATACTACTGATGATGACATTATAACTCAATATTTCACATTTTGTATAAATCAGCTATGATTTAGTATGATTTCAGTTTGTGCAGTGTCTTTGATGAAATGCTGAAGGTGCAGCACAGGCTCTGCTCTACTGTTTAAGAACAGATGGAGCAAATGTTAGGTCATTTTACATTGTTAGCCAAACAACTTTTATGCTCTCTCTTTTCCTAACATTTAAATTACCTCAGTTGTTTGCAGGTAAGCTGGTTTTACAGCAGCATGCTACAAGAGTTTTCTCTCTGAAACCCTCTTCCTCCCCAGCAACACTGGTCTAAATTTGCTTCAAGGGGATTGTATGTATGTCTAATTGTGCAGCAGCATGAATTTCATGCTCAACACAGCATGTCTCTGTATGTTCTAGTAGTAGCAAGTCTTCTTAATGTCATGAGTTCTCATGACTGAAATTAAATTAAATTAAATTACAGTAATCTGTATTAGCCAAGTGAAAATAATGGACAGCACTTGTCTTTACCAGTCATTACCAAATCAAAGCAATCAAAGAATTGCAACAGAGGCAGATACCTGGAAACAGGTGAGCAGGGCAGATGGAAAAGTGTCGAAGGTGCTTCTTTTCATCTGGGTCTCATCAAAATTGAACTTTCCACCAAAGAGCTGCATGCCCAGCAGAGCAAAGATGATGAGGAAGAGAAAGAGTAGCAGCAACAGGGAGCAAATGGCTTTCATAGAATTCAACAAAGAGCCCACCAGATCTGAGAGTGCAGCCCAGTGTCTAACAGAGAGAATCAACAAAATATGCATGTTAATAATATGTATTTACTCTATTTAGCTTGGTTTAGGTCCTATTTATCCGACCGCTACCACTTTGTCTGTGTAAACGAGGTTTTGTCAGATTAAGCTAAAGTTAACTATGGGGTGCCACAGGGATTAGTTTTAGGGCCTCTGCTTTTATCCTTAAATATGCTTCCCCACATTATCAGGAACCTTGGAATTAGTTTTTCACTATTACACCAGTGATACCCAACTTTATATTTCCTCAAAACCTAACGAAATTTCCCAATTATCCAAGTTAGCAGAGTATATCAATGATATGAAAGATTGGATAGCTAGAAGTTTCCTTCTACTCAATTCTAACGAAACAGAGGTATTAATTATTGGGGGAAAAAAACTCTAAAAATGAGATGCTAGAATATAATTTGACTCTTGATGGATGCACTGTTACGTCGTCTTCTACAATGAAGAAACTTGGGTGTTATACTTGATAGCAATATGTTCTTAGAAAATCACATTTCCAATATTAATAGAACAGCATTCTTCCACCTCAGAAACATTGCTAAGTTATGACACATGCTTTCTATTTCTGATGCCGAAAAACGAATTAATGTGTTCATGACCTCAAGACTAGATTATTGTATTACTGGGAGGATGTCCCGCAGGTTCAGTAAATAAGCTTCAGTTGGTTCAAAATGCAGCAGCTAAAGTGCATTCTAGGACCAAGAAATATGATCATATCAGCCCCATTTTATCATTGCTACATTGGCTGCATGTTAAATTTCATATTAACTTTAAAATTCTGTTAATTACTTACAAAGCTTTGAATGGTCTAGAACCACAAGCTAACTTCTATCACGCTATAATCCATCACGTTCATTATGATCTCAAAACACGCAAGGGACGCTTTGATGATCACTGCCTGCATCACTTCAGTCTACTACAATGGACATCCCAGAGGATGAACTACTGCCAAGCCACTGCCTGAACCTCAGACCTAGGATAGACTTCACCGAAATGAACTGCCACAAGCTTCTAGCCAGATTGCGGTGGACCTCATTGACCTCTACTTGCATCATCTTGGTCATGGGATGGACTACACTTTCAATAAATGGAATACATTGACAACAAATAATGCCACCTAAATCCTTCATCAGCCAAATAACGAAGGACAGTTGTGCACTTCTGCAATTCATTCAGGATGGACTTCAAAGACACTTAGTCATTAATCTTACAGTTTAAACTAAATTTTTTAGTTTAAATATTGCCCACCAACACCTTCTCAGTTTACTAATTAAAACCTTGACTTGTACTACACATAGATAACTAATATTGGCATTATATTCATGCTGTTTAGCCAGAGGGGAACTGGATTGCTCACTGCAGGCCTAAAGACAAATAATTTAAGGCATTATCTATCACATTATTCAATTTAACCACACCATGAGGACTTTAATATATTACAGACATTACAGCTTCATTTTCTGTTACAGCATGATTTTCTGTAAAGCTGCTTTGAAAAGATGTGTTGTAAAGTGCACTATACAAATAAAATGACTTGACTTGTTTAATAGGCCTATATTTCTCAAACTGCATTAAAATGCATGTGAAATTCACTGAAATCAATGCAATGTGCAAGAGTGAAATAATATGACAATTTTCCCACACTTTAAAGACATCATCTTACATATTTAACAAAGAAGTTTTTGCCGCTGACCTGCTGATGCAGCACTCCAATGTCCTACTAATAATATTTTTTTCAAATGACAGTGTGTTTGTTTGTGGGTGATCTATGTTTCGAAGTTATTGAGATTCTATTGTAATTTTTTAGAAGTCACACAGAATATAATAAAATCCAATAAGTCAAATTCAAAAAATGCATTAACACAGTGTTAAAAATATTTCATGAATCACATTAACTTTAACAGGCTTAACTAGGAGTTATAACCTGCTGGAAACAGGTATGAATGGGAAGAATCACCGTGTAACTTTGAAAATACGGAGCAGACGGACACAGCGCAACACAGAGATTCCGATGGGCGGGATAAACTCTAGCTCCACCAATACCGTCTCCAGAATACCACCACACACCACAAAGCAATCAAAACGGTTGAAGAGTGCCATGAAGTAGATCTGGAACCCGAAGCTGTAGATCTTCATCAGCATCTCCAGTGTGAACAGAGCCAGTAGGATCTTATTTGCTCGTTCTTGGATGTTAAACAAAGCATATTTAGGTCAGGGTCATTGCATGTCTTTGAAGGCAATATCTGATAATACTTCACTTTGGTTAAACACACCTTGTATGTCAGTGAGCCACTTGGGCTGGCCATAGTGTTCAGAGGCACTGGCTGCAGTGTTGAGAAACACCAGCAGCAGCACCAGCCAATAGAAATTGGTGGATTTGACGGCTACACGGCAGTTCTTCCTAATGACCAGATTCAAATGGTACAGCTGCTCACTGAGAAAGACAAGATATATAATCAGTGGTAAATAAATATAAATATACACTACCGTTCAAAAGTTTAGGGTCACTTACTCATTCTTTATTTTAATTTTTTTTCACATTTGAGAATAATAGTAAAGTCATCACAACTATGGAAAAATAGAAATGGAAATATGGGAATTATGTTGTGATTAAAAAAATCCAAAATAAATCAAAACTGTGTTATATTTTAGCATCTTCAAAGTAATCACCCTTTGCCTAGATTGTGCAGAAATGTACTCTTGGCATTTTCTCAACCAACTTCTTGAGGTATCACCCTGGGATGCTTTTTAGTATTGAAGGAGTTCCCATCTATGTTGGGCACTTATTGGCTGCTTTTCTTTATTATTCTGTCCAAGTCATCCATTTCAAAAACTTTTTTTTTATTTTTATAAAAATTTTAGTTTTGTAATTAAATATATTAATATGTTGGCACAATTATATTTTTGTCTACAAAACTAATTTAAATAATTTAAGCATATACCTTCAGATCAAAAGGATTTTTAAGATAAACGTTTCAGGCAAGTGACCCCAAACTTTTGAATGGTAGTGTACATATACTGTCAATTATATTATATTTACATATAGAAGTCTTAAAGGCACAGTAGCAATAACAGCCCTGTTTAATACTAAAGGTCAGAGAAAAGGGGGAATATGGTCACTAGAAACTTCATAATAATCCCTAACATTATAAATGGACTTACTGTATATAATGGAAAATAATATGCTACAAGTGTGTCTTTTATGGCCCCTTTAAGGATCCTTGAAGTTTTAAAACTGCCACTACTCAGACAAAAATGAGGTTCTGGTTAAGGTTATTCTACAAATATACACTTACCAGAAACTTATAGCCATCAGCCGTGCCCTAAAATGGATGAGAGAGTTTACATTTAATCAATGCTGAAATTCAGAATACTTCTATTAGAAACATCAGTATGTTCTCCTTACATTATGGAAGCACAGCAGCCGTTGTCATCATCCAAGAATGCTTCAAACTCTGAGTCTGAATCTGATTCTGTAAAAAAACAAAAATTAACTTTACCCAAAGAGTCTTAAAAAAAAGTAAAATGTTTATCCTCTTCAGCTCTGTGGACCTGGCGGAGGGTCCAAAAGGGTGCGCTATGTCGCAAAAAAGTTTACGCTTAAAATGTTCAAGTCTTCAGATACATAAGTCAGGCATATGTGGTATTGTTTGAAAGCTTAGAATCTGAACTTTTCATAGATAACCATCACTTTTGTGAATAAGGCCTGAAATCACCCGCATCGCAAATCAGTGCCACCTAGAGGTAATGTGGTAGATATATTAATATGAAAATAAAAGTCTTTCAAATAGCACATAAATAGACAAATCATATATCAAATGAAAGCTCTCATTCTCAGGAATGCATCTGTACAGTTTATTGTGTTGCCCTAATACCACAGTTAAATAGATTTACAAAAGAATCACAAAGTGAAATATGATTTCTGTAAGACATCAAACACAAACATCTCTTTTAGGAGCTGATCAATGCAGCTGTAAGCCGCAAGTAAACAAAAACTTTATATCTCCTTTTACCTTAGGCAGCTTTCTAAAAAAATAGCAATTTTTTACTTGTCTGTAAGCTTGCTTGTGTGAATAATCCAATGTTATATCTTAGATGTCCAGAACAAAATATGCATTCCAGCAGGAAAAGCATGCTAAACAAATCATCGGGAAAATTTTTTATTGACTATTGATGATACAATGTTTTATATCCTCACAAAGGGAAGGATCTCAGCTTTTAGTCTACTCAGAGGCCGAGATATTTGAATAAACAATCAGGGTGGTGCATGGACTGAAAATTAGACTGAATGTCGGACGAGCACATCCGTGAGGGCTAAAATGCATTACAGTGCCACCTACATTTCAGATCGGCATTTTGTGATAGAAGGTGACAGAAGTAAAATTCTTTCTTGTAGTACTTGCTGCTATCTAGTGGAATAAAATAAGACTTTTTTGGAGGGAGATAGAGTGAACAGAACTAGAATTACATGCTTACAAATTTAGGACAACAACAAACAAAAGAGGTGTCAATACAAACGCAATGCAAATGAAAATCTGACTGAAATTGACCAATACCTCCATCTTCACTGTGTTTGTACCAGCCATATTTCTTCATCATCTTTTTCTTGGCAACAACAGCACCTGCATTTAAAACAATTTAAAATAAAACATACAAACACAAATGTGCGCAGTTGGCTACAAACATTAAGTTTATCCTTGATTGTTTGTACGTTTGTAATAAAGTGTATATTACGTTTATTCCCATCCTCGTCCATGTCTTCTGCTTCAATAAGCCAGTCCATGTATCCGATCATATCCTCCTCCATCTGCTGTTTCTCCTGGGCCTTCTGCAGCTCACCACGACACACCGCTTTCTCTCTCTCTTTAGAGAACTCACTGTGATGTGCACAACACACACACACACACAATGAAATTTACAGAATAACAATTTAGGGTTTATAAAGCCAATTCTGAAATTAATATACATTTTTTCAAATCAACTCTCAAATTTACATGCTGCTAATATAATTTGTAATAAAACTTAGTATTTTAAAAAATAGTTCACACCAAAATGAAAATGCGGAACACAAAACGAGATGTTTTAATTATATTTTTAATACTATGACAGCTGATAGTGACTCACTTCAAAGCTTGAAAAAGGACCCACATGTATCATAAAAGTAGTCCATGCAACTTGTGCATTACATTCCAAGTCTTCTGAAGGCATACAATTGGTTTTGGTGAGAAACAACCTGAAATATAGCTGAAATATAAGGCCCAAGCACAACTGGTCTATTACGACCTGATGGCTTTCGGAAAACAATGCAAGGTGGAAACATGCATTTGGCATTTGATATTATTCGAAACAATTTTGAAGCAATTTGAGTAAATAAAAGAGGACTACTTTAAAGTCTGTTGTAAGAGCCACACTTCCTGCTGCAGGGTGGTGGCACTATGACCGTGACCCAAAATAGTCAAATCCATGTGATTAGCCCCCAAGACTAAACATACATCTCAGTTTGATCTAAATCACACATTGCACACAGAAGATATGAGACACTTCCTGTTTCCAATTTTTCGCCATTAACTTAATGCCTTGCCATGGCAACACCATTCGATATATCAAAATCTGTTAGCAATTTAGCATCTTCAGTGTCTTGGCATAATGTGGTGACAGTCTCGTGAATCACCTAGAAGGAATATTTAAAAGTTCAGAGACTGCAATATACAAAAATCAAAAATGGCCAACTTCCTGTTGGGCGGACGTAATGACTATAATTATGAAAGTTGTCCGGCTTGATGAGAACTATATATGTACCGATTTTGGTGACTGTAGGTGAAAAAGGGTGTGCTACAGAGGCTGTTTTACACACCCATTTTAAAGGGGGCGCTACAGAGCACCCCCTACACACCCATGCATGAACTTTTCCCAGACCTAATGGCCAATGACTCTGATGTGTGTGCAAAATTTAATGACATTTTAAGCATGCCAAGTGCCTCAAAAACACCCAAATATAGGAAGAAAGGAATAATAATAATTAATGCATTGCCATGGCAACAGTATTTAAGATATCAAATATTCCTTTACAATTATACATCAGCAGTGTCTTGACATTATTCTAAAGAATTTTGAAGCAATTCATGTAAAAACAAAAGGGCTATTTCAAAGTCTGTTAAAAGTGCCATACTTCCTGCTGCCAGACGGTGGTGCTATGACCGTGACCCATAATAGCTGCATCAATGTGATCAGCCCTCATTACCAAACATACAGCTGAATTTTCATCAAAATCACACAATGCATTAGGCACACCCTGTTTTCCATTTCTCGCCATAAATGTATTGCTTCGCTATGGCGACACCGTTCAAAATAATGGCAGTACCCCAAAAGTACCGAAAACCTTAAAAAAAGAAGAAGAATAATCCTTAGAAGAACAATAGGGTCTCCGCACTTTCAGTGCTTGGGCCCTCAATACAAGTAATTTTTCAGTGAAGATCTTGACATCCATTGCTCATCCATGAGTGCTATGAGAGAAGCTCATTCACAGTGGCTCATGTGTTCATGCAAGAACTTGCATTGCTTGATGTTAAAAAGCCTTGGAATATGACGCATAAATCGTATGGACTATTTTTATCATATTTTTGGGTCCTTTTTAAAGCTGTTAAGTAAGTCACTATCAACTGCCATTGTATCGAAAAGATGGACCGGAATATTCATTAATATATCTAATTTTGTGTTCTGGAAAAGAAAGAAAGTCATACGGGTTTGGAAAAACGCAAGGATGAGTAAATTATGAATTTTCATTTTGGGTGAACTATATTACAGAGAGAAAAAAAAACTACATAGAAAAATGTTAAAAGAAGTATTTTCATTAGTGGTCACAGACTTTTGGACCCCACTGTATACAGAATGAGTTCAAAAGGATTATTAGGGTTAGGGGCTAGATCATTATGAGTTTTGAGTCACTCACCCGCTTAACACACCCAACACAAGATTGAGGACAAAAAAGGACCCAAAAATGACCAGAGACACAAAATAAATCCACGGCAGCTCAAATCCAATGGAATCATTCATCTGAAAGCATGGCAGAAGAGAGAAAAAGGTTCAAGTCAGATACTGTCACACCACCTGTGGCTGTGGCTCATAAGTTGTCAACTTTGCATATGCTGGGTTGCATAGATGTTCTGCACGAGAAAAAAATGAAGGGAAAGTGTGAGAGAGATGAGGGAAACCCCGTACCCAGTAGAGCACATCTGTCCAGCCCTCCATAGTAATGCACTGGAACACAGTGAGCATGGCGAAGAAGATGTTGTCAAAGTTGGTGATGCCTCCATTGGGCCCTTCCCATCCTCCCCGGCACTCTGTGTTATTCCCATCACAGAAACGCCCGTTTCCCGCAAATGCACATGGCGTCGGGTCATCATCCACCATTAGTTCTTCACGTATGAAAAACAAACACAATTCAGAAGATATAATACTACAAAAAATTTGACAAATCAACTATAACCAATAAAAACTGAGGTAGTGAAGTGCTGGAATGGCAATGCATAACACCGTATTCTAACCAGATTTGTCTACAAACACTGATTTTGAAATGCAGAGCAACGTGGCACAATAACAGTTAATCAAAACATATTGGATGTATAAAGTACAGCTACGGTATGTGGAATGGGATTTTGGACTGCTATTATTGTATAAAAAATGAAAATGTTTTTGTTACCTGAAATAAAAATTAAAAACTAAATTTTGAAAAACTAAACTGAATTACAATTTCGGGACTAAAAAAATAAATAAATATGACATGATTAAAAAAAAATTTGATGCACAGTATATTATAAAATTTGAAACCTTTCATTAACATGAAAATGCCAGTAATAACAATAGAAGACTAAGAGAAGTATAACATTGTAAAAAAAAAAAAAAAACCAAGATATCAGTTAATGCATTAAATTTGGCAGCCCCATAATACTAAAAATAAAATGAAAACAAAAACTGAAACTAGAAAACCCTGAAAATAAACTAAACAAAAACTAAGCCAAAGAGTAAAAACTGATGAAAACTAAACTAAATTGAATGGACAAATTTAAAATAAAATTGAAATAAAAACTAAATTAAAACTTCTAAACTATAACTTTAACCAATGACATTTAACTGTGGGTGGAGCTACCCAGCGCAATGCTGAGAAAATATAAGCAAAGCAACCAACACATTTTTTTGTAGCTTGTCGAGGTTGGTTAGGACAAAGTGGTAAACTGAGAGAAAAGCAATGTTAAGCATTGTTAATGTAAACATGTTTGTGTTTCTGACCTGTGCCTACATAAAAGCAGGTCTTGTGCATCCTTCCAATAAAGAGCTCCAGTCCAATAATAGCGTAAATGATGATGACAAACATGACCAGCAGACCGATGTGAAGCAGAGGCACCATTGCCTTCATGATGGAGTTCAACACAATCTGCAGACCTGCATGCATTACAACCTCAATCACACTTTATTCCCCTACGTAAGTATACACTGAAATTGGACTAGGTCAGGAATAGAGATAGACCGATAATAAATTTGACTAATATTTAAAGATGGTCCGCTGGCACGGTGAGAGTGTTTCAGGCCAGTTGAAAGACCGGTCACTTGCCCCATCAGGCAACTGCTTTTTATCAATAAAATACTTAGTGAAATTATATAAATAAATATATATATATATATATATATATATATATATATATATATATATATATATATATATATATATATACACACACAATATATACATACTGTATATACACTCACCGGCCAAGACACTGCTGATGTATAATTGTATTAGGAACACCCTGTACATCTACTTATTCATGCTATTATCTAATCAGCCAATCATGTTGCAGCAGTGTAATGATTAGTATAAAATCATGCAGATACGGGTCAGGAGCTTCAGTTGATGTTCACTTCAACCATCAGAATGGGGGAAAAAATGTGATCTCAGTGATTTCAACCGTGGCATGATTGTTTTTGTTATTAACATTCATAAAATAAATAAACAACATAAAATATGGAATCAAATTATATACATTAAGCCCCTCCCCCCGAACATTCCCCCCCACCCCCCACCCCACACGACACAAACACGCACTACAGTGGTCATAAATAAATAAATAAAAACATTAAAAAAAGTATACTTTCCAAAAACGATAAGAATGCACATACACATTAAAACTACAAATCCCTCTCCAAAAAAAGCCAAATATCTACCCCACTTCCTGTTAAACAAATCCCATTTTCCCAGCCTTCTATAAATCACCTCCTCGAATGTCGCCATCCTGTCCATCTTTTTGCACCACTCCTCAAATGAGGGTGCTCCAGCCGACTTCCAACCCCTGACAATGATCCGTCTGCCGATCATATCTCCGGCTGGGACCAACATTTTTAAATGTCTATCCCCTATAATAATGACCGCCCCAATATACAGAGTCTGTGGCAAAATGAAAATTGAGTGTCCAATACGTCACACATGAAGTTCTGAGCCCTCAACCAAAATTCTTGGATTTTAACACGCCACCAAAAAACATGGGTTGTGTTCCCGTCTTCTGATTGGCATTGCCAGCAGGTGGGCGTGTCTTTAAGACCAAGCTAGAGGGGGTCCAATAGAATTGATGTAAAATCTTAAATTGCATAAGGCACACTCTTGCATCTCTAGATGTAGACTTGACATTTTTTAGAATCCAATTCCACACTCCCTCCTCCAATACCAAGTTGAAATCTTTCTCCCATAATCTCTTGAGAGAAGTTGAAGCTCTGTCCCCCAGACTTTGAATTAACAGGGAGTAATACACTGATGCCTCATGACCTTTTCCAAAAGCAGTAATCACCACTTCCAGAGTATCTGCCACTTTAGGGGGGTGTATACTACTCCCAAAAATAGTACAGCGCAGGTGGCGCAGCTGAAAATACCTAAAGAACTGAGATCAGGGAATCCTAAATGTTGAACCATATTTTCAAAGGATCTCAACACTCCACTCTCGAGTGTATTAACCTCCCTCACAATCCAATCTGTCCAGCAGAAAGGGGACTTATTAATACATAATTTGGGGTTCAGCCAAATGCTCGAGGCAACATTTAAATAAATGTCCGAATTAAACACTCTGGACACTTTTGTCCATACTGCATGCAAATGCGAGATAACAGGGTGTAACTTAACTTCTCTGGTTAGTTTAATAGGAAGACTTTGCAATGGCGAAAGATGGGCAAGAACTTTCTGTTCAATACAAAACCAGGGAGGGGCTCTCTCAGGTGGAAGTGACCAATGAAGCCAAATGTCTGAGATCGAATGCATAATAATAAAATAAAATCTTGGGTAGGCCTAGCCCACATTTGTCAATCTAGGACACTTACCATTCCAAATGAAGGACTTCACTACGCTATCAAATTGCTTGAAATAAGAGAGGGGGACATCTACAGGGAGAGATTGTAGCAGGTAGTTGAATTTTGGAATACAATTCATTTTATTAACATTAACCTTCCCAATCATAGATAAATGTAATGAAGCCCACCTGCTCATATTGCTCGAAAAACTTTTTATTAAGGGGTCAAAATTAACTCTTAACTAAATCACAAAAATTTTCTGGGAATAAAATGCCAAAATACTTAATGCCCTGTTTGGGCCACTGGAAGGCGCCCAGCTGAAAAGCCGTTACTGGGCAGTACGCTGTCAGAGTCAAAGCTTCGGATTTAGACCAATTCACTCTGTATCCTGAGCACTTAGAAAAGTAATTAATAATTCTGTGAAGGAAAGGCATAGATCTAGTGGGGTCAGAGAAGAATAATAAAATATCATCTGCGTAAAGCCCTGGAAAATCATCTTCCTTTCTTATGAAAATGTGGTTCTTCCAAGAAAGCCTTCCTTTACACCTCGTCTCGCGTAACACGAGATTACATTATTCCAAACTTTTGGCCGCCAGTGTGTATACATACATACATGTATACACACTGGCGGCCAAAAGTTTGGAATAATGTACAGATTTTGTTCTTATGGAAAAAAATTGGTACTTATATATATATATATATATATATATATATATATATATATATATATATATATATATATATATATATAGTTTCTGACACATAAACATGCAAAAAAAAAAAAAAAATGTGATGGGGTCAGTGAAAATGTTGGCAGGGCAAGTTCAAATCTGAACTACTGGCCTGACCATGCCAGCAAAAAGAAATTCTGACCGTTGAGCCCTGAATACACACATTTAGGGGTACAACAAGAACACACACAAACTTACTTGGCACACCGGACACTAGGCGAAGGGGTCGCAGTACTCTGAAAGCTCTCAGGGCTTTGACATCCAAACCACCAGGTTTACCTGCTGCATGATGGGACTCTCCTGGTTTGTGTTCTCCCATTTCAGCTATTACACTGAAAAGACTGCAAACAACACACACACACACACACACACACATACAAATTTGACATTTTGTAAAAAGAAATTAACATGATCAATGTTACAAATTTGCTTAGATTTGACAAGTGACCTAAAAACCTAGCGCAGAATCTTCCTCTTCATTTAACATCAAAGATTTGATTGTTGGACATTTTTCTGAATCCTAGAAATTTGTTTATTTCCAGGTTTAAATAAAATAAAAAAACTAGAATTTCAATGTGGTCTCAGACTTTTGGACCCAACTGTATTGTGATTTTTATTTTTAAAAGCAAGGTACACTTTATCTAGCTTAACGTTTTGTCTTAATTAAACCATTTAAATACAACGTGAAATACAGCAAGGGTAATTAAAAGCAGATGTAGTTCCAGGATTCAACTTCTAACTAACCCGACAATGACAATGATGAAATCCAGCAAGTTCCAGCCACTTCGGATGTAGGCACTGGGGTGCATGACCAGACCGTACGCTAGAATCTTTGTGAATGTTTCAATGGTGAAAATGACCAGAAACACATACTCCACTTGTTCCTAGAAATAATTTAGGTAGTAATTAAAAGGGTGACAGAAGAGGGGAAAAGAGGGCATGTTAGTAAACATATTTGAAGTCATTAAAAGGTTTGAAAAGTATTTGACAGGCCAAAACTAGATACTGTGAGAATACAACCCTGGTATTGGATCACATGGGGCCTTAAAGAAAGTTCACCCAAATATTAAAATTCTCTCATCATTTACTCACTATCATGCCATCTAAGATGTGTATGACTTTCTTTCTTCTGCAGAACACAAGTGAAGATTTTTAGAACAATATCTCAGCTCTGTGGGTCCATACAATGCAAGTGAATGGTGACCAGAACTTTGAAGCTCTAAAAATGAGATAATGTCAGCATAAACATGATCCATAAGACTCCAATGGTATAATCAATGTCTTCTGAAGTGATCTAATTGATTTTAGGTGAGAACAGACCAAACTATATAGTAACAACTTTTTAATTTAACTGTAACTACAGTACATCTTGTCATAGCAGTCTCTATAGGCACAATCATGGTTTCAAGCTCAATTACATTTCCTACTGCTTGACGCCTGTGCAGAACACTAGATGGCACTATAGGAGGTGTAATCGAGCTTGAAATCATGATCGCCAAGGATACTGCTGTCATAATGTACAGTGAAAAGGAGTTATATTTTGGTCTGTTCTCACCCAAAACAACTGGATCGCTTCAGAAGAGATTGATTAAACCACAGGAGTCTGATGGATTATGTTTATTCTGACTTTATCTGCTTTTTGGAGCTTTAAAGATCTGGCCTCCACTTGCATTATGTGGAATAATCTTCTACAAATCTTCATTTGTGTTCTGCAGAAGTCATACTGCACACATCTGGTATGGCATGAGGGTAAGTAAATGAAGAATTTTTTTGGGGTGGTAAACAATCCCTTTATCCCTTTATATCCACCTTATTATAAACAGACTAACTCTAGACTAACTCTAACCCTACCCCTTAAAGAAAAGTGTTTGCATTTTAGAATAAAGAAAAACATTATTTAAGTTAGATATTAGTGATTTTTGCAAATGAGTATGTTCCCAAAGGAAGATTTTGTCAGATTTAGCTAACTTCTGGGGACAAATCTGACCCTGTGTACACACATATGCACATGCACTCTCCCTTTCACCTGCTTTCCCTTCTAACACACATGCTGAGCTAATTAGCTTCCTGCCCTCTTGACCCACTTAGTAAGAGGCTAAAGCTACAGCCTGCAGGTGTTCTGGAAACCTGCACATTAATACAGACTAATGCTCCGTACACTAAACACTCAACGGACGCCAGTAAGAAGCCATGACTAACTTGAGCTGGGAATGACAGTATGTAGCAAGCAAAATGAAGCTGCAAGTATTTATATTGTGATTATACTGCAAGCGTAGTGATAAAGAATTATAAATTGTATTGCAAGTGTTGAAAGAGAAAGGCAGACAAAATAAACAGCAAGGCACAAAGGGGAGAATCTAACACATAATGAAGCATTATTGGTGGTTTGTTGCAATTAATAATATCTACAGTGTAAAATATCTGATTAGGTAGGTCGTGTGTCCTGTGCAGGCAATGAGAGAGTTGCTATAGTGACAGAACAGATGGTAAATACTCTTATCCAGTTTGGCATTCACAGCTGTCAGTCAAACTGCAAGCCTAATGCAATTACAGCACTGCACTGAACACTAGGAGCTCTGAAGAACTGTATAACCTTCCTTTTATTGGATAACCTCAGTTTCACAAACAGATCATTTTTTAAAAAATCTGAGGATTATTTTGATATGTGAGTGATTTCCAGGACCGTCCCTAGCCTGGGCGGGGCCCCCTCATTAGCGATCGCTGTTTCTAATGACAGACCTGGTGATTCCTATGGGTTAAAATTCATAACTATTACAAAATAAAAATTTCGTCCAAAAAATGACCCCCACAAAAAAGAAAAAAAATTAAACACTGTGGCTCTGTAGTGCTATCAAAACTTTGCTCTGTCTTTGCATCTCGACTAGCCTGACACACGAATCTCTAAGTTTCATGACACATCAAATATCCAAATATTGCCATTGAGCTTTCAATCTATTTATTGCTCATTACATGAATGCATGGCCATAGACAAGCTTGTAGCTAAATCTTTTCTTGCTCTTTCTAGGGGCTAATGAATGGTGTGATCAGACAATCTGGTGCGTTCTGATTAAACAAAAGTTATACAGAGTTGCCCAAGTAAGCTACGGCTGATTTTCATAATTTTGGTTCTGTACACCACCACAATGGATTTGAAGTGAAGCAACCGATATGTGACTGATGCCTTTAATTTGAATGGATTTACACTCACTGAGCACTTTATTAGGAACACCTTTACACCTACTTATTCATGCAATTATCTAATTCACTAATCATGTGGCAGCAGTGCAATGCACAAAATCATACAGATATGGGTCAGGAGCTTCAGTTAATTTTCACATCAACCATCAGAATGGGGAAAAATGTGATCTCAGTGATTTCGACCGTGGCATGATTGTTGGTGCCAAACGGGCTGGTTTGAGTATTTCTGTAACTGCTGATCTCCTGGGATTTTCACGCACAACAGTCTCTAGAGTTTACTCAGAATGGTGCCAAAAACAAAAACATCCAGTGAGCGGTAGTCCTGTGGACAGAAACGGAGAATGGCCAGACTGGTTTGAGCTGACAGAAAGGCTATGGTAACTCAGATAACCACTTTGTACAATTGTAATGAAAAGAATAGCATCTCAGAATGCACAACATGTCGAAAACTACAACGGCTACAACAGCAGAAGACCATGTCGGGCACTTTATTAGGACCATAGTGTTCTTAATAAAGTGCTAAATGAGTGTACATCCAAATTAGGCAAACGGTTTAGGAATTACAGCATTTTTTTATACATACAGTAGACCCCTCATTTTCAGGGGCTCAAAAGTAATTGGACACTCAACTGAGAAGCTGTTTTATAGCCAGGGGTGGTTGTTCCCAGGTTATTTTGTTAAAAACAAAGCAGTTAAAAGCTGGAGCTGATTCTAAATGTGGAATTTGCATTCGGATGCTGTTGCTGTAAACTCTCAATATGAGGTCCAAAGAGCTGTCAATGCAAGTAAAGCTGGCCATCAGTAGGCTGAAAAAATAAATAAAATACATCAGAGAGATAGCAGAAACCTTAAGAGTTGCCAGATTACCAATTTGGTACATTATTATCAAAAGAGGGAACACACTGGTGAGCTCAGCAACACCTAAAGGCCAGGACGATCACAGAAGCCAATGGTGGTGGAGGATCACAAAATCCTTTCCAAGTCAAGAACACTCTCAAGGAGGAAGGCGTATCATTGTCAAAGCTTAAAATCAAGAGAAGACATCATGAAAGTAAATACAGAGGGTTTACCACAAGGTGCAAATCACTAATAAGCCTCAAGAATAGGAAGGCCAGATTAACCTGTACCAGAATTGTAGGAAGACAAGAGAATGAAGGGAAGGAACGGCTCATGATTGAAACATTCACCTGTGGAACATGGTGAAGGCAGTGTTATGGCAAGGGCATCTATGGCTGCCAATGGAAATAGGTCACTAGTGTTTGTTGATGATATGACTGCTGACAGAAGCAGCAAGATGAATTCTGAAATGTTTAGGGCTATACTATTTGCTCAGATTCAGTCAAATCCTGCAAAACTAAGAGGATGGCGCTTCACAGTACTGATGGACAGTGACCCAAAACATACTGATAAAGCAACCATAGAGCTTTTCAAGCTTTTCAAGTCACCTGACCTCAACCCAAATGAACATGCATTTCACTTGCTGGAGATAAAACTGAAACCAGAAAGACTCACAAACAAGAATCAAATTAAAGGTGTACTCTTTTGTCTTTGTGTCATCTTGAACTTACACTGACACCTAGCGACTTGGATGCAGCATCATTTAAAATCAATAGTTTTCAGTTTCAGGTCAGCCATGATTAATGAGTGAAAGTGTCAAATAACAGGGTGGTTACTGAGATTAAGCGAGTAGTATTCGGCTGGTCATGTGATTTTAACATGGCATTCTCCATGTGCGGACCCTCTCCATGTAGAATAAAACCACTTTTATAAGGTTACTGATATGACTGTAGTCTTCATTTTAATGTGAGTGGTCATGATTTACTACATATACTGCAAAATGACAATTCATGTCTTTAGGAGTTAAACTTTTTTAATGAGTAAAAAATTACTGAGTGCACCTTTAAGGCAGTAAAGGCCTAGCAAAGCATCACTAGGGATGGTTTCCAGACATCAGACAGTCATTCACTGCAAAGAATTTTCAACCAAGTATTAAGAATTATCATTTTATTTATGATTATGTTTGTCCAATTACTTTTGAGCCCCTCAAAATGGGGGGGGGGGGTATATATGTAAAACATGCTGTAATTCCTAAACCGTTTACCCAATTTGGATGTAAATACCTTCAAATTAAAGCTGACAGTCTGCACTTCAATCATATTGATTGCTTCATTTCAAATCCATTATGGTGGTGTACAGAGCCAAAATTATGAAAAGTGTCTCACTGTCCAGTTACTTATGGAGGGCACTGTATTCAATTAAATGCTAGCACCTTAATCAGACATTCTAGAGAATCATTTACATCACACTTTGTGGCAAAAGTTTGGGGAGGGCTCTTCCAGCATGACCATGTAAACAAATCAAGGTCCAGTAAGAAATTATTTACTGAGTCTGGTGTGTAAGAACTTGAACTTATACAAAGCCCAGACCTGAACCTATTTCAAACCTTTGACATGAATTGGAATGGCAAGCCAAACCACATAACCCAACATCAGTACCTGAACTCACTCATGTTCTTGTGCCTGAATGGGTGCAACCATGTTCTAACATAGTGGAAAGCTGAACATGAAGAGTGAAATCTATTAGAGAAGACCAACTCCCAATTAATGGCTGTGAAATGAAATGTTCAACAACATACTTTTGTCCATGCAGTGTTCATTGTGTAGTTTGTGTGGTATTTAGTTAAGGTTAATTCTTTACTTACTGGGACAGATTTAAAGAACATAGTCATGCTGACATAGTAAACTCACCAAATTGTGGTTGGTGGCATTGGAGTCATCTTCAGGAAATGGTTTAGACACACCAAGGGCAACACAATTTGCAAAGATGGCCAGCAAAATAAATATATCAAAGGGCTTGAAGGTCTAAGGTCAAGGATCAAACAGTTTAGAGAATAAAAATGAATGCACAAGGCACACACACACAAACACATTGGTGAAAAGGATATTTCCACTCCACTAGCGCCAGTGCAGCCATTCGTATAGGGTTGCTGAGAGTGAGGCAGCAGAGAGCTCTGGGTGCACGCAGGGCCGACTTGTTTGCTTGTGTGTGCTTCTTGGCTCCTCCAGCTCTCCTTTGCCCTGCAGAACCTGTTGAGTTGAGAGTGTCTGTCTTGCTGGGGTCAGACCCATTCATGCCGGCCCCATCTGAAATAAAGGATTTTCTGTGACAAATGATCTGCATCTAATATAAAAACAATAGACAAGCTTATATTTCAAGACATAAGACGGTATGTCTTTGGTCAGGTCAAACTACATTAATATTACTGTTAACGTCCTGGTTACTTTCGTAACCTCCGTTCCCTGATGGAGGGAACAAGACGTTGTGTCGATATAGTGACACTAGGGGTCACTCTTGGGAGCCCCAAACAAAGGACAATGAGAACTGGCGAGTGGAATTTGCATTCCACTCCCCCTGACATATGGGTATAAAAGGAGCTGGTATGCAACCACTCATTCAGGTTTTGTGCTGAGGAGCCGAGACCAGGTCCCGGCCATTTCAGCGGGTAGTTCAGCGTTGTGGCAAGAGGGACACAATGTCTCGTTCCCTCCATCATGGAACGGAGGTTACAAAAGTAACCAGGATGTTCCCTATCTGTCACTCACTCGACGTTATGTCGATGTAGTGACACTAGGGGTCCCTATACAAAACGCCACAACTAGCTGAACTGTGTTGTGTGAACTGGCGGTGTGTGACGGGCAGACTGCTGTGTGCCTCGTAGCCAGTGCACCAGGCCGTCACGTAACCTCCCCCAACGCTCTTATGAGCGTCGAACGGTCCATCAGGAACAAGTCGACTGCCCAACTATAGGGACAGGCTAGCCCAGCCGAGGCCTCTTTTCCCTCTCTTTTCTCCCCAAAAAGAGTGGAATTTGTTAACTGACTGGGAGCCATAAATGTCTGCGTCGGGGGGTGTCCCTCGCAAGGGGAAGACACTGTGGAGACCACACCCTGCCCAAAAAGGGGGGGGGAGTATTATGAGTGGAATACGTCACATGGTCTTACTGAGTCTTGTCGAAAGTATGTCATGTGGAGAGGTCCCATGGTAGGTCCTACCCAAAGGGGGAGGTGTTTCTACAAAGAATGGCGACCGGGGGCAGAGAGGCCTCTGCCCAAGGAAGATGCAGTTTGCCGTCAGGGAAACAATTTTGCGGAAGATATCACATGGGGTCGCCTTCGGGGAACCAGCACATGTGGAGCACCTACCTCAGTATAGGGGCTCATTAGCGCACGTACTGGGCTGGTAGGCGAGTTTCTCCACAAACTCAGCTGCCAGAGGGCTAAGGAGGAAAGTCATCCAGGGATCACAGTCTGTGAACACAACTGGGAGTCAAGAGCGCACGTCTTCCCTCAAGGGAAGGGAAAGGCGCTATGCGCAAGTGGTACACACGGCCAGTTGTCCCGGAACTTACCTGCTCGTGCCTGCCAATACACGGGATGAGACCGGCTCAACCCGGAGATTGTAGAACCTCGCAAAGGTGTTGGGTGTTGCCCAGCCCGCTGCTCTGCAGATGTCTGCCAAAGAGGCGCCACTGGCCAGGGCCCAGGAGGCCGCCACACTCCTGGTGGAATGGGCTCATAACCCCGCAGGGGGTGGCACGTCCTGAGCCTGATATGCCATCGTGATGGTGTCAATAACCTAGTGGGCGATCTTCTGTTTGGAGACAGTGCTTCCTTTCCGCTGTCCACCAAAGCAAACAAAGAGCTGCTCGGAGCTTCTAAGGCTCTGCGTGCTATCCAAATAGATGCGTAAAGCTCGCACCGGACACAGCAACACCAAGGCTGGGTCTGCCTCTTCCTGGGGCAGCGCTTGCAGGTTCACCACCTGATCCCTACAAGGAGTCGTGGGAACCTTGGTGACATAGCCCGGTCGGGGTCTCAGGATCACGTGAGAGTAACCCGGACTGAACTCCAGGCACGATTCGCTGACAGAGAACGCCTGCAGGTCCCCTACCCTTTTGCTGGAAGTGAGCACAGTCAGGAGGGCAGTCTTCAAAGAGAGTGCCTTAAGCTCAGCTGACTCCAAGGGTTCAAAGTGAGCTCCCTGTAGACCCCGAAGGACTACGGAGAGGTCCCATAAGGGGACGAGGCACGGTCTGGAGGGATTCAACCTCCTAGCACCTCTCAGGAACCTGATGATCAAGTCGTGCTTCCCCAAATACTTACCATCTACTGCATCGCAAGGAGCGTGAGATCAGAGAACCATGTCTGGGTGGGCCAGTAGGGTGCTACTAGGATGACCTGCTCCTCATCCTCCCTGACCTTGCACAGGGTCTGTGCACGTAGGCTCACTGGGGGAAACGCATATTTGCGTAGTCCAGGGGGCCAGCTATGTGCCAGCGCATCTATACCGAGGGGTGCCTCGGTCAGGGCGTACCAGAGCGGGCAGTGGGAGGATTCCCGGGAAGCAAACAGGCCCACCTGTGCTCGACCGAATCGACTCCAAATCAGCTGGACCACCTGAGGGTGGAGTCTCCACTCTCCCGAGGGTAACCTGACGTGACAGCTCATCCACTAAGTTGTTGAGGTCACCCGGGATATGAGTGGCTCGTAGTGACTTGAGGTGCTGCTGACTCCAGAGGAGGAGACGGCAGGCGAGTTGTGACATGCAATGGGAGTGTAGACCACCTTGGCGGTTGATGTATGCTACCGATGCTGTGTTGTCCATCCGGACCAACACATGCTTGCCCTGGATCAACGGCTGAAACCTCCGCAGGGCGAGCAGTACTCCCAACAACTCTAGGCAGTTGATGTGCCAATGCAGCCGCAGGCCAGTCCAAGAGCCGGCGGCTGTGTGCCCGTTGCATATGGTGACCCAGCCCGTCTAGGAGGCACCTGCCTGAAGACCTGCTCTAGGGGAACCCCTGCCCGTAGAAATGCAAGGTCAGACCACGGGCTGAAGAGGTGGCGACAGATCGGCGTGATGGCCACGCTATATGTTCCGCGGCGCCATGCCCATCTTGGAACTCGAGTCTGAAGCCAGTGCTGAAGCGGTCTCATATGCATCAACCCGAGCAGTGTGGCCGCCACTGAGGATGCCATATGCCCCAGGAGCCTCTGAAAAAGTTTCAGTGGAACCGCTGCTCTCCATCTGAACACCTTCAGACAGTTCAGCACCGACTGTGCGTGCTCGTTCATGAGGCACGCTGTCATCGAGACTGAGTCCAACTCCAGACCGAGAAAAGAGATGCTCTGAACTGTGGAGAGCTTGCTCTTTTCCCAGTTGACCCGAAGCCCCAGTCGGCTGAGGTGCCGGAGCACGAGGTCCCTGTGTGCACACAGCAACTCTCGAGAGTGAGCTAGGATTAGCCAGTCGTCGAGACAGTTGAAGATGCGGACACTCACTCCCCTTAGCGGGGCAAGGGCAGCCTCTGCGAACTTCGTGAAGACACGAAGGGATAGGGACAGGCCGAAGGGGAGGACCGTGTACTGGTATGCCTGGCCTTCGAAGCCAAACCACAGGAAGGGTCTGTGTCGAGGTAAGACCGAGACATGAAAGTACGCGTTCTTCAAGTCTACCGCCGTGAACCAATCTTGATGCCGGACGCTCACTAGAATACGTTTTTGCATCAGCATCTTGAACGGGAGTCTGTGCAAAGCCCGGTTCAGTACTCGCAGGTCCAGGATTGGTCGCAACCCACCGCCTTTCTTCGGTACGATGAAGTAAGGGCTGTAGAACCCTTTCTTCATCTTGGCTGGAGGGACAGGCTCTATCGCGCCCTTGCGCAGAAGGGTAGTGATCTCCGCACGCAAGGTAGCGGCATTCTCGCCCTTCACCGAGGTGAAGCGGACGCCGCGGAAGGGTAACGAGAGCGGGGGAGCTGAAAGACTGGGACCAGGCAGTAAAAGGTGCCTCCCACGATCTTGTCAGCTCCTTATGCACTTCCGGGAAGAAAGGAATGGGGGCGGGGCGTGGCCGTGGGCGGCGCCCCAAGCCCAGGAACCAATCGTCGAGCCACAAGGGTTCAGGGGAGAGCAGAGGGTTCCACTCTAGCCCGACGCTCGCGGCCGCCCGGAAAGCATGTCCGTCGTTTCCGCGTCGGCCTGGGACTGGACGACCATTCCTGAAGGAGGAAGCCCAGCCGAATCCTCTGCGTCCGACTGGATGAGCTTGCTCTCCGATGCTGCGCTTGATAACTCGTCTTCTTCCCGGGTTCTGAACGAGATGTCGAACTCGCCTTGAGACAAGCCGGTGATCTCGTCTGAGCACCCGACCGGAGCAAGCGATCATGCTGGGGAATGGGAGGTCCGTGGGGGCATACCCAGCGGAGGTGGTCCCATTGAGGTCCCCAAATCGCCCCCAGTGCTAACCGGCACGGCCTCATACCCATAGGTAGAAGGGCCGAGGCGGGGAGCCGCTGGGGTGGCTTGCTTTCTTACGAATGCAAGCCGCGACCGCAACGTTGCCATGGTCATGTTATCGCAGTGAGGACAAGACCCATCCACGAACGATGTCTCTGCATGGGCAGCGCCCAAACACGAAAGACAGTGATCGTGGCTGTCAGAAGTGGAGAGATATCGACAATGAAAATCTGAATGAGTGGTTGCATACCAGCTCCTTTTATACCCGAATGTCCGGGGGAGTGGCATGCAAATTCCACTCGCCAATTCTCAATGGTCTTTTTTAAAAAAAGCAGAGGTGTTTGGGGTTCCCAAGAGTGACCCCTAGTGTCACTACATCGACACAACGTCGAGTGAGTGACAGATAGGGAACAATGAGTGCATGTTGTCAGTGCAATTGCAATGCAGAAACTGATTTTCTTATTTATTTATTTATTTTTATTTTATTTTATTTATTTTTATTATTGCATATGACATTAAAACTTGCAGATTTGCAGCAAATATTTCTTGAATTAAGCATTTTTCTTACCCCATTGGCATATTAGTGTGAATGAATTTTGTTTTAAGCATTAATTTTGACAAACTTTAGAGAGGTTTTAAGCTTTAAACAAGAAAGCACAACTTGCCAAAGTGGTGAGAAAAATAAACGTAATTCAAAAAATATTCTCTGAAAACAAGTCTTAGGCTATTATCTGACACAAATCTGCTCTTCAAGTAATTTTATCTTGTTTTAAGGATCT